>NW_005871050.1:15576237-15593983 GCF_000147115.1 Myotis lucifugus | reverse complement strand
AAGCCTCAGTTTCCTCACAGTCAAATGGAGGATAATAAAAAGCATTCATCTTGTAGGATTGTAATAAAGATCAAATGACATAATGCTTGTTAAGAGCTGGATACAATGTAAGCAATCAGTAAACATTAGCAGCTGTTATCATGATTAAATATTACTGTTGTCCCATGGGTTGATGAAGAATTATATTTTGCATCATGCAGCAAATTTAATTTAAAAATACTCAAGTGATCTTTTCTTCTTTTTTATTGAAATTATTGGGGTGACATTGGTTAATAAAATTATGTAGGTTACAGGTGTACAATTATATAATATATCAGCATCTCTATTTTGCATTGTGGGTTCACCATCCCAAGTTAAATCTCCTTCCATCACCATTTATCCCTCATTTACCTGATTCTACCTTCCCCACTCCCCTTTCCCTCTGGTAATCACCATACTGTTGCCTGTGTCTATGAGGGTTTTTTTTCTTAATCCCTTCATATTTTTCACTCAACCCCCATCCCTTCTGATAGTATTCAGTCTTTTCTCGGTGTCTACCCTATGTGTCTGTTACTATTTTGTTTGTTAGTTTATTTTGTTCTTTAGATTTCACATAAGAGTGAAATCATATGGTGCTTGTCTTTCTTTAACTGGCTTAGTTCATTTAGCACAATATTCTCCAGGTTCGTCCATGCTGTAGCAAAAGGTAAGATCCCCTTCTTTTTTATGACCAAGTAGTATTCCATTGTGTAAATGTACCATGGTTTGTTTTTTTTTTTAATCTACTCATATATTGATAAGCATTTGGGCTATTTCCAAATCTTGGCTACTGTGAATAATGCTGCAACGAACACAGAGGTGCATATATTCTTTCTAATTGGTGTTTTGGGTTACTTCACATATATTTTCAAGAAGTGGAATCACTGGGTCATAAGGCAGTTCCATTTTTAATTTTTGAGGTACCTCCATACTGCTTTTCACAGTGGCTGTACCAGTCTTCATTCCCACCAACCGCCCTCCCCTGCTGCCATCTTGTGGCGGCCATCTTGGACCACATAAGGGTGGCCATCTTGTGCGAGGGTATGATGGTCAATTTGCATATTACCTCTTTATTATATAGGATAGTATAAAATCCTGATCCCTTTTCAAATCTTCAGTAAAGTCTGATATGCCCATATATTCTTGTGCATTTAAGTTGCTTGGACTGAATTAGTGCAGGTCTTAAGGGAAGTATTATTTTTCCCTATACCAACTCTGATGATGCTTTGTGGAGATTGAAGCACTGAATCAGGAGAGAGAGATCTAGGAGTTCCAAGAAATGATCACACAAATGGAAAAGAGGCCAAAGATGCTAACCTGAGTAATGCAGGCAAAAAAACAAAACCAAAACAGTTTTTATCTGTTTAGACAAAAGTGTGGCTACTTGACAAACTCCTGCCTCCCACTAGAAATACACAGGAGAAGTAATTTTAGAAGGCTGAAAGGTGTTGGAAAGCTGACATCAAAGTGTCATAATACAATGTGATAAGTTCTGTAATAGAGGTATGATCAATACATTTCTTGGGTCTAATGTGAATTGACATTTGTATATAAAGATTTCCTATAACAACCCTCAATTATACTTTGATTCCAAACTAGGAGTTAGAAAAATTGTGACTGTAGGGGACACATTTTCCCACTATAGTACATATTATCTTTCTTAGAACAACTTTGTCAATAACCTTCCTACAGAACTTAAAACAATTATAAAAAATAACAAGAGTAATCAATGTAGAGTAACTTAGGATCTTTTTCTGCCTCTTTCTAAAAGACTCAGCCTTTCTTCTCTGATGTGGTATTTTGTTGACATCCATATAGATCATGATTTTTTATTTGGGTTTCAGTAATAGTGCACCTGTGCTCTAATAATATAATGAAAATCTATTTTTATAAAATTTATTGGGGTAACATTGGTTAATAAGGTTATGTAGGCTTCAAGGGTACATTCCGATGATGTATAATTTATATATTGCATTGTGTGCCCACCATCCAAAATCAAATCATCTTCCATCACCATATATTTGACTCCCTTTATTCTTTATAACCCCCCACCCCTCTTCCCTCTGGTAACCACCATACTGTTGTCTGTGTCTATGAGTTTTTGTTTGTTTATTTTTCTTGTCTGTTCATTTGTTGCTTTCAGTTTAACATCCCACATATGAGTGAAATCATACAGCAGTGGGAAAAATAGATTAATAATAATAATATAATAAATAAATAATAGTACAAGAATAAACCCTGTTTTTCATATACTCATAACTATAAACCTACTTTGCCCATCCTGTATGGTTCTTAACTTTTTTCTGTCTGACTTATTTCACTTAGCATGATATTCTTTTTTAAAATATATTTTATTGATTTTTTACAGAGAGGAAAGGAGAGGGATAGAGAGTTAGAAACATTGATGATAGAGAAACATCGATCAGCTGCCTCTTGTACACCCCCTACTGGGGATGTGCCCGCAACCAAGGTACATGCCCTTGACTGGAATCGAACCTGGGACTCTTGAGTCCGCAGGCTGACGCTCTATCCACTGAGCCAAACCGGTTAGAGCTTAGCATGATATTCTTAAGGTCTACCCATGTTGTTACAAATAGCAACATTTCATTTTTTCTTAGTTCTGAGTAGTACTCCATTGTAAAATTAACTCAAAATGAATCAAAGTCCTAAATATAAGACCTGAAACAATAAATACATAGAAGAAAACATAGGTACTAAACTTATCAACCTTGGCCTTAGAGAAGATTTTATGAATTTGGCCCTTACACAGGGAAGTAAAGACAAAAATAAATGAATGGGACTATATCAAATGAAAATCTATTTTAACAACTTGTCTTTAAAGACTATTAGATATATCACAGGTCAAGATCTAGTCCCAAAATAAGATGACTTTGTATAGTAAAAGCCTGATATAACATAGTTAACTTGTCATCAGGTATGTGTTATTACTATATCCCAATATGAGCATTATAAAGGAGTTCTCTTATATTGATTTGATTGATTAATTATGCTGATTAAAAGTATGTTCCTTAACTCTTGATCTATTTTCTTTTTTAATCTTTTTTTGTTTTATTAATTTTATTGCATTTTTTCCTTTTTATTAAATTTATTGGGGTAACACTGCTTAAAAAAATTATACAGGTTTCAGGTGCACAAATCCACAACACATTATCTGTACACTATATTGTGTTTACCACCCCAAATCAAGTCTCCAACCATCACCATTTATCCCCCCATACCCTCATTCTATCTCTATAGCCCTCTCCACATGACAATCACACCACTGTTGTCAATTCGATGTTCATGAGTTTTTTTTTTCTCTTTTTTGTTAAATTCCTCCTCTCCTCCACCCAGCCCCCCAACCCCCCCGCTCCGACAGCTGTCAGCCTGCTTTCTATGAGTCTATCTCTGTTTTGCTTGTTTGTTCATTGTGTTCATTAGATCTTACATATGAGTAAAATCATATGGTACTTGTCTTTCTCTGACTGGCTTATTACACTTAGCTTCATGCTCTCAGGATCCATCCATGCTGTTACAAAGGACACGATTCCCTTCTTTTTATGGCTGAGTAGTATTCCATTGTATAAATGTACCGCAGCTTTTTTATCCACTCACCTATTGATGGACATTTGGGCTGCTTCCAAATTTTGTCTGTTTTCTTTCCACTGTAATGAAATGCAACTTCTTGAGTTCCTATGAGATGTTAGTTGTTTATAATGTCTTTCTATTTGGCAGGCAATATTCCAGATTCTATTGTTGTTCGTAGCTCTGTCAGGGGTAGACTTGTCTGGAGGCCTGGGATATGAAAGCAGAATATCTCCTACTGGAGATTAAAATATAGAACATAAAGATCGGTACAAAAAAAATTCTCAGCATTTTCCCTACCAGGAGAAGCGATTTAAAGTCAGGTCTTAAATCAGAATGCAGTTACAGAAATTGGGTGCTCACATGCAAAGTCAAATAATGCAGGAACTAACAAGTGGAAAAGTGAGGAGATGCAAAGCAGTAAAAGGTAGATGAGTTTAGAGTAATTTACGACATGAAGCCTAGAAAGATATGGAAATTATTTCGTTCTAAAGACTACTGGCATGGTAACATTGAGGATAATTTAAAATAGAGTTTCTTAACCTCAGTGCTATTGTCATTTTGGACCAGATGATTCTTTATTGTGTGGGGACTGCCCTGTACAATATAAGATGTTTAATAGCATCCCTGACCTCTACCCACTAGATTCCAATAGCACAGACATTGTCAAATTTCTCTTTGTGAAGGAGGGTCAAATCACTTAGTTGAGAATCACTGATTGAAGGGATTGACAGAATATAGTTAAGAGGGTTATAATGTATACTACTAGTATACTTAGCCTATATTTCCAAGATGTATATAAACTCATAATACTGTCTTAATGTCCTCCTCTCCACCTTCTATTTCCAAAGTTGTACCATCTGTTCTTTCCCCCATAAAAAAATTAAGACTATTGCCCAGCTGGTGTTATTCAGTGGTTGAGCTTCAACCTACCGAACCAGGAGGTCCAGTTCAAGTCCTGATCAGGTTACATGCCCAGGTTGCAGGCTTGATCCTCAATAGGGGGCATGTGGGAGGCAGCAAATCTATGATT
Source organism: Myotis lucifugus (assembly GCF_000147115.1). Taxonomy (NCBI): domain Eukaryota; kingdom Metazoa; phylum Chordata; class Mammalia; order Chiroptera; family Vespertilionidae; genus Myotis; species Myotis lucifugus. The sequence continues at coordinate 15,589,347 of NW_005871050.1, read as the reverse complement.
CTCTCTCATCATTGATGTTTCTATCTCTCTTTCCCTCTCCATTCCTCTCTGAAGTGAATAAAAATATATGAAAGTTAAGGCAATAGAGTAATGATAAATTTCATATGCTCCTTAGGTTAGAATATGCACTTAGGGACTACCTTAAGTGAGGAATGGTGTCAGCAGGCACGAAATTCTTGGATCAATTTCTGGATTTTAGGCATTCTCAGATGTCTAGACATAGTTCTAAATAGATGCAAAGATAATTTCTATTCAAATATATTTTAATGGATTTTCTGTTAATCCAATGCCCCACTTTAGCTGTGCAATATAACCTCTGTGCATGTGTGTTTGTGTGTGTGTGTGTGTGTGTGTGTGTGTGTTTATGCACATTTGTTGATTTTCTGAGTTTCTTTAGAATTTTTCCATTTGTTCTTATTTAAAAATGGAAAATAAAACAATACAGCTGCCGCCAATGACACTACTATCCTAGTGTTATTTTGGTCTTCAATCTGTTTAGTGCTTGGTGATTTTCCTTTAACTTTTCAACCATTTTTCCAAGAGAGCTAAAAATATTTCATGAAATGTTTTCCTTATTTGTTTGTAAGCTAGGATTTTAGAATTCAAGCAATAATCCCAAAATATCCTCTTCCATTGATTTCTGCAATTACTCATTTTAATAACTTCTCTTGGACAACAGGAGATCAACTCTAGTGTTGCAAAATTCCATTACCTTTCTTAACTCAAAAACATTGTTACTGACACAAAGATTTATTGACCTAAACCATTTATAATCTTTTGTTCTATTTGTGCTCAACATTAGCTGAGCTACATACTAGTATTGTAATTTAGAACAGGTAGGTTACTATTAGTACCTTATCTTTTGTTGACAGAATAATTGATATGTCTTTTTAAACTCAATGCTATTACTTTTCACAGTATTTTTTCTCTTATATGGAGGATTTTGGAGAACTATATTAAGGCCAAATAATTCCTGAAATTTAAGAATTTGACTTCTGGTTTAATTTGCCATCATCAAATACCATATCTAATAGAAGTTTCCAACTCTGCAATTTTTATAGGCAATAGGAAATTTGGAAGATAGATTGAAACTGTCTCTAATATGCTAAAACCATTCCAAAACCACAAAGGTACCTTGTTGTGCACAAATATAACCACTGTGTGAAAATCTAATGAATGAAAATGTGTTTATATAACCAGTTTATTTCAACCAGGTGGCCCTTTGATCCAGTTTATTTATGTTCTAATTATAAAATTGTATTCATTATAAACATTTAAATACAGAACTGTGCAGATATGAAAAGTGAAAGTCTCTTATTTATCTCTACTCTGCACAATCATATTCTCATGAATCTCTGCTGATGGCAATTTGGTGTATAACAGACTATTCTAGGTATACAGAAAAATTGCTCATGAGCTATTTTTTATGATATACACACATCCACCCAACCAACACAGACATGATTTTTAAATGACTGCTTTAGTATTTCATTGTATTGTTGTATCATAATTTTCTAACCATTTCTTAAATGCCAGAAATTTATTTTTACCATTTTTTAATTTTACAAGTGGTATTTCAATATAAATCTGTGTTCTCTACAAAGACTCTGGGATCCATCAGGGTGCAAGCCCTTTTTTGTTTATTAGTTGGTTTATTAGAGGTTCAAATACCACTGCTTTTAGATCTTCAGTTAAAGTCCAGTCCACTCACTTGACTTACATGTATGCCACTGGGCTAGGTGAGGAAAGGGGAAACTAGATTATGATGAAGGAGAAGAGATGATATCTGGTAATTGGTTGAAGACCAGGCCTTCAATCAATAAAGGAGCAGCAACAGAATGCATAGTGGAAAAGAAAATTCAGCAAAAGCCATAAATCAGAGCCATAGAGAATTAGCAAAAGCTTAAATTCCCAGTATATGCAGAAATATTAGAGTATAGTAGACTCACATGACAACTGGCCTTTTAAGCCAAAATTTTTGCATCATTAGTCAAAGTTAATTGCAGTTGACATCTAGATGTTAATGAAAACTAAATGATATGCTTTAAAACTTAAAAGTGATCCATCTATGATAAACATAAACAAGAACCAAGGAACCTAAACTACAGTTTACATGAGAGCATTGGCCATTTTTATGTTGTTCACCACTTCAATGTACATATATTAAGCAGTATGCTAAATCCTTTCTTAAGCAATAAGAGAAATGAAAGAAGGAAGGGAGAGAAAGAGGAAAGAAGGAATGGAGGGGAGAAAGGAAGGGAGGGCGGGAGATAGGGAGGGAGGAAAAGAGGGAGGAAAGAAAGAAGGAAAGACGGAAAAAAAGAGGGAGGGGAGGAGGGAGGGAAAAAGGGAGGAAGAAAGTAAACTTATGGGTAACATCATTTCAAACAGTGTTTGATTTTATCATAGGAAAATAAAAGTCCAAATAGAAAGATCTATTTAAAATTTAGGAAAAGTTATGAAGTCTCAGGTACATCCCTAATTTATGAATGCATAATCATGTTCTTTACAAACATATTGCTCAGTGGGCCTGTAAAAAATTAAACATTAATCTACATTTATTTATATTTGCATTTAATAAATAATTATTGAACAGCATTGCATATGTAGCATTCTGAGACACATGATCTTTGCCTTTAAGGAGTTTATAATCTAGGCTTAAACACACATCAACATAATTTAAATTATTAAAGAGAGAAAATAAAACAGTAGTGGTGGCCACAGTAGGAAAAAAAACCACATGGGTTTTTAAGTAAGATAGATTTAAATTCCAATACTGATCAGCCATGTGACCTTGGCATGATACATACTACTCTACTGTCAGTTTCATCATCTATGAAATGAGGAAATTCATATTATCTACCTCATAGGGCTACAGTGAAGATAATTAGTTAAATACTTAACACAATGCCTGAAATACTGTAAGCACATCATAATTATGATATGGTTAGTAGAGTTATTGTCTACCAATAATAGTGAACACAGGTTATGTCTTTAAACAGTATTTAATTAAGTGCCTAATGAGGGTTATAAATCAGGGGTTAGTAAACTTTTTTTTGTATGAAGGAACACATAGTAAATATTTTTTAGATTTTGCAGCCCATATATAATCTGTCACATATTCTTTATTTTTGCTTACAAATCTTTAGAAGTATAAAAACTAATCTTAACTCATAGACTGCACAAAAATCTGCCTGCAGCTGTACTTAGCTAGAAACTAGTTTTTCAATCCATGCTATAGATCATAAAAGACTATAGCAGGCATGTAGGAGTTTCTTGTAAAAGGTGGGGCTTGATCTGCTTCTTAGACAATGCACCATAAATATAGTTTGGAATGATAATTTTTATCTTTTCAGAGCAATTGGTAAAAATGTTGCTCAAGGTGTCACTCTGAAAATGTGTGGATTGCCAACTGTAAATAGCTGAAAACAAAGTTTAGAAATAGGCTTTTAAAGCTTTGGCCACTCAGTGAGTCTCCTGGACTTACAGATGAGGATGGAATTCTTTGATCCTCACCCCTTCTATGCGATTTCCCCTCATACTTTCTCTATATATACTAACCATTTATTTTTTTTTACTTCATAAGGATACAAACTTGATAATTCAGCATATATGAAAGAGTGGCACAATGCCACAAATATAACAATTGCTTTGCACCAGGTGATGTTCCAAATGATTTATTAACTCATTTAATCCTTATAATAACCTTATAATGTACATATTATTATCATCAACCCTATTTTACAGAGAAGAAACCCGAGGCTTAAAGAGTTTTGGCAGGTTATCACATATTGCAGAGTGAGTAGCCAGAGGTAAAATTTGAGCACACGTAGTCTGGTTCTGGAACTTATACTCTTATTATACTTCTTCTAGTGGATTCTGATTCATTAATGGTCTGAAGCAGATGAAATCGGAACTCAATTTTATAGAATTTAAAATGAGATTAAAATTTTCTAGTATATAAATTTTTATTAATATATTTTGAAAAATATACTGAAGTAAGACAATTTTTTTACTATCCACAAATTTCTATAGTTTTTCATCTACACACACAACATAGTGATAAATATTGTGTGTGTGTGTGTGTGTGTGTGTGTGTGTGTGTGAAGGGGCACTCATGTCATCCTCATTTCACAAGTGAGGAAACTGAGATTTGAGGAGATGAAGTAACTTGCTCAAGGTCATATAGCTAATCAAATGGGAAACCCAGGATTTGATCCCAAGACTGTCTGATGCTAAGTCCAAGCTTTAACCATCTTACATACTGCTAATAAATAATTTATACTCTAATTATAGTCCTGGTGCACAAATTCATGCACGGGTGGGATCCCTTGGCCTGGCCGGTGATTGGGGCTGGGGAGGGACAGCGGGAGGTTGGACGGCTGTCTGGGGAGGGACTGCGAGAGGGCTCCAGGGTGTGTCTGGCCCTCTTGGCCCAGTCCCAATGGGCCAGACCCCAGGAGCAAGCTAACCTACTGGTCAGAGCAACTGCCCCCTGCTGGTCAGTGCACATCATAACGACTGGTCAAACAGTCGATCAGTTGGACACTTAGCATATTATGCTTTTATTATATTCAGGCATTTATGAAATAAATTTAATAGACATTAATTCAGAGGAAGGAGAATGGCTCTTTGGATTAGAGTGAACAAAGAGGAAGTGACGGGGATGTTAATTTTTATAATAGTGAGATGCTAGATGATTCAAGACAATGGCACATTGGACAAAGTTGCCTATGCTATAATTTATTGTTATGGAAATTAAATACATTAACAGTAAATGTTCAAAAAACAACTAAAAAATAGAGGAAAGTGGGAAGTGCCATCTGAAATCTACCTCCAAAAGATTAAATAATAAATCATATTAAAAACATTGAGCAGGAGAGTTAAAGATATCATTTTGATACAATACTATCCTTTCATACAATAGCAAAAGATTAGAATTAGCAATTATATGTGTTTTTTTCAAAAGGAAACTTGTTCTGTGGATACTAACATTATTTAACACTATGCTTACAATTTAAGTTTTCATGTTATGGAAACATATTATGATTTTTATACCAATAATTTTTGGCATCTTAAAATAGTTGCCATAATTTAAACATGATTCTTATAATCATCTATATCTGCCCCATTATTATATTTTGCTTTGTTTATCCTCATAAGTGGATACTAATTTAATTTAAGTTTCTAGGCTATACCATAATCATCCATCAAGAAGTATATTATCTTGTCCCATTCACTTCTCTGGTATTCTGTTGAAAAATGTCTGATTTATTTTGTAATTTTGGACAAGGTGGGTATTTTTCTTTGTACTAGAAGGTCATTACACATTTCTGAGTAGATTGATGAAACTGTTAATTTACCTGTCTAAAGGGGGCCACACATGTATTTGAAAGAGGTATGCCAATGGCATGGCACTAATGCAATTTCACTAACGACTTAATGGAGCACATAAAGCATATTTCCTCTATTAAATACACATAGCATGGAGTCATATCTTGCTTTGTGGGCTGTGAAAAATGTTTTAATCAGCTAAAAAATGAAGAGACTCTTCAAGGTTATGCAGATTAAGTTATAAAAAGCTCTTAAATGCATAATCCTGAATGAGTGTTCAGGAAGGAAATTTTCAATCAGGGATGTTTGTTTAGATTGACAACATTTGTGAGTTTCTTAAGTTTCCAAGAGGATTTTAAAGAGGAAATTAGAATGTGAGTATTGATTTTTTAAAACTAAAATAGAGAAAATGCAGTTATTCAAGGCTTATATTCATTAAAAAACGTCTACTTAACTGTAATCCTAGATTGTTGACCTCTCCTCTAGCCTGTATCAGAGAGCAGTTATAGTTATAGTTGTTTTGTTTGTTTGCTCTCAGTTACCTGACCACTGACAAATATTTCTCAATGGCCTTAAGACCATGACCATCATTACCTTCTCCTTAGCAGAAAGTAATTATAAAAACACCTTTAAGTACCAAGTTTCTGCCTTCAAGATGAATAATCTTTTATACTTCATGGATTCATTAATTTATTTACTCAACAAATCTATAACTTTTATGATATACCTATCACTCTAGTAGGCACTGGAGATATAATAGAGTTAAAAATATTTCTATATGTCAATTTTCCCTCCATAAAAAAGCAATCTGTGTGACACTGAGCTATTAGGAAGTGGCTAGGCCTTAGACTGAAAATGTACCAGGTAGGGGTTTTGGCCCCTTAATAAATAATTGAGGGGGAGCTACCAGAAGAGTAGAATGCAAGAACTGGAAAGCTGGCAGTTAAGTTAGAGTTCAGGGAATAAGATGTGGCTGTAATTAAGCAAAAGGCCTCTGAACCAGAAGTTTGAGGAAGACCAAAGAGCTTTCAATCACCTGTGTTAGATAAGAGGCAAGCCTAAGGTCTCCCAGCCATGGAATCAACCTTCATGACCTCTTCTTTAACTTCTGAGCTTCCAACTCTTGTCTTGCCCCTGATGATGATGATGATGATGATGATGATGATGATGATGATGATAAAGTTGATAGAGAATTGGGGGCCCTGAAGCATGTAAGGTCTTTAATAATTCCAGAATGATTAAGATTATTTTCAGTATATTGTTCTTCCCAAATCAAACCTTCTTAAAGCAAATCTTCAAGAAGATGTGAATTCAAAATTGGTTCCTAATTTATATTAATATATATTTTTAAATATTTTGAGAATTCTATCAGGGCCTCAGGAACTGAATGTTGGTCCTAGCTGTTCTGAACTATGTGATCTTGTGCACATCACTTAATTTCCTGGAACTGCAGTTTTCATCTATATAAAAAAGGATGCTAAAACTGGCCTTGCCTAACAGTTGGGGTTGTGTGAGGAGAATCCAATGATACTAAATGTAAGAGCATTTTAAAATTTGTTCAGCAATATTCAAATGTAAGGAATTTTTATTTGAGAATATCTCAAGTCTTGAAAAAGTCTGCCTTAGTACTTTAGCAGTAAACTCCTTAAGTCTCATTTGAAATTTATTGCAGTAGAAGAAAGTATTTTGAGAGTTTATAATAAAATTGGAATGGATAAATATTCTTTATTATGGGAAAGATGGAACTGCTAATCATCAGGTGAGTTTAGGACTGCTTCTTTTATTCTTAATAAACTCTCTACTGACTTTATATAATACTTGTTCACAAATAGTTGAAAGCATTTAGATCTGTTCTAGATTCTGTGCCCCTCTTTATGGGAGGTGTTTTGTCTAATAGATTGAAGTAAAGGTGGTTGTATTGTATCAGACAAGGAAGTGTATTATCTACTCAGCATAGGAGGACAGAAATAAAGGCCCTACACCTAGTTAATGGCCCAGTTAATGATCAGTATCACTAAGGTTTTGCAGCATAGAAAGTATAGCAGTAATCTAGAATAAAAATAAAAGCAATAAAACAAAAACATGCAATTATATCTGACCCAAAGTTGTCAAGACATGCTATTCTTCTGGATTCTAAATATGGATATGATTATGATTCCATCTTTTGTCTATCCCAATTTTAAAAAAATGCATGCATCAAATTTACATGTACTCTTTATCCTATACAGTTGTGTCAGTTTTAACAAATGCATGGAGTCATGTAACAATCACCAAGATAAAGATACAGAATAGTTCCTATACTCCAAGAAAACTCCTTCATGCTGTCCCTTTGTCATCAAAACTTACTCCCATTCTTAACCCCTGTCAATCCATTCTATGTGCCTATAGATTTGCCTTTTCCAGAGTGTCATATAAATCTAATCACACCTAGCTAGTACATTGCCTTTTGAGAGTGGCTGCTTTCACTTAGCATATCATGCATTTTATTTTTTATATTTTTTGTTTCTTTTTTCTAAATTTCTTTATTGATTATGGAATTACATATGTGTCCTTACCCCCCCCCGTTACCCCCCCATCCTCCCACTCATACCCTCACCCCCCTGTTGTCTGTGTCCATTGGTTAGGCTTATATGCATGCATACATGTCCTTTGGTTGATCTCTTCCCCTTACCCCCACCCTCCCCTACCTTCCCTCTAAGGTTTGACGGTCTGATCGATGTTACTCTGTCTCTGGATCTGTTTTTGTTCATCAGTTTATGTTCATTATATTCCATAAATGAGTGATATCATGTGATATTTATCTTTCTCTGACTGGCTTATCGCTAAATGAAATAAGCCAGTCATGCATTATAAATTCATCCATTATGTTACATGTATCATTAATTCCTTTCTTTTTTTCTTTTTTTTTGTAAGTCAGCCATACCTGAATTTATTTTTAATTTAATTTTATTGTTTAAAATATTACAAATAGTAGTACATATGTCTCCTTTTTTTCCCCCATTGACCTTCCCCCGGCCTCCCCTACCCGCCAGCACATGCCCTCACCCCCCCCCAGTGTCTTGTGTCCATTGGTTATGCTTATATGCATGCATACAAGTCCTTCGGTTGATCTCTTACACGCCCCCCCAACACTTCCCAGCCTTCCCACTGTAATTTCACAGTCTGTTCGATGCTTCTCTACCTCTGTATCTATCATTTTGTTCATCAGGTTATAATGTTCTTTATTATCCATAAATTAGTGAGATCATGTGGTGTTTTTCTTTCACTTCCTGCCTTATTTCACTTAGCATAATGCTCTCCAGTTCCATCCATGTTGCTGCAAATGTTAAGAATTCCTTCTTTTTTAAAGCAGCATAGTATTCCATTGTGTAGATGTACCATGTTTTTCTAATCCACTCATCTGTTGATGGGCATTTAGGCAGTTTTCAAATCTTAGCTATTGTAAATTGTGCTGATATGAACACAGGGGTGCATATATCCTTTCTGATTGGTGTTTCTGGTTTCTTGGGATATATTCCTATAAGTGGTATTACTGGATCAAATGGCAGTTACATTTTTAATTTTTTGAGGAAACACCATACTGTTTTCCACAATGGCTGCACCAGTCTGCATTCCCACCAGCAGTGAAGGAGGGTTCTTTTTTCTCCACATCCTCTCCAGCACTTGTCATTTGTTGATTTGTTGATGATAGCCATTCTGACAGGTGTGAGGTGGTACCTCATTGTCGTTTTGATTTGCATCTGTGGGATGATTAGTGACTTTGAGCATGTTTTCATGCATCTCTTGGCTTTCTGAGTGTTCTCTTTAAAAATGATTCTATTTAGGTCTTATGCCCATTTTTGATTGGATTGTTTATTTTCCTTTTGTTGAGTTGTATGAGTTCCCTGTAAATGTTGGAGATTAAAACCTTATCGGAGATAACATTGGCAAATATGTTCTCCCATGCAGTGGGCTTTCTTGTTGTTTTGTTGATGGTTTCTTTTGCTGTGCAGAAACTTTTTATTTTGATGTAATCCCATTTGTTTATTTTCTCCTTAGTCTCTCTTTCCCTAGGATCTGTGTCTGTAAAGATATTGCTACGACATATGTCTGCAATTCTGTCTGGAGTCTTGTAGGATTTTTATGGTTTCCCGTCTTACATTCAAGTCCTTTAGCCACATTGAGTTTGTTTTTGTGTATGGTTTAAGTTGGTGATCTAGTTTAATTTTTTTGCATGTATCTAACCAAATTTCTCAGCACCATTTATTATAAAGGCTGTTTTGACTCCATTGTATGCTCTTGCCTCCTTTGTTGAATATTAATTGAGCATAATGACTTGAGTCAATTTCTGGGTCCTCTATTCTGTTCCATTGGTCTATATGTCTGTTCTTGTGCCAGTACCAGGCAATTTTGAGAACTGTGGCTTGGTAATATAGTTTGATGTATGGTATTGTATCCCTCCAACTTTGTTCTTCTTTCTCAAGATAGCTGTGGCTATCAAAGGTCTTTTTTTTATTCCAGATGAATTTTTGAAGAGTTTGTTCTAGATCTTTTAAATATGCCATTGGTATTTTAATAGGTATTGCATTGAATCTATAGATTGCTTTAGGTAGTATGGACATTTTAATGATGTTGATTCTACCAATCCATGAATATGGTACATTCCTCCATTTGTTTATGTCTTCCTTTATCTCTTTTTTCAATATTCTGTAATTTTTCGAGTACAGGTCTTTTACATCCTTAGTTAAGTTTATTCCTAGGTATCTTAATTTTTTTTTGCTGCAATGGTAAATGGGAATTTTTTTCATTTCTCTTTCTGTGAGTTCATTATTGGTGTATAAAAAGGCCATAGATTTCTGGGTGTTAATTTTGTATCCTGCTACATTGCCAAATTCATTTATTAGGTCTAGTAGTATTTTGATGGGGTTTTTGGTGTATTCTATATACAGTATCATGTCATCTGTAAATAAGGACAGTTTTACTTCTTTTCCAATTTAGATGCCTTTTATTTCTTCTTCTTGTCTGATCACTATAGCTAGCACTTCCAGTTCTATATTGAACAGGAGTGGTGAAAGTGGGCATCCCTGTCTTGTTCCCATTCTTAGGGCAAATGAGTTTAGTTTTTGCCCATTGACTATGATGTTGGCTGTAGGTTTGTCATATATGGCTTTTATTATGTTGAGTTATGATAACTCTATTCCCACTTTGCTGAGAGTTTTTATGAAGAAAGGGTGGTGGATTTTTGTCAAATGCTTTTTCTGCATCCATTGATATGATTATGTGATTTTTGTCTCTCAATTTGTTTATGTGATGTATTACATTTATTGATTTGCGGATATTGTACCATCCTTGCATCCCCGAAAGAAATCCCACTTGGTCATGGTGTATGATCTTTCTAATGTAATGCTGAATCTAACTTGGTAGAATTTTGTTGAGGATTTTAGCATCTATGTTCATCAAGGATATTGGGCTGTAGTTTTCTTTTATTGTGGTGTCTGTATCTTGTTTTGGGATTAGGGTAATGCTGGCTTAATAGAAAGAGCTTGGAAGTGTGCCTTCCTCTTGAAATTTTTGCAATGGTCTGAGGAGGATAGTTTTTAGTTCTTTGAATGCTTGGGAGAACTCCCCTGTAAAGCCGTCCAGACCAATGCTTTTGTTTCCAGGAACATTTTTGGTCACTGCTTCCATATTATTGGTAGTTATCGGCCTATTCAGGTTTTTTGATTCTTCACGATTGAGTTTTGGGAGCTTGCATTTTTCTGAGAATATGTCCATTTCATCTAGGTTGTCCATTTTGTTGGAATAGAGTTGTTCGTAGTATTTTTTCATAATCGTTTGTATTTCTGTGGGATAGGTTGTTACTTCACCTCTTTCATTTCTGATTTTGTTTATTTGGGTCCTCTCTTTTTGATTCTTGGTGAGTCTGGCTAGAGGTTCATCAATCTTGTATATCCTTTCATAGAACCAGCTCTTGGTTTTGTTGATCTTTTGTATTGTTTTTTTTTTTGTCTCTATATGGTTTTCTCCACTCTGATCTTTATTATTTCCTTCCGTCTGCTTCTGCTGGGCTTTTATTGTTACTCTCTAACTCTTTGAGTCGTAGTGTTACAAAATTTATTACCACTTTTTCTTGCTTTTTGAGGTAGGCCTGTAGAGCTATGAACTTCCCGCTAAGTCTGCTTTCACTGTGTCCCATATATTTTGGATTGTTGTGTTTTCATTTCATTTGTTGCCATGATGCTTTTTATTTCTTCTTTGATCTCTTTTGTAACCCAATCATTGTTTAATAGCATGCTATTTATCTTCCAGGTGTTTGTTTTTTTATTGTAGTTGACTTCAAGTTTTATGCCATTGTGATCTGCAAAGATGTTTGATATGATTTCTATCTTCTTGAATTTGAAGAAACTTTTCCAGTGTCTCAATATGTGGTCTATCTTTGAAAATGACCTATGTGCACTTGAAAAGAATGTATATTCTGTGGCTTTGGGGTGAAATGTTCTGAAGATGTAATTTAATTCCATCTGATCTTGTGAGTCATTTAGGATTGATGTTTCTTTGCTGATTTTTTGTTTAGAGGATTTTTCCAATGTTGTTAGTGGGTTATTAAAGTCCCCTACTATGACTGTATTGTTGTCAATGTCTCCCTTGATATCCTTCAGAAGGTTTTTTTAATGTATTTGGGTGCTCCTGCATTGGGTGAATATATGTTTACCAGAGTTATATCATCTTGTTGAATTGCTCTCCTTAGTATTATGAAGTGGCCTTCCTTATCTCTTGTTATGGCCTTCACTTTGAGGTCTAATTTGTCAGATATAAGTATTGCTATCCCAGCTTTTTTTTTCCCATTTCCTTTTGCCTGAAAAACATTTTTGCATCCTTTAACCATCAGTCTGTGTGAGTCCTTTCTTCTGAGGAGGGTTTCCTGTAGACAGCAGATATATGGGTCATGTTTTCTTATGTGCTCAGCTACCTTATGTCTTTTGATTGGGGCATTTAAACTATTTACATTTAAAGTTATTATTGATAGGTACTTGTTTGTCGCCATTTTTATTCTTCATGTCTGTATTCCTTCTTCCCTTCCTATTTCTTCTTTTTTATAGCAGACCCTTTAGCATTTCTTGCATTGCTGGTTTGGTGGTAATAAACTCCCTTACTCCTTTTTTGTCTGTGAAGCTCCTGATTTCACCCTCAATTTTGATTGATAGCCTTGCTTGGTATAGTATTCTTGGATTCAGACCCTTTCTTTGCATGACTTTGTATATTTCATTCCATTCCCTTCTGGCCTTATGTGTTTCTTTTGAGAAATCAGTCTATAGTCTGATGGGAGATCCCTTGTAGATAACTTTCTATCTCACTCTGGCAACCTTTAAGATTCTTACTTTGTCATTGGTGTTTGCTAATTTAATTATAATTTATCTTGGTGTCAGTCTTTTGGAGTTCATCTTGTTTGGGACTGTGAGCTTCTTGGACTTGTGTGAGTTTTTTCTTCCCATTATCAGGGAAGTTTTCTGTCATTTTTTTTTCCAAACAGGTTTTCTATTCCTTGCTCAGTTTCCTCTCCTTCTTGGTCTTCTATTATACAGATGTTATTTTGTTTTGTTTTGTCCCAAAGTTCCCTTTGGCTCTCCTACTGTTTTTTAAGTTTTTTTCTAGATGCTGCTCTGCTTGGGTATTTTTTCCTACCTTGTCTTCTATCTCACTGATGTGGTCCTCCACTTCTTCTAGTTTACTGTTGATGCTTTCTACTGAGTTCTTTACTGCACGCAATGTCATTTTTCAATTGTTCTTGGTTCTTCA
>NW_005871050.1:15574327-15575563 GCF_000147115.1 Myotis lucifugus | reverse complement strand
GAAAACAACAAAAAACAAAAACAAAAAAAACTAACCAACAATTAAACAAACAATAATAAGACAGAAGGAAAGAAAAAGGCAAAACAATTTGGATAGTGAAGAAAGAGAAGAGAGAAGTATGTATGGGTTTGGAGCAGGGAGAGGAAATTAGATTTATGGGTAAGATCAATTTTTACTGGGAATAAAAAGAAAGGATAGAGAAAAACTAAAGCAGGAACAGGGTAAGAGATACATTAAAAAAAAGGAAAAGTGGAGAAGAGAGTGTTGGCATAAAGAAATAATTGAGCTAGAGTAAAATAATGCTAAAGCGAAAATAATAGAATGTAAAACACTAATCCCAAAATAAATTAAAATAAAGAAAAAATAAAATAAAACTTTAAAAAAGGGTAAAATAATAGTAGTAATAATAATAGTTGAAAATATAATAATAAACAAGGTAAAATCAAGTGAGAGGAAAGAAAAAAATTAGTTTCTTAAGTAAAAAATAAAAATGTGAAGTAGTGAAGGTCTTTCACTTCCTCTACTGTTCTGCCTGGCACGTCTGTTTCTTTCAGGTAGTCAGCACAGTATTGAAGTTCCCTGCAATCCACCGCTCCTCTGTGCCATAAGCCACATCCCTATTTTCAAGCAGGCGGTATCTCTCTGCTCTCTTTGGTTCTCAGCCTGCCTTTAGTTGTATTTACACACAAGAGTCAATTTCTTTTCTTTTTTTTATTGTTTTATTGCTTAAAGTATTACAAAGGGTTTTTCATTTTGTTTCCCCCCCCCCCCCCCCCCCCCCCCCCCGGCCCTTGACAATCCCCTGGGGATTGTTAAGAGTCAATTTCTGATACAACCCCTGGGTGGCAGTGTTTCTGTCTTGATATCCAGGGCTAAAAGGCCTGTCTACCCAGTATTCAAATATTGCTTTTCCTACCACGCTTAATACTGGGTTGGAGGGACAGACTGCCCCAGAGCTGGTTTTCTGTTCATTCCTTCCCACTCTGATCCCCAGTTTCCACAAAAACAACTTTTCCCTGTAGTTTCGGTGAGTGTTTTTAATTGGAAGATCCTATGTACTGGACTTAGCCAGAAAAAGTAAGGATTTAAAAAGAAAAATAAGTCAGAGGAGGCACACAGACTCTCGTCTTTTTCCCCTGTCTCTGTGCAGCTAGTACAGAACTTCAGGCTGCCTTTCCGGACCCAGTCCAGCTGTAGGTTAATATTTAGAGTCCACTTCTACCAGCAGCCCTGTAG
>NW_005871050.1:15567499-15572615 GCF_000147115.1 Myotis lucifugus | reverse complement strand
CTCACTGACATTACTAGTTGTTGAATCGTTCATGTGGCTGGACCCTGGGTGGCAGTGGCTGCTCCCTGGGTGGCAGTGGCTCCTCGGTCTGTGGTTGCTCCTTGGGCGGTTGTGGTAGCAGCGGCTCCTCTGTTGATAGCAGGGCCTCTGATGGGTGCTGTTCACAGTTGTGGTGGCTCTTCTGGCTGGTGGAGGGAGGCTTCAGACGCAGCAACTGTTCCCCAGGCAGAGCGTGTGGTGATCAGGAGGCCGCTGTTGCTTGAATCTTCGAGGCAAGTTCAACCTTTCCGTGGAGGGGTGCAGGTTTCCCCTTGGCTCTTGCAGTCGCGCTGTTTGCGAATCGCTGCCTCCGGGTCAGTAGCCGCCGGGCTAGTAGCCGATCTCTGGATGCCGGTGAACGCTGCCTGAGATGGCGCGGTCCCGCCGCTGCGCTGGCGCCCAGAGGGAGGTTTCAGCCTCAATCTCCAACCATCCGCATTTTTTAGGAGTTTTCTGTCTTTCCTGGCTGCAGACTGTCTCTCAGCTGAACCTCCCCAGCTTGATCGGGCTGATTGTTACCCGTTTCAGCTGCTCGCCCCCATCTGGTCCGGGACAAAGCACCAACACGTCCGTCTAAGCCTCCGCCATTTTCTCCCCCCCCCCCCCCCGAGAATCCTGCTTTTTATTTCTTCTTTAATTTCTCTGGTAACCCAGTCATTGTTTAATAGCATGCTATTTAGTCTCCATGTGTTTGATTTTTTTATCGTTTTTATTGTAGTTGATTTCTAGTTTTATATCATTGTGGTCTGAGATGGTGCTTGATATGATTTATATCTTCTTGAATTTGAAGAGACTTTGCCTGTGACCCACTATATGGTCTATCTTTGAAAATGACCCATGTGGACTTGAGAAGAATATAGATTCTGTGGCCTTGGGGTGAAATGTCCTGAAGATGTCAGTTAATTCCATCTGATCTGGTGCATCATTTAGGATTGATGTTTTTTTGCTAATTTTTTGTTTAGAGGGTTTGTCCAATGGTGATAGTGGGGTATTAAAGTTCCCTACTATGACTGTATTGCTATCAATCTCTCCCTTGATATCCTCCAAAAGTTTTTTTTTTATGTATTTGGGTGCTCCTGTATTGGGTGCATATATGTTTACCAGAATTTCATTTTCTTGTTGGATTGCTCCCTTTAGTATTATGAAGTGGCCTTCCTATCTCTTGTTATGTCCTTCACTTTGAGATCTAATTTGTCCAATATAAGTATTGGTACACCAGCTTTTTTTTCATTTCCATTCGCCTAAAAAATCTTTTTCCATCCCTTCACCATGAATCTGTGTGAGTCCTTTTTTCTGAGGTGGGTTTCCTGTAGACAGCAGATATATGGGTCATGTTTTCTTGTCCATTCAGCTACCCTATGTCTTTTTATTGGGGCATTTAATCCATTAACATTTAAAGTTATTACTGATAAGTACTTGTTTGTTGCCATTTTTATTCTTTACGCCTGTGTTACTTCTTCCATTCCTATTTCTTCTTTTTATAGCAGACCCTTTAGCATGTCTTGCATTGCTAGTTTGGTGGTAATAAACTCCCTTATTCCTTTTTTTTCTGTGAAGCTCCTGATTTCACCCTCAATTTTGATTGATAACCTTGCTGGGTACAGTATTCTTGGATTCAGACCCTTCATTTGCATGACTTTTTGTATTTCATTCCATTCCCTTCTTGCTTGATCTGTTTCTCTTGAGCAATCAGTCTCTAGTCTGATGGGGGATCCTTTATAGGTAACTTTCTGTCTCTCTCTGGCTACTTTTAAGATTCTTTGTCATTGGTGTTTGCCAATTTAATTATAATTTGCCTTGGCGTCAGTCTTTTGGCATTAATTTTGTTTGGGACTCTGTGAGCTTCTTGGATTTGTGTGTTTTTTTTTTTCTTCCCTATATCAGGGACGTTTTCTATTATTATTTTTTCAAACATATTATCTATCCCTTGCTCAGTTTCCTCTCCTTCTATCACCCCTATTATGTGGATGTTGTTTCATTTCGTGTTGTCCCAAAGTTCCCAGGCTTAGGCTCTCCTTCTATTTTTTATTTTTTTTCTAGATGCTGCTCTGCTTGGGTATTTTTTCTACCTTGTCTTCTAGCTCACTGATGCAGTCCTCTGCTTCTTCTAGTCTACTGTTAATGCTTTCTATTGAGTTCTTTATAGCAGCAATGTCATTTTTCATTTCTTCTTGGTTCTTCTTCATTTCCTCTTAGATCTTACACATATTATTGAGTTTGTCTTCCATTCTTTTCAGCCACCTTATGACCATTTCTCTGAATTCTTTCTCTGACATATTGCTTGCTTCCTTTTCGTTTACTTCCTTTTTTGGTGATGCCTCCTTTTCTTTCATTTTTGGGCTGTTTCTTTGTCTCTCCATGACCTCTCTTCTCTGGGTGTCTGGTTATGTAGCTCTCTCTCCTTTATCTAGGTGAAATATGACCTTTCTGTGAGGAGTAGCAGAGCTCATCTGAGTCCACGTATTCACGCTGCTTGAGATCTGGTGTTCCTGAGTTCATAGCTGGTCCCTGGGTGCCGTGGTTGCAGGGTCCCTGGATGTATATGCTTCTGATAACAGCCACTCTCCCCTTCAAGATGGCACAGTCTCCTCGGCAGAGCTGACTGCTCTGGGAGAGATTTCAGCAGCAGTGGAGGCTGCCCAGTTAGGGGAGCCCAATCCGACAGTCTCCAACAGTCCCCTAGAGTATAGCTATGACTCACCCACAAATTTACACTCTCTAATTCCTTTCTTTGTATTACTAAGTAAGTATCCCATTGTACAAATTTACCACTGTTTTGTTTTACATTCACCTGTTGATGGACATTTGGATTGTTTCATTTTTGGTAATTATGAATAAAGTTATTATAAATATTCTCATAATGATTTTTGTATGAAAATCGCATTTCATCTCTGTTGCCATAAATGCTTAGGAGAAGGATTGCTGGGCCAGATGGGAAGTGTATATGTAACATTTCCAGAAACTACCTAATTATTTTCTAAAATGGTTGTACCATTTTTTATCCCCATCTGCAATGCTTGAGAGTTCTAGTTGCTCTGCATCCTCTCCAGCATTTGGCTTTGTCATTCTAATAGGTGCATGGTGGTATCTCATTATTATATTGATTTGTGTTTATTTCTCTAATGATTAATGAGACTGAACACGTATTCATGTGCTTATTGGTCATACATATATCTTCTTTGGTGAAATGTAACTTATATGTTTTATCCATTTAACGAATTAGGTTGCCACCTTATTTTGATTTTTGAGAGTTCTTTATATTTTGTGGATATAATCCTTTGTCAGATATATGATTTGCAATTATTTTTTCTCAGAATGCATCTTTTATTTTCATCCTCTTAACAGACTTGATTATAGAGCAAAAATCTGTGCTTTTGATAAAGCCCAACTTATCAACTTTTCTCTTTAAATTGTTTCTGCTTTAGAGTTAATATATAATAACTCTGCCAGACATAAGCACACAAAGATTTTGCTCCTTTGTTTTCTTCTATAGGTTTTATACTTTCTCATTTTACATTTACATCTATGATTTCTTTTGAGTTAATTTTTAATAAGATGTAAGCAATGGATTAAAATTTATTTCTTCAATGTGAATGTTAAATTGTTCCAGACCATGTGTTGAATAGCTTTATTGTTGAGCGAATGAACATTCAGGACTATTTCTTCTTAACGAAGTAACCCACTTATCATTATGTGATGTCCCTCTTTATCCTTGGTAAATTTCCTCATATATGTATGATTTGTTTCATATCAGTGTGATTACTCAGTTCTCTTTTTATTAGGGTTTGCCTGGTATTTCTTTTTCCAGCCTTTTATTTTTAACCTATCTATATCTTCTTATTTAAAGTGAGTTTCTTGAGAGCATCTAGTTCAGTCTATAGTTTTTTGTGAGTTTATTTTGTTTTAAAATATATAATTTTATTGATTTTAGAGAAGAAGGGAGAGAGGGATAGAAACATCAATGATGAGAGAGAATAGTTGGTCAACTGCCTCCTGGGAATCGAGCCCACAATCTGGGCATGTGCCCTAACCAGAATCAAACCATGACCTCCTGGTTCATAGGTTCACACTCAAGCATTGAGCCATTCCAGCTGGGAAGAGCACATAGTTTTTTTAAAATTCAATCTGACAGTCTCTGTGTTTTCATTTGTGCCCTTATACTGCTTATACTGTATTAGACCTATAATTTTATTCTTTTTTTTGTTTCTCTATTCTCCATTTTCTGCCTTACTTTGATTATTTGAATAGTGTTTAGTATTTAATTTTAATTTATCTACTTTCCTTTTGTCTATATACATTTGTAATTTTTAGTGGTTGCTCAAAATACTATGGCATACATATCTGTCTTTTCACAGTCTATTTAGAGTTAATATTTTATCACTTCAAGTACAACATAGAACCCTTACAACCACAGAGGGTTCTTTATCTTTCCCCATCTAGGTTATAGTTGCCATATGTATTTCATCCTATATAATAAAGAGGCAGTATGCAAATTAACCCAAACACCGTCACAAGATGGCTGTGCCCACAGTGGAGGCGGGGTTCCCATAACGAGCCTTAACAAGTGATCAGCAGGTACCTGAGGCTGCGTCGCACTGGGCCAGGGCAGGAGACCTGAGGCTGCACCCCCCACCCAGCATGCACCATGGGACCTGATGCTGCGTCCCCACCCAGTGGGGCTTGACAGGGGACCTGAGGCTGTGCCCCCCCCCACCTGGTGTCGGGTCGGGGGACCTGAGGCTGTGCCCCCTGCCCAGTGCCAGGCCAGGAGACCTGAGGCTGCAACCCCTGCTTGGCAGAGCTTGACGGAGGTGGGGCTGGCCGAGTCTGGATCTCACCTAATGGGGGTGGGGCCAGCTGGGTCTGGGTTTTGCACGATTTCAAGGCATGCGTGGGTGGGTGGGGATTTGACTCTAGGTCCCATGGTGTGTCCCAGACTCTGACAGGAGGAAGATTTTCATATAATTTTACTAATTTTCTTTCATCTCTGACATTTCTATTATAGAGAAAGGGCAAATAGTAATATTAAAATATTTCCTCTAATTAATTTCCCTTTTAATGTGCACAAATTTCATGC
>NW_005871050.1:15565583-15567399 GCF_000147115.1 Myotis lucifugus | reverse complement strand
AACATAAACTGAAGAACAAAAATAGACTCAGAGATACAGAAGCATTGAACAGAATGTCAAACTTCAGAGGGAAGGCAGGGGAGGGTGGGTGGGTGGGGAGAGATCAACCAATGAAGTCATATGCATATATGCATAACCCATGGACACAGACAATAGAGTGGTGAAAGCCTTGGTGGCAGGCAGGGACAGGGTGGGAAAGGTCAATGGGGGGAAAAGGGGACATATGTAATATTTTCAACAATAAAGATTTTTTAAAAAGAAGAAAATTAAAAAGAAAACCTCCTTTGGATAATGTTATAATTGCTTTTGAGACTTATACAAAATTTAAAGAATTGAAGTGGAAAGAATATGTGCCATTTAAATCTTTTTTTTTTTCATTCTTAAATTTCCATGTTTCTCTCTGGTATCATTTTCCTCTAGCCTGAATAACTTCTTTTATCATTTCTATAAACTCAGATCTCATAGTGACAAATTATCTTAGTATTACTTTACCTAAAAGTGTCTTTATCTTTTCTGAATGTAGAATTCCAGGTTGACAGTTCTTTTAAGTCTTCAAAGATGTTGTTCTATTGCATATTGTCTGGCCTGTTTGGTTTCTCATGAGCAATCTACCAATCATACAAATTATGTTATATATAATATGTCATTTTTCTCTGGATGTTTTTAAAATTATTTTCTTTCTTCTTTGATTTTTAGCTGTTTATTATGTACCTGCTCATGGTTTTATTCTAGTTTATCCTTTTTATAATATGTTGTACTTCTTGATTCTATCATTTTATGTCTTTCATCAAATTTGAGAAATTTCAGCTATTATTTTATTCAAATATATTTCATATACCAACCTTTTCCTTCTCTAATTCAGAAACTCTATTGATACCAATATTAGGTATTTTGATACAGCTCACAGGTCCCTGAGGCTCTGTTCATTTTGTTAAACTCTGTTTCTCTGTTATTATGATTATACTAGAGGTCCGGTGAATGGAATTTGTGCAAGGGTGGGGTCTCTAGGCCTGGCCAGAAATCAGGGCCGATTGGAGCCAGGTTGATTGGGGCAGGCCCAATTGGGGCCTGAAGGCCCTGACAGGGTTGGGAGAGGAGGCACAAAAGGAATGGATGCAGGACACTGACGCCACCATCATCGGTTCCCTGCCAACGTGCGGTTCCCCACCACTCCCCTCCTCCTTCCCTTGCTGCTTTGCCGCCACCAGGGCAGGCAGGCAGTGGGCTGATCATGGACTGACGGCCTGGGGGAGGGACAGGGCATGGGAGGTTGGCCACTGGCCCCGAGGAGGGAGCTGGCTCTTGGCCCCCCTGAGAAAGGGGCTGTGTCTGCTGTCACCCACCCCTGGTTCCCCATCCCAGCTCAGGGAAGGACCGCGGGAGGTTGGCTGAACGGGGGAGGTTGGCTGTGGGAGCACACTGACCACCAGGGGGAAGCTCCTGCATTGAGCGTCTGCCCCCTGGTGGTCAGTGCACATCATAGCGACCAGTCGTTTTGGTCATTCTGGTCATTCAGTTGTAATGGTCGATTAGACTTCTATAGATAGATAGATAGATAGATAGATAGATAATGTTACTTAATCTATCTTCAAGTTCACTTAATATTTCTCTATAATCTCATTTTGCTAATGAGTCCTCCTTTGAAGTTTTTATTTTGGATTCTTTATTTTTCAGTTTTTTTTTTAAATTTTCTCTTTGTATCTTTATTATACTTTTTGCTTAAAACCTATTTTTTTAAGAGTATTCAACAATATTTTTCGGTATATGATACATAGCTGATTTTTATTTATTAATTAAAACATCTAGGTTTATCTTG
>NW_005871050.1:15546048-15565025 GCF_000147115.1 Myotis lucifugus | reverse complement strand
ATGACCATGTGGGGGATCAACAGCTGTTGTCCATGACCTCACAAGGAACTAGCAGCCACTTCCCAAGACCATGCATAAGCACAGGAAGCCAGCAGACAAGACTCACAACCTTGTGGGGAGCCAGCAGCCACCGCCTGCAACTGTGAGTGCGAGGGGAGCCAGCAGCTGCTGTCCGTGACCTCACAGGGAGCCAGAAGCTGCCCCATGACCCCTGGGAAGCAGTCAGTGAACACATGAAGAGCAGCCACCACCCGTGAACGCCAGAGGAGCAGCCGCCTCCCCGTGACCACAAGAGGAGCAGCTGCAGCCCATGACCGGGTGACCCGCCACCAGACCCTCTGCTGCAGCCTCAGACCCCATGCAATTCGACACCTAGATCCTTCAGTGAGAGCAAAAATGGGGAGACAGAAGAACAACTACCAAAGTAAAGAAAAGGATGAATCGCCAGGAAAAGGACTAAATGAAACAGAGGCATGCAATATATTATAAAAAGAATTCAGAATAAGGGTCATACAGTTCATAAACAGGATGGACGAACAAATCAACAATGTATGTAGGAAACAAGAACTAAACAGTGATATAGCTATAATAAAAAACACTATGGAAGCTTTCAACAGTAGTCTAGGAGAAGAGGAGTTCCGAATTAGTGAATTAGAAGGTAGGGGAGCAAAACAATCTGAACTGCAATTGCAGAAAAAAATAAGAAGACAGGAGGAGAGCCTGAGGGAGCTTTGGGACAAGTTGTTCTGCTAGATCAGTGGTCAGCAAACTGTGGCTCGCAAGCCACATGCGGCTCTTTGGCCCTTTGAGTGTGGCTCTTCCACAAAATACCATGTGTGGGCGCGCATGTACAGTGCGATTGAAACTTCGTGGCCCATGCGCAGAAGTCGGTATTTTGTGGAAGAGCCACACTCAAGGGGCCAAAGAGCAACATGTGGCTCACGAGCTGCAGTTTGCTGACCACTGACCATACTATCTTTGGGAAATCTCTAGAATACAGTGAGGAATGGCTTCAGGAATAACCATGTTCCCTCTTCCTAGTTATTAAACTAATGAGTACATTTTAGTTTTTATTTTACTTTAACCACTCTATAGGATTTGAAATTGTTGTTTACACCTGCCTTCTTAAAATATATATATATATATATATATATATATATATATATATATATATATATATATATATTCATTTGGCTTCTATATTTCACACTTCAGATTTTCTTCTTACTTTTCTATTTATTTATTCTCTCTCTTCTTATTTGGATCCTCTTCTTCTACCAACCCTTAAAACACTAGTGTTATCCAAATCCCACATTTAACTTCTTTCCTTCTTATTCTATACACTCTCTGTGGGCAGTTTATTGGTTCCCATAGCTTCAACTACACCTCCACCATTAGTAACTTGATGCTTTCTAATCTATATCTCCAGTCCAGAAGTCTCTTCCAAGCTCTAGATTTATATATCTAACTCTGTAGACTTCTTGAAATAAACATATATTAAAAAACATGCATTATCTTTGCCCCAAATCCACTTTTCTCATGGTAACTCAAAGTAAAGTATCAGTGCCCATTCATAAAGTCCTAAGCAGTAATTTGATTTCTTTCTTTCCCTTTTGCCTCCACTGTGGCAGATTACAAATGGCTAAAATTTCTTTGCAGTTCTTCCCATCAAGAAGTGGGAGTCAATTTTCTCATCCATTGAATCTCACTGGCTTTATGACTTTCTTTGGTAGAAGCGATGTTGGGGTGGTTTGGCTTAGGGCCTTGCAGCTTTACTCTTATTCTCTTGAGACCTGGTACCATCATGTAAAAATTCCCAGGCTAGCTTGCTTGGTGTTGAAAACATGCAGAGAAGAGCCTAGCTTATCTGTCTTCAGGATGAAACCAATGACTTTAGCATGATATGAAAAACCCTTGTATGAGCTGGCTTCAGTCATGATCTTGCTAAGCTATGGCAAGGTACACTTTTAGTATGTCATATTTTCTGTATGTCTGTATTTTTGCACATATGTTTCTGTCTGGAATGCAAGAATTAGTTCAATCATTATACCTCCTTTGGTAAGTCTTCATTGAATCCCTACATTCCTAAACTGAGTTAATGCACCATCTTTGTGATCCCATAGCCCCTGCTTTTTCCTCTATCCTGATACTTATAAAGCTATATTGTCCTTGTATCTACCTATCTTCCCTATAGGCATTATCCTCCTTATCTGTAGGAAATGTGGCATATGTATTTATGTATTATTGGTATTTAAAAAACAAAGGGTGAGCAACTGAAAATTTGATAGAGCATTTATTTAACCAACATAGAGACTGACAAGGGAGGTCCAGAATTTCTAGGGCCTAAGGCTGTATATGCAAAGTACATTTATAAATCAGTGTATCCCAAAAGATATTGCAATAAAGACTGGGGGAAAGATTTTCTTTGTCATCCATTAAATAGTGCCATATATTTATAGTCCAAAAGTATCATATGTCTGCTAATAGAACTATTTTGGGAAGAAATAGTATACCACATTTCAATGTTTTATACAATTGGCCTTGCACACAGATGCACATGTATTTACTTACACAAACACACACACACACACACACACACACACACACACACACACATGCAATATTCCTGCATAAGAGAACTGTATGTCCCAGAAAATAAGAAAAAAACTTATCTAATTTTGTATTGTTTTTGAATTTTGACCTAATATATTTAAACTAGAGACCCAGTGCATGAAATTCGTGCACTCAGGGTCGGGGGTCCCTCAGTCCGGCCTGTAGGAGCGGGCCTAAGCCATTAGTTGGACATCCTCAGTGCTGCCACAGAGGCAGGAGAGGCTCCCACCACCTCTGCTGTGCTCACCAGCCTTGAGACAGGCTTCTGGCTGAGCGGTGCTCCCCCTGTGGTAGCGCACTGACCACCAGGGGGAGCTCCTGCATTGAGCATCTGCCTCCTGGTGGTCAGTGCACATCATAGCGATCAGTCATTCCACTATTGGGCTGAAACCAGCTCTCTGAGATGCCCTGAGGGGTCCCAGATTGCAAGAGGGTGTAGGCCAGGCAGAGGGACCCCACCAGTGCACAATCAGGGCTGGGAAGGGACGTGGGAGGTTGGGCAGCCTGGCAGGGACCACGGGAGGGCTCCAGGGCATATCTGGCCCATCTTGCTCAGTCCTGATCAGCCAAACCCCGGCAGCAAGCTAACCTACTGGTTGGAGCATCTGCCCCCTGGTGGTCAGTGCATGTCATAGCGACTGGTTGGCCAGTCAACTCTCTGTCCCCCTGGTGGTCAGTGCACATTATAGCAAGCAGTTGAGGGGCTTTAGCATATCATTAGCATATTACACTTTGATTGGTTGAATGGCCAACTGGACGACTGGACACTTAGCATATTAGGCTTTTATTATATAGGATACCCTGTTACAAATAACACATGAAATCAGTTATACTTTTCTTCTGCTTGGAATATTTATATAGGATAGAAGCATGATACACCTGAGAGAAGCAGTTTGGGAGAATGTCTGATTAAGTGAAGATCTGATTTCATTTAAATGCTTATTTATATCAAACAGATGCATTAGTATATATAAGAGTATGTGTGTACATATATAGAAAATAAACATTTTCTGTTTACTTATATGCATGCATGGTCTGTACATATAGACCTATGTTTATTGTTTATCAAGCAACAGAAAAATGCTGTATAGTCACTACATTTAATATATATCACAGAGCATGTTTGCAGGATTTTGCACTTGTAGAAATCTGACATCTTATAAACAGTCATGAGCATTCATATTGAACCTTATCAAATTGGAGGAAATGTTTATCTTTTGGCATTGGGATTAAGTGGAACTGCAAAGATATTTCAATTTCTAGTCATTTGTGTTTTTGTTATTTTTATGTTTCACTAAGTGCTTATTTTACTTTTGCAATCAAAGGAAAAAAAATAAATATACAGTTGTCAAGTTACTTCTGACCTGAGTAGAACTAATAAAGCAGTGAACCAGTTAGATAGTATATTATCATGTGGATTCTGACAGCTTTGCTAAGATTTCTTTGAGAGTGATACAATTATTTCATATTTAACTCTGTATTTTATGCTAAATGAAGACCATGCACACATATTCAAATTAATGAAAATGGAGATTATAAAGAGTATAGGAATTTCAAAATTAAATATATGAATAATCAGAATAAGAGTTGAGTCCTTGGTTGTTGCATATATACAAAATTTCTTCAAAATTTATAAAAGGTAGCTATACACAATAAGAGGAACCTGGAAAATTGGAACTATACCCATCTACCTTACTGTGTAAAGTATTTATTTTTATAGTGTTTTGGCCTATTTTTCATAGTTGTCATCTTACTTGCTTCCCTTTTACTGGTAGACTTTTGGTCACCTTCACATGGCACTTTCTCCCCAAAATCAGTCTTCTTTTGCTTTTGCCAAAGGGTGGAACTCTCTTTACCTCTCAAGAGAAAAACATACTAATTTTATATAGTAATCTGTATCATCCATTTAAACCGTGGCCATTGGAATATAAGTAAGCACAATTGCAGTCTAACTCATGAATTGACTCATAAAAGTAATCTGAGGATTCTTTGTGTATAAAGTATCACAATAGGGAAAAAGTGCATTTTGATAAATCAGTGTAAATAAATCAGAAATATATAGACGTGAACTTCCTTTCATTTTAAGACATAGGAATGATTCCAAATAGTTCAACTAGAACATTATAAGTTTAAGGATGGCATATCAAGCTGAATGCATGGCATTTGGTCTGAAGTTCAAAAAATTTGAACTGAAATCAAGGTCTGCCCTCTGTGGTCAGGGATGCATTTGTTACATTAGCTGGTGAACAGATGAAGTTTATTACATTCTGATTTTCCAGGTTTTTATATTCTCCTATCATTAATTTGGTACAGTTTTCTGATCAGTGATCATTGTGTAAGAAAAATAAAACTCTATACAGTGATAATTGAATGTTGGAGTTTTTTTTTTTTAATATTAACTTAGGATTTACCTCCAACTTGGCATAGATTAAAAATAGGATATTTATTGGGTTATCTGTAGTTTTCATTTTCTGCACCAGTGCTCCCCATCATTAGTGCAAATAATCGATACCTGGAATGATCTCAAATTCTAGTCTTCCTCTTCTTTCACTTTGTTATTATTTTGAGTCTTAACAGTTTTGGATGAGGATGTGGCCATTTCTAGAAATTACATAAATTCTTGTTCTCTGCATTTATTGTCAAATGTGGTTCTAGGATTTGAGAATGTGCTTCTCTGGGGGGAAAGGTTTATTTTTCTATTCCTCAGTGGGAAAGAGTGCCAGCCAAACCTTTCTCCTTGCTGTGTGCGAAATTTTCAGGCTCATTAAACAATTTGTAACCTCAGCCCACAATATAGACTGAAGAAATGTTGGTCATTTTATGTGATGGAACCCATGGATAGGACCTCTCTTAATGAGAATTTAGCTGGAGGGGAGTTGGCAGCAACTGAATAGATTTTGAATAGTGTGTCTGTCTTTTCTCAACCACTGGGGTCTAAATACAAAGCTCAGAGGAAAGAAAATAAAGCTTATCTGTTGGGACAGGAGTTACATAAGAATTGTTTTAGCCCTAACTGGTTTGGTTCAGTGGAGAAAGCGTTGGCCTACAGACTCAAGGGTCCAGGTTCGATTCTGGTCAAGGGCATGTACCTTGGTTGCGGGCACATCCCTAGTAGGGAGTGTGCAGGAGGCAGCTGATCAATGTTTCTCTCTCATCGATGTTTCTAACTCTCTGTACCTCTTCCTTCCTCTCTGTAAAAAAATCCATAAAATATATATTTTTAAAAAAAGAATTGTTTTAGGCAGATTCCTAGAGAGATAATCTGGTTTGTTAAGGTTTTCTGAAAATGCTGAGGTCATGGGTGCTGTACTTTAGGATAGTATCAAGACACTAAGAAAGTGTCAGCAAAGAGCAAATCTTGTTGTGGAAAATCTTACTCTAATAGGCTTATTACATTTACTTTTTAAAAAATAGTGCTGAAGAGGAAGATCGCCATTTCTTTTTTTAGTGTATCTTTATTATTGAAAATATTATAGATGTCCCCCTTCTCCCCCCCGCCATTGACCCTTTTCTTACTTTGTTTCCCCAAGAGAAACAAACACTCCTGGATGGGGTTGTATTTCATAATTTTATATTAGATGCCCTTGAAACAGTTTTGGCTGTATGCAATCACAGTAAAATTACTAAATAGCTATGATGCAGCGTTAATACTGCTGTGAGGAAAAAGACACTTTTTATTGATGTATAATTGGCATGCAATACTATATTAACTTCAGGTGTTCAACATAATAATTTGATATTTGTTTATATTGTGAAATGATCACCACAGTAATTATAGTTAACATTCGTCATCACTTATAGCTACTCAATTTTTTCTTGTGATAAGAACTTTTAAGATCTACTCTCTCAGCAAAGATTAAATATTTGCAATACAATATTATTAACTGTAGTCACCATGAGGTATATTACATTTCCATGATTTATGTATTTTATAACTGGAAGTTTGTATTTTTTGACCCCCCTTCATCCCTTTCACCCACCCCCACCCCCACCTCTGGCAGCCAACAATATGTTCTCTGTATCTATGAGCTCAAGAAAAATCCACAAACTTTTATTGGTGATGCACTAACAGAGGGAAAGGAACAAATGGCACGCATCCAGAGCAATTCGTTCTATATGGAGTTGTGTGTGTTTGGAGATCTATATGTGTTATTTATTTAAGGGTAGACTCTCCAGCACTGATAGGACTTCTCTTAATGATAGGACCTCTTTTCTCCTTCTAGGTTGAAGCCTAAATACATACCAGAAGTTAAATAAATGAACAAAGGCTGGGAAAATAGGAATGAGTTCAGGACAGAGCATGGAACAGCATAGGCCAAGATCAGAGATTAAAAAGAACATTATACTTTAAATAAAGCAACTGAAGATAGATTTTAAAATAAATAAAACAAATCAAACAAGCAACTGAAAATAATTCAATACAAAGGTACATACATGCTAGAGCAAAAGTAGGTTTACAGTTGTAATTATGTAAACAGTTTCTTCTTATTATTATTAATTATTTTATTATTTTCCATATGAACAACTGTAAACCTACTTTTGCCCAACCTTGTATCATCCCACTGGCATGAATAGGAGATGTGAGGGTGGAGGGAGAAAAGCAAGGACCAGGTCATAAAAGCTTTTTATAAGCCAGTTTGGGAGTTTGAGCCTTACCCTAAGGGTATTGCGAAACCATGGAAGGTTTAAGCAGGAAAAGGACATGATCAGATTATGTTTTTTTTTTAAATATATTTTATTGATTTTTTTTACAGAGAGGAAAGGAGAGGGATAGAGAGTTAGAAACATCAATGAGAGAGAAACATCGATCAGCTGCCTCCTGCACACCTACTGGGGATGTGCCCGCAACCAAGGTACATGCCCTTGACCAGAGTCGAACCTGGGACCCTTGAGTCCGAAGGCCGATGCTCTATCCACTGAGCCAAACCGGTTATGGCCAGATTATGTTTTATAAAGCTTATCTGACAGCAGTTTAAAGAATGAATTTGAGGGCTCAAAATGGAGGTGGGGAGAGTATTTTGGAAACTACTAGAGTAATTAAGGTAAAACATTAACAATGAGTAACTAAAATAAAATAAAGAAAATGTCCAGTAGCATAGTAAGTTACTTAGGGGCTATTGGAGAGTGACAAATGAATCAAGGGCCAAGGAAATTGAAATTTTTTTAATACTAATAAAAATGAGATGGTAATGATGATTATTACCTAATATGTATAGTGCTCTACAATTTACAGGTAACTTTCAAAACTGTTATATAATTTAAGCCTTAATAGCTTCATAAAGTAGATATATGTATTATGATTATCATTTATCTTATGCAAGTAAAAGAAGTCTGTAGAAGTTCTATGATGTGCACTGTCATAATTATCAAGAACCATGAAAGGATGAGACTTCACCCTACTTGAAAGCTAACAAATTAGTTTTCCTCAGTTTCATTGAGGCTGGAAGAAAATATGGAATTTCTACGTCAGAGACAAAGGACTGTATTACCCATAGGTAAGCAGGCAGCATGATCATATTTATATCTCTATCCTTTGCACATCAAATAGCATGAAAGTAGCGTGAAATGGCTCAAGTGGCTGTTGCCCATGCAGTAGCTGTGCTTCATAGTTGAGAAGACCTAAGCTTAGGAAACCCCAATATTTTAAACTCTCCACCATTTGCCCTAGAGGACGACATTATCTTTATTCCTTGACAGCAAACAAATCTGCCCTCTACCTTTGTGGAAAACACTATCTCCATTTTTCAAAGTTGTTGGCAATACAAACATCCTGGAAAACATAGTCTGGAATAAAAGCTCTCAGTGCTTCTGATCAGATGTAAATAAGTGTAAGAAACCCATGGACAATTATCTCTGAACTATTATCCTTGCCCTTGGTCATAAAAGCTTTTTATAAGCCAGTTTGGGAGTTTGAACCTTACCCTAGGGTATTGGGAAACCATGGAAGGTTTAAGCAGGAAAAGGACATGATCAGATTATGTTTTTTTAAAAAAATATATTTTATTGATTTTTTTTTACAGAGAGGAAAGGAGAGGGATAGAGAGTTAGAAACATCAATGAGAGAGACACATCGATCAGCTGCCTCCTGCACAAATCCCATGAACGTTCTATATTCTTGTACTTACATAGGATTTACAATTTTATGAGCACTTTCACAACATTGAATTAAGTAAAAGCCTATATTTAGAGACCAGTTTGCTGTAAGATCTAGAGATTTTTGCATATGATTATACAATTATAGGATTGACTAAGTTGCCATAGAAATATTTTCATATTTTTCTTGCTCCAGCATTTAGGGGATTTCAATAATTGCCACTGTCTAGATTTAGAGGAATGGGAACTGTGGGAGCATGGTTGAATTGTTGTTTATTTATTAGGCTTTCTAAATTGTTCCTTCTTGGTGATTGGAACTGCGGGAGGATATCAATGCTGCCAGAACCACTCAAACATGAAAAGAAATGACAGGAGCCACAAGAAGCAAGAGAAATGCTTAACTAGTGGAATCTCAACAAACAATAAAGCTACATTGGATGTATCCTTCAGTGTGTTAGGACTCAGTGTATCAATTAAATTCTGTGAGAAAACACAATTTCATATAGAGAAATGTAAAAGACTTATGCTAATTTATAAAGTTCTTGAAAAACTCCAAATCTCAATTAAGTTTACAAATCAGGAAGGGAACCATGAGTTACTGATCACTGCCCACATGCCATATGCTTGTATGTAATACAGCAACCCAATAACATTATCTCCATTTTAAAGATGAGGACTTTGAATTTTGGTAAAACTAAGGAATTTGCTCAAAATTTCATAGTTTTTAAGTTACTGATTTTAGATTTGAGTTTATATAGAACTTTCAATGCTTGTGTTTATTCTTTGCCACCACTCTACCTGTGTATAAATTCTTACAATTTCATATGATAATTAGAATTTGTATTTCCAAGAACACTTGGCACCTCTTAGTGAATTATATTGCCAAGTCAATATATTATCTTATTTAGGGAAACTTAAAAGTATAAACTAGAAGATAGATCAGACAGAAAAACAGTGACCGTGTTAGCTTGGAGATGAGAAAGAACAAAATTTGCAGTGACTCTTAAGGAGTGGAAAGCTCTCTAGACACCACCAATGTGTGTATGTATTAGATAGTTGGATATAAGAGGATATCTAAATCATATCTGCCAAATTCTGCCTAAAAGAATGTGTTCACAGTGGATATGGTTGGACTGTCAAGATTACTCAGTCAGATCAACTATCTGGAGATTGCTTCATTATTCAGAAACAGTTAATTAGAGTAGTTGAAAAAAATCTTATGGTCTGATTGCCTGCACTTTTTATAAGAAATTGGTTAATTAAGTTATAGAGTTCAGTGAAACTGATTAGATGGGTCCTGTGGATAAATTAAAATAGTGGTATAACAGTGTATTCTCCTCTTTCACTTAAGTTGGCTTTCTGTAGACATACCTTTAGTCTTCTGAGACTGAATTAATAAATATTGCTTTTCTCATTCTTCTCTCAGGTCTTTAGTACAGGCTGTGTAGGATTTTGAGAAAATATAATAAGAAACAGTAATATATATGTTTTCTGGTGTCAATTGGGGAGGTGTGCTGATACTGACAGTGTTGCCTCACCTGCCTGGAGTTACTGATGTGTATGATCCTGCTTGGACTATGAAAAGTAATATCAACACATTTCCAAGAAAATGAAAATCTCTTTATTCCTTGACAGCAAACAAATAATCTGAATTAAATAGCTGAAGAAAGGCTATAGAGAATGAATTATGATGAAAAAGTTTAGCAATACACACTGGAAAATGATTTTTAGAGAAGAGTGGAAAATTTATTATTTGTTTATGAATTTGAATAAACATGTTTTCTACTTATTGCCTTTGATAAGAATCCTTGAGCCCTAGCTGGTTTGGCTCAGTGGATAGAGTGTCGGCCTGTGGACTGAGGAGTCCCAGGTTCGATTCCGGCCAAGGGCACATGCCTGGGTTGCAGGCTCGATCCCCAGTGTGGGGCATGCAGGAGGCAGCTGATCAATAATTCTCTCTCATCATTGATGTTTCTATCTCTCTCTCCCTCTCTCTTCCTCTCTGAAATCAATACAAATATATATTTTTTTAAAAGAAACCTTGAAATGAAATTAAAAATGGATGAAAAAGCCTTAGCCGGTTTTGTTCAGTGGATAGAACATCTGTCTCTGGGCTGAAGGGTCCTGGGTTCAATTCCAGTCAAGGGCACGTACCACCATTGCAGGCGTGTTTCCTTGCCTTGTTTGTGGAGTAGAGGAGGCAACCAGTCAATGGGTCTCTCTCACATTGATGTATCTCTCTCTGTCTCTCCCCTTCCCTTCCACTCTCTCTAAAAATCAATAAAAAATATTCTTGGCTGTGGATTAACAAAAATCAATCAAACAAACAAAAACGGATGAAAAAATATTTTAAGCAACCTAAAAATTAATCTTTGATACTCATAAATATAGTTTATATAAGGCCAATAAAGATTAACAACTGAAAAGCACAATAAATTGGTTGAGAAAAATTGGAATTGACTTTTAAAATGTCCCAAAAGTAACATATGATGTCTGAGGAGTTAGTGATGTTCCTCATGCTTCTGTGCAATTTACCTTATTATATAGGATTAACTATATTGCTTGTCTTTCTTCATTGAAAATAGCAACTTTTAATTTATATTGAGCATCCTACAACATGTTATTTTTGGCAGACTTGGAAAATGCCAGGCTTATGGCAAATTTATTTTTTGATTAAGAATTAAAGCAGGGGAGGGGGGGGTAAGTGATCAACCAAAGTTTTTGGATGCATGTATATAAGCATAACCAATGGACAAAGACAGTAAGGGGGTGAGGGCGTGTGCTGGAGGGCGGGAGTGTGCGGGGTGGGGTCAATAGGAGGAAAATGGGACATATGTAATACTTTTAACAATAAAAATTAAAAAAAAGAATTAGAGGCTGTATAGACAAGAATTTGGAGTGGGGAGCTATTATTCTTCCCTCAACAGGAAAAAACTAAAAACAAAATAAAATGTTTATTTCAAGCAAACACCTGTTTGTCTTCTGAGACAACTGTACCCAATGAACAAAGTTGAGAGCCTTCTGTATTGGCTCTTCAGTTTTTTTTTCCTTCCTTTTTCCCCTCTTTTTCTCTCTTCTTTAACCTTCACAAAAAATTGATTAATCTGCTATGTGTTAGATATTTTTATTTAGCTATAGTGATTTAATATTAAATAAGAGCATGACTCATGACATCTTGGAGCTTTTAGTGTAATGTTGAATATAGAAAAGTAAATAAATTCAAATACAGTATTATAAGTGCTAAAGTTCAGAGCACAGTAGTCCTCCTTTATTCGTGGTTTCACCTTCTGCTGTTTCAGTTACCTACAGTAAATCATGGTGTGAAGATATTAAATGAAAATTACAGAACTATTTTATAAATTTAAATCACACACCTTTTCAGAGTAGCACAATGAAATCTCTTGCCATCCTGCTCCATCCTACCTGGGATGTAAATTATACCTTTGTCCATTGTATCCATGCTGTATACACTCCCCACCAATTAGTCACTTATTAACTGTTTTGATTATTTGATGGACTGTTGTGGTATCACAGAACTTGTGTTCAAGTAAACCTTATTTTACTTAATAATAGCCCCAAAGTGCAAAATTAGTGATGCTGGAACTTTGGATAGGCCAAAGAGAAGCCACAAAGTGCTTCCTTTATTTGAAAAGTTCTGTTTGTATAGGACAACATATAGTATATAGAGAGTTTGGTAATATGGTTTCAGGTATCTGCTGAGGGTCTTAGAACATATCCCCTGTGCATAAGGGGACACCACTGTTATATGTAAACAGAGGAAAAGTACCTAAGTCAGCTTGGTTTTCAGGGAAAGCTTTCTAGAGGGAGTTAACATAGATGAGACATGAAAGTTAGGTAGTAGTTAGCCAAGAGAAGAACGGAGGAATGAATGTGGTTTTGTAAGAAACAGATTATAAAACAGTTTGTAGGTTAAAGCAAGCAGAGACTCTCAAGAACTGCAAATTTAGTCTAGAGCAGAAATTTTGAAGATGAGAGTAGTAATAGATAAGGCTTGAGAAGGAAGCAGAAGCTAAACAATAAAGACTTTAAAGCCATGTATTAGATTCAATACTAATTGCAATGAGAAATCATAGAATGGCTTTAAGCAGGGAAGTCCCACAATCAGATATATGTTTTAAAATTTTACTCTTATTTCTCTGTGCATCATAATAGGTCAGAGTGGAATGGAAGGAGAAAAGGGAAGGCACATGATCATTTAGGAAGGTTTTACAACAATCTATGTGAAAGATAAATGGAAGCATTGGCTAGTGTTATGGCAATGAAGATGAATTCAGGAGATTTTTTGTTATAATTCACAAGACTTAGTGATGCATCAGCTAGAGCAGAGAGTAAAAGATCAGACAGTTACTCAATATTGGATCCTGCTTTCTGGCTTAGACAACATGGTATGTACCACTTTCTAAGACAGGCAACACTATAGGAGAAGGATTGTGAAATGGGAGAGATGATAATTTAGTTTCTCCAGTGAGACATCCCTTTGGAATTATTTACAAAACAGTTAGACATATGTGTGTGGAATGTAGAGGAGAATTTGGGATAAAGATATAAACTTGAGAGTCATCACCATATGGGTGGTGATTGAAGCTATTTGAATTGAGAACATCCAGGATGAGTATATAGAGTAGTGTGAAAAGAGATTAGAACAGAACCCTGAGGAGTGATCACATATTTAAAGGATGGTCATAGTAAAAACAGTCATCAAAAGAAATTGTAAGGGAGAAAATTTGGAGAATGTGGTTTTATTGAAAGCAAGGGAGAAGAATCTCTTGAAAAGGCAGTGTTAGCTAACAGTAACAGGATAAGTATTACAAAAAGATTCATTAGATTCAACAACAAGGGTGTCTGTCAATTTGGCAAGAGTGGTTTCAGTAGAATGAAGAGTATGGAAACAACACTGGAGTAGGTTATAAAGTAAATGAGATTTGATTGGATATCTGGGGTTAGGTATGTTTATATCAAGACCAAAAATGTTTATAATGGGGGTAGGGAAAATGCATCTTAGAATTCTGCCTACCACAGTGTCATATCTAAGAATCGTTTCCCTAAATCAAAGGCATGATGTTTTCATCCTATGTTTTCCTCTAGATGTTTTATAGTTTAAGGTTCATGCTCATGTCTTTGATCCATTTTGAATCACTTTGTATACATGGTGTGAGGGTTTTGATTTGTTGTACATACAAATATCCAATTATTCCAGGACTATTTATTGAAAAAGTCTATTCTCCAATTACCTTTGTTGAGAGAGAGAAAATGCCTCCTTAAACCTACTCTTTCCCTGAAATTGGTAGAGAAAGGTGCTATGTAACTGGGCTCATACCCAGAAGTTGGCATATATCTTGCTATTCTGCAGATTTTGGTTATTTCTGGGGAGAAAAATCTCATAGCTGAACCTATTCTAGTCCATTTTCAACCATAGTACCAGGTGATTTTGAAAGAAATAGGTAGCTAGAAGGGTGTGGGGTGGGGAATTGTATACATACATGAACAAATGAAAATATGCATACATATTCATGGCTAGTACCAGATTTAATGACTCTCAATTAGTTAAACTCACATGATCTAAGTTGTCAACATCATTTTCAGAGTGAAGAGGGGTTCACATTTAGGGGACTGGGTTCAACACACTTTTTAATATCAATATACAGATGATATATTATAAAATTGTATACCTGAAACCTATATAATTTTTTAACCAATGTCACTTCAATAAATTTAATAAAAATAAATTTAAAAAATAATTTTATACTACAGTTAGGGGATTCATATTGCTTATGAGCTACTCTTATAATTGCTAGAAAACTTTTATAGAGAAAGTGGGCATGACAAGGCAATATATATAAAATTAACACTTATCATTATATAAATTATTTTTATTACATTACAAATATAATAACTAATGGTTAATTTCCTTATATGAATTATTTATATGGATCAATAAATTGTTTACATGGACCACTGTGAAAATAGACATGTGAGTGATGCAGTATATTTAATTGTCCAGTTGAATGATAACACTGAGGTTTCATTGCTGTAAGAACTGAAAATATACAACTTCCTAGAGGATATTTCCCAGGATATTGAAGAATTTTGTGATCAGTATACATTGACTATGATAAGCTGATGGCTTCGTCTTTTTCATAGATGCCCTGGGAATTTCTTTTTCTCCTGATTTGGCTTTGAATATAAGGAGGAGAGAGAATGAGATATTAGAGAGGAAGAGAGACAGAGATTATATTAATGAATTAAAATACAAATTAAGGATCTAAATGAAAATGAATTCAATTTTTCCATAAGAGCTGCTATCTGCAGATAGCTTTATTACGAAAGATGAATTCACAAAAAAGAAAAATGTCTAGAGATGTAAAAGGAAAACATTTCTTGAGTCAACCATCTACATGTTTTAGACTAATTTAGATGGTACAAGAAAGGAGATGACTATTTGCAATTTTGCAAACCCTTTATCAATGAATACAGTCCCTTTTTGGGTGATATTTTTATATAAAGAATTTTAGAACTTACTCAAGGTTATCAGTTTTTCAAACAGTCAGAATCCAGCCTTGTTCCTAGGGTACCTAAGGTTAAGGATTCATGTATTTGATGATAATTTTCACAGAAGATGTGTTTGAAGATAATCTTCTAGGCAAAATAATCTTCTCAGATGCTTTTTCTCAAGGTGTTTTTATTTTTAATCAAGGTGCAATTTACCCATGTTAGTTTCTATAAATAGAATTATACAATATGTGACATTTAGAATTATACAATGTGTGAATTGTAATATTCAATGATTATTAGTACATTCATAGAGTTATGCAACAATGATATCCAAGTTTAGAACATTTTTATCACTGCCCCCCAAAAAACTTTGTATTAACAGTCACTTCCCATTTCTCCTGCACACCAGCCCCTACTAATGAATGACTAATCTACTTTTTATTTCTAGATTTATCTATTGTAATCATTTCATGTAAATGGATTCATACAACATATGGTCTTTTATGACTTCTTTCACTTAACAAAATGTTTTCAAGGTCCATCCACATTGTAGCATGTATCAGTACTTCATTCCATTTTATGTATGAATAACATTCCATTATATGTATGCATCACCATTTTTTTACCCATTCATCTGTTGGTGGTGTCAACTGAAGGTCATTGTTGCCAATTCAATGCCAACAAGAGTCCCCAACTAGGGGTGCAGTGAGGAGAGAGAGGGATTTTATTCAGTGAAAACAGCTCAATTGTGAAATAGTAAGGCTGTGGAACAGCTCATTTGTGATATGGTTTGGCTGTGGAATAGTGTGGCTGTGAGGCAGCCCAGGTAAGGCAGCCTCAGTGTTATGGATCTAGTGTCATCGCTCCATTCTGGTATTGCAGCTCAGCTGATGTTGCAGCTCCTACTGATGGTGCCAACTAAGGAAAGGCATTCTTTGATGAACTCCACTGAGACATAAGGGAGGCTGACTTATATAGAGAAATGTGCTCACCCCAGTTCTTGATTGGTCCATTTCTATGCAAATGTGAACTCTAAATCCTCAGTTTGATTGGTCCAAAAAGCACTCTTCTAATTGGTCAGAATTGAGCTGCTCTGATTGGTGGGTGATGATGCTAATGAGGATATAGCTGTGCAGCTTTGATTGGATGGGAAAAGTGTCAGTTCTATTGGTTGAAATACAATCCTAGGAGTTCTCTTATAAGAGGTGACCCAGACAGCAGGAGCATAGTGTAGAAGGCTTGGCAGCACAGTCTGTACCTTTTCCCCGAAAAGCAGCATGTGTGAGGGACCTCTGCAACAATGGCTGCTAGACTCTGGTTAAATATGAAACCAATTAACCATGAGGAGGCCTTTGTGGCATGTGTATTCTTCATGAGGTCAACAGTACATATTTGTGTTGTTTCTGCCTTTTGGCTCTTAACAATAATACTGCTATAAACATTG
Source organism: Myotis lucifugus (assembly GCF_000147115.1). Lineage (NCBI taxonomy): Eukaryota > Metazoa > Chordata > Mammalia > Chiroptera > Vespertilionidae > Myotis > Myotis lucifugus. The sequence goes on along the minus strand of NW_005871050.1, from coordinate 15,548,362 downwards.
TTATATATTTGTTTGAGTACTTGTTTTCAGTTTGGGGGGATATGCTTAGGAATAGAATTATTGGGTTATATGGTAATTATATGTTTAAGTATTTGAGGAACCACCAAACTGTTTTTCACAATTTCTCTGATGGATGTTGGGTTGAGAGAGGTTTATTACTTGTATGTATTCACAAAGTAGCAGAAATGGAACTAGCATCCTGCTCTCTTCAGTAGATGCCCATTATTATATTATTCTGCTGTCCAGATGATCCTATTTAGGTACAGAACAATAAGTAGTTGTGATTTCTGTTTATGAAGAAAAGGCTTCTGTGTTACATGAGTTAAAAAAACAATGAAAGTGATTTGTCAAGAATTCTGTCAGTTGTCAAGTTCCCTTAACCTGTGTTTTATTACTTGGTTAAATGTCATAATCATTGGCTTTCCTAAGATTGATCTCAAAATGTCATACAAGATAATTCACGTAACATAAAATTCACTCTTTTGAATTGTAAAATTCAATTATTGTTAGTACATTCATAGAGTTTTGCAACCGTAACCACATCTAAGTTTAGAACATTTTCATAATCCTCCAAAAAATCTTTGTATTCATTAACAGTCACTTCCTATTTCTCCTGCACATCCAGCTCCTAGTAATGACTAATCTACTTTCTATACATTTACCTATTGTAATGATTTCATATAAATGGAATACTATAACATGGTATTTTATGACTTTTTCCTCACTTAGCTGAATGTTTTTAAGGTTCATACATGTTGTATAGTATACTTCATTCCTTTTTACAGTCAAACTATCAAAGTATTTCACAAAGTAGTGAACCAGTTTACAATACCACTAGTAATTCAGGGAGGTTTCAATTTGTCCACATCCTCACCAACATTTGTTATTATCTAACTTTAAAATTTGTACTCAATTTAGTGTGTAAGAAGTAGTATCTCATTGTGGTTTGCTTTGCATTTACCTGATGGCTAATGACATTGAGCATCTTTTTGTGTGTTTATTGGCTATTGTATATCTTCCTTGGAGAAATGCCTATTAAAATTCTTTGAACATTTTTAAATTGGTTAATTTATCTTTTTATTATTGAGTTGTAAGTGTTCTTTATGTATTCTAGATACAAATCCCTTATAGGGTATATGATTGGAAAGTGTTTTCTCTCATTCTGTTGGTTGACTTTTCATGCTCTTCACGGTTTCCTCAGAAACACAATCATTTTAAATTTTGACAAAGTCAAACTTATCAGTTTTGTTCTTGTGTTGCTTGTGGTTTTGGTGTCATATGGAAAAAGGTTTTTTCTAACTCAAGGTATGGATAATTACACTTATTTTTTTCTAAAAATTTTATATTTTAGCTTCTATATTTAGATCTATGGTCCATTTTGAATTAATAATTGTGTCTGATGTGGGGTAAGGATTTGATTTCATTCATTTGCATGTATTAGGAATCAGTTGTCAGGTATCAAGGTGGATAATTAAAACAACAAGCTAAAGTGAAAGTAACAAGCTTTTGCTCACTTACTGTGATATAATAAGCGAGACAAGAAAGAAGGTGCTAGTGTTCCATTTTTCTCCTTAAAAACTTAAGGGGAGGATCCAGATGAGCAGAGGAAGGGTGGGGAGGGTACTGAGTGATCTTCCAAACAAAAGCCTTCTGCTGTTTTAGGAACCCAGGAGCTGGGATAGTTAGAGGAGGAATATCTTGTAGTAGAAAAGTACTAATTAGTGAAGATAAGGCCTTGTAAATGAGGTCTCATTTGAGGCACATAAGATAGAAATGCATAGGTGCTGATACATCTGATAAGGGGTTAGTATCCAAATCTATAAGGAACTTATAAAACTCAACAACAACAACAAAAAAAACAATCCAATTAGAAAATGGGCAAAAACCTGAATAGTCCCTTCTCCAAAGAGGATGTACAAATGACCAATAAACATATGAAGGAATGTCCAATGTTACTAATCATCAGAGAAATGCAAGTTAAGACAACAATGAGCCCTGGCCAGTGTGGTTCAGTTGGTTGGAATGTCCTCTTGTACATGGAAAGGTTGTGAGTTTGATTCCAGGTCAGGGCATATACCTAGGTTATGGTTTGATTCCAAGTAGGGTATAGACAGGAGGTAACTGATCAATGTTTCTCTCTCTCCCTCTCCCTTCCTCTCTCTCTAAAATTTTTGGGTAAGGATAAAGAAAAAAAAACATGCAATGAGATGTCATCTCACACATCTGTCAGAATGGCCATAATCAATAAATCAATAAACAAGTGTCTGTCCAGTATGTGGAGGAAAGGGAACCCTTATGCACTATTGGTGGGAAT
>NW_005871050.1:15493103-15544189 GCF_000147115.1 Myotis lucifugus | reverse complement strand
GGGGTGGGGATCCCTCAGCCCAGCCTGCCCCCTCTCACAGTCTGGGAGCCCTCGGGGGATGTCCTACTGACGGCTTAGGCCCTCTCCTCTTGGGGAGCGGGGCCTAAGACACAGTCTGGCTGCGGAGACTCGGAGCAGGTGCCGTGTGTGTGTGTGTGTGTGTGTGTGTGTGAGTGTGTGTGTGTGTGTCTGCTGGGGCCTGCCCCCAACCATGCCACAGAGGCTTGGAGCAGGCACCCCTCTGTGTTGATCTCTCAGGCTCTGGGCCACGCCTGCATGTTGTTCTCTCAGGCTCGGGGCCGTGCCCGGCCTCTCCTCCTGAGCTGGTTGTGACCGTTTATGGAGTCCCGGCCTCATTTGCATATTAAATTATATAAATATATATATATATATATATATATATATATATATATATATATATAAATTTAATTTCAGAAAGAAAAGAAATGTATAAGAGTATGGCTAGTGTTGGGGACCAGATATCTGAGTCTGTCATTGCAAGTCTCTTCCGAGCTTGTAATGCACTGGCTGTGCACCTCATCTGGTCTGGGGAAGGCAGTTTTCCCCCATGAGGCCTGCCAGATAAAGCCTTTATAATTGCTTTTGGTCTGGCCTGAAAGATCATATATAGCATTTTGGAATGGAGCCGGACTCTTCAGCATGTGGATAGCTATTTGTCCCAAAAGCATTTGTTGAAGTGACTATTCCTACACCATTGAATCATCTTCATACCCTTTTTGAAAATAAACAGGGATTTAATTATGGACTCTCAATTCTATTCCATAGGTCTATATATTTATCATTATGTAACACTACACTGTCATGATAGCTGCAGCTGTCTAATATGTTTTGAAGTAAAGAAGTGTGAATCTTCCAACTTTGTTTTTCTTTATCAAGATTGTTTTGGCTATTCTGAGTCCCTTGCATTTCCATATGAATTTTTGGATAACCTTGTCAATTCTTAAGGGCTTTCTTACTCATAAAAGTTAAATTTTTATCAGTATAATAATATATCACATTATAGAGATTTGAAAGTTATTACTTAGATGTGTCACATATGGTAGCTTTATTAAGAGAAGAGAATACATGATTACCTGGAATACCTTGCTTGGTTTTGCTTGTTAAAAGCTTTTTATTAAAGGATAAGGGAAAAACATTTGTGAAATCCTGCATTAATTATAAAACATATAGGTATATGTCATCACTTGATTTACTGGGAATTTTTTGGAACATGGATATAATGCAAAGAAATTCAAAGAAATAAAGAATATTAATTATTTAATAGAAGAGAACCCATGAGGGAAAGTTGTAAATTAAATGTAATATTTTTATTAAAAGACAGTTACAATGTTTCATGAAAAATAACTAAAATTTTATATACACTTTGATTACTAATTTTAGTCTCACAACTCCCAATAAGAGGAGATGAAGACCATGTTATTATCCAATTTTGCAGAGATGGGAATTGGAACTCAGATATTTTTTTTTTCTTAATCCTCACTCAAGAATATATTTTTCCCATTGATTTTTAGAGAGAGTGGAAGGGAGAGGGAGAAACAGAAGGAAACACCTATTTGAGAGAGAGGCGCATCGATTAGTTGCCTCCCACATGCCCCCAACCAGGGCCAGGAGCCTGAAACTGAGATACATGCCCTTGACTGAATTGAACCCATGACTCTTCAGTCTGCAGGCCAATGCTCCATCTGCTGAGCCAAACCGGCTAGGGCTGGAGTTCAGAGATTTGAAATGATTTGCCCAAGTCACACAGTAAACTAGGACAGCCCTTGAACATATTATCTGTCATCATAGATAATGCTCTTTCCTCTAAATCAGCTGTCTTCTTATGTATGTAAATTACCATTTTAAGCAATATGAAATTCTCCATATAAGTTTAGAAATAGAATTACGTGAGAGTTATTGATTTTATAAAATTTGTGAAGTTAATCACTTGATGCTGTTCACCCAGTCTTTTGTATATATGTATATACTTTGACTAGTCAATCACTTTGAAGAGCTTAACATCCAGATGCATAGATCTACATGAATATCTGAGGCAATATAATGGCAAAGTAGCAGGTAAACAAAAAAGGTAGTGACATTCACAATGGTGAAAATGCCATTGAGATTGGTGGCCAAAGCTTTTTATTGGGAGACAGGATTCTAAAGCCAAGTCTTTTAAATACATTGATATGTGGTATGTTAGATACACTAGGCAATATGAGATTGAAGTCTCCCTTAGGGAAGGGCCATGCCCTATTTATTTAATTATTTTTACTTTTTTTGAATCTTTAAAAAAGTATTTATTGTTGAAATATTACATATGCCCCCCTTTCTCCTTCATTGACTCCTTCTAGCCACCTCCACTCCCCACCCTGGACCTTCACCACCCTAATGTCTGTGTCCATGAGTTATGTATATATGCATACAAATTTTTGGATGATCTCCTCCCACCCACCCACCTCCACTTTCTCTCTGAGGTTCAACAGTCTGCTCCATGCTTCAGTTTCTCTGGATCCATTTTGTTCATCAGTTTGTTTTGTTCATTAGATTTCACATATGAGTGAGATCATGTGATACTTGTCTTTCCTTGACTGGATTATTTCACTTAGCATAATGCTCTCCAGGTCCCTCCATGCTGTCTCAAATGGTAAGGGGTTCCTTTTTGTCTTCTGCATAGTATTCCATGGTATAAATGTACCACAGCTTTTTTTGTCCACCCATCTATTGATGGGCACTTGGGCTGTTTCCAAATCTTAGCTATTGTAAATTGTGCTGCTATGAACATTGGGTTGCATACTTTCTGATTTGTGTTTCAAGTTTCTTATGATATATTACTAGAAGTGGGATTACTGGGTCAAATGGCAGTACCTTATTTAAGTTTTTGAGGAAACTCCATCCTATTTTCCATAATGGCTAAACAAGTCTGCATTCCTACCACCAGTGCACTAGGGTTCCTTTTTTTCCACATCCTCACCAGTACTTGTCACTTGTTGATTTGTTGATGTTAGCCATTCTGACAGGTGTGAGGTGATAACTCATTGTCATTTTAATTAGCATCTCTCTGATGATCAGCAACTTTGAGCATTTTTCATATGTCTCTTGGCCATCTGTATGTATGCTTTGGAGAAATGTCTATTTAGGTGTTTTGCCCATTTTTAATTGTATTGTTTATCTTCCTTTTGTTAAGTTGTATGAGTTCCTTATATATTTTAAATATTAACCCTTTGTCAGATGTATTATTGCCAAATATGTTCTCCCATATACTGGGCTCCCTTTTCATTTTGTTGATGGTTTATTTTGGTGTGCAGAAGATTTTTTAAAATTATTTTATTATTTTTATTTTTTAATTTTTAAAAGTAAAAGTTTTCTTTTTTAATTTAAATTCTTTATTGTTTAAAGTGTTACATATTTCAACTTCTTCCCCCATTGACCTCTCCCATGCCTGTCCCAATGGCCCAACACATGCCTTCACCCCCTACTGTCTGTATCCATTGGTTATGCTTATATGCATGCATACAAGTTCTTTGGTTGATCTCTTACCCTCCCCCCTCACACCCTCCCCTGACTTCCCTCTGAGATTTGAGGATCTGTTTGATCTTCCTATGTCTCTGGATCTATTTTTGTTCATCAGTTTATGTTCATATATTCCACAAAAGAGTGAGATCATGTGATATTTATCTTTCTCTGACTGGCTTTTTTAGCTTAGCATAATGCTCTCCAGGTCCATCCATGCTGTTGCAAAAGGTAAGAGTTCCTTCATTTTTAACAGCAGCTTATTATTCCATTGTTTAGATGTACCACCGTTTTTAATCCACTCATCTGCTGATGGGCACTTAGGCTGTTGCCAAATCCTAGCTATTATAAATTGTGCTGCTATCAACATAGGGATGCATATATCCTTTCTGGTTGGTGTTCCTGATTTATTGGGATATATTTCTAAAAGTGGGATTACTGGGTCAAATGGGAGTTCCATCCTTAATTTTTTGAGAAAACTCAATACTGTTTTCCACAGTGGCTGCACCAGTCTGCATTACCACCAGCAGTGCAAGAGGGTTCCTTTTTCTCCACATCCTCACCAGCACTTGTCATTTGTTGACTTGTTATGATAGCCAGGCTGACAGGTGTGAGATGGTACCTCATTGTCCTTTTGATTCGCATCTATTGGATGATCAGTGATTTTGAGCATGTTTTCATATGTCTCTTGATCTTCTGTATGTCCACTTTGAAAAGTGTCTACAGTGGGGCCTTGACTTATGAGTTTAATTCATTCCGTGACGGAGCTCATACTCAAATTACTCATATGTCAAATCAATTGTGAACGAGTGAGACACTTGATGCTGGGCTGATGTTGTGGCATTCACTGTGAGGTTCGCTGCGCCAACTAGCGGTGGGGTATCTGAAGCTGGCTCATAACCCGAATTTTAGCTCGCAACTCAAAGCAAAAAATCGGCCGAGAGACAGCTCATATCTCAAAAAACTCGTTAGTCGGGACACTCATAAGTCAAGGCCCCACTGTATTTAGGTTCTTTGCCCATTTTTGGATTGGCTTGTTTATGTTCCTTTTGTTAAGTTGTATGAATTCCCTATCAATATAGGAAATTAAGCCCTTATCGGATGTAACATTGGCAAATATGTTCTCCCACGCAGTGGGCTTTCTTGTTGTTTTGTTGATGGTTTCTTTTGCTGTGCAGAAGCTTTTTATTTTGATGTATTCCCATTTGTTTATTTTCTTCTTAGTTTCCATTGTCCTAGGAGCTGTATCGGTAAAGATATTGCTACAACATATGTCTGATATTTTGCTGCCTATGGATTCTTCTAAGATTTTTTTCGTTTCCCATATTACCTTTAAGTCCTTTATCCATTTTGAGTTTATTCTTGTGGATGGTGTAATTGGGTGGTCTATTTTCACTTTTTTGCATGTATCTGTTCAAATTTCTGAACACCGTTTATTGAAGAGACTGTCTTGATTCTATTGTATGCTCTTGCCTCCTTTGTCAAATATTAATTGAGTGTAATGGCTTGGGACTATTTCTGGGTTCTCTGTTCTGTTTCATTGATACATATGCCTTTTTTGTGTGCCAGTACCAGGCTGTTTTTATTACAGTAGCTTTGTATTATAACTTGATATCTGGTATTATGATTCCTCCAACTTTCTTCTTCTTTCTCAAGATTGCTGCAGCTAGTGGGGATCTTTTTTTGGTCCATATAAATTTTTGGAGTGTTTTTTCTAAATCTGTGAAATATGCTATTGGTATTTTAATAAGGATTGCATTGAATCTGTAGATTGCCTTGTGTAGTATGGACATTTTAATGATGTTGATTCTACCAATCCATGGCCATAGTATATTCTTCTACTTGTTTATATCTTCCTCTATTTGTTTTTACGATGTCCTGTAGTTTTCTGAGTACAAGTTTTTTACCTCCTTGGTTATGTTTATTCCTAATTATCTTAATTTTTTTGGTTGTGATGGTAAATGGGATTGTTTGTTTAGTTTTTCTTTCTGAGAATTAATTATCGGTGTATAAAAAAGCCATAATTTTTTGCGTGTTGATTTTATATCCTGCTACATTGCCAAATACATTTTTTAAATCTAGTAGTTTTTTGGTAGAGACTTTAGGTTTTTCTACGTACAATATCATGTCATCTGTGAATAATGAGAGTTTTACTTTCTCTTTTCCAATTTGGATGCCTTTTATGTTTCCTTCTTGTCTGATCACTGTGGCTAAGACTTCCAGTACTATGTTGAATGAGAGTGGTGAAAGCAAACATCCCTGTCTTCTGTTCTTAGGGGAAATGGCCACGCCCTATTTACTTCATAATTCTCAGTGAGTAGCACATTGCTATTTACTGACTAGATGCTCAATGATTTAAGTTAGCTTAATTAATGGAATACAGTATCCCACATAGAGAGAATAACTTTTATAAAAGTGTTAAATTTTGCATGAAGAAAAGGGTTGCAATGTCATGGAGTACTGCAGAATACTAGATGACTTTTTTAAAATATATTTTATTGATTTTTTTTACAGAGAGGAAGGGAGAGAGATAGAGAGTTAGAAACATCAATGAGAGAGAAACATCGATCAGCTGCCTCCTGCACACCTCCTACTGGGGATGTGCCCACAACCCAGGTACATGCCCTTGACCGGAATCGAACCTGGGACCTTTCAGTCCACAGGCTGACGCTTTATCCACTGAGCAAAACCGGTTTCGGCTAGATGACTTTTAATAGTGCCTTCTCACTGTACATTTAACTAATGTTCTAGAAATATTGTATGTACTTTCCATGGGCTCAGGTTCTATCACAAAATAACAGTGTATTTCTCATTGTTTGAGAATGGATCAGATCTCAGATATAAATCTTTCTTTGGGAATAAGCTAAAAATCTCCATTTACTTTAGACTCTTATTTTTCTTTGTGTTTTTTTTCTTTGTTTTTTAACATTTCCAATTCCATCTCAAATATTGCCCTTTCCTGATAACAATTGTACATTGTGCTTTGTGAGATTAATTTTTAATGAACAGTGAGCTGTATAGCCAAGCCAATGTTTTAGACTGTTTGGGGCAAGCTTTAGAGAAAACACAATAATGTCACAAAGATTTATAATCCAAATAACCCAGCCTCTGATAGCATGAAGCTAAGTTTCTTGGATATCCCTTAAAGGATGTTCCAAGTGACAGTTCTTGCAAATGCTAGTGCAATGGGAACCTCAGAGCTAAAATATTTCTTTTTGACCTCCTGGCAATAGAAGACTCAGGAGGAACCAAGGCAGATTGTGAGTTGAAGAGACAGATCCTTTTCTAGGAAAAAACAAAAGTGGATCCTTCTGTCTCTCAATCACATCATGTAAATATAACTTACAACCTGAAGTCATTCTTGAAATATGTTGTTCTGTATTTAGCTATATTATACTTTTCTTTCCTCCTGGGAACTGTTGATTATAGCCAGTCAATGAAACTATGATTTTGGTTTTAAGCACCTATGTTAACTTCTATGCTTCACAGCATAGATTACATTTTGAAGGATAAAGGACAGATAAGCAAATTCCCCTAAAATTGGGGTCAATTTATTTTAGTTAGCCAACCATTAATGGGATTAGAAGCATAGAATAGCAGGGACTGGGAAGGAAGTATCTCTCTTCATTAACTGTCTGTTAGAAACAGCTGCTGGGAACAGCAGGCAGGTTAAAGCTGATCTCTAAATGAGCAAAGGTGAAACATGGAATTGTTATTCTATTTGAGAATTTAAAATGACATATGCTGGGTTGATTTCTGCCTCATGGTATGAACTAATTTACACAGATAAAAAAACTTACTCTTCCATAATGGCTTTAGCCAACCATCTTTTAAGTATATGCAATTGGTCAAAAGGGAGTTAATAAGAGCAGCGATTCATTGTGGATTAGGATAAATTCAATCGTATGGCTGACTAAATTTTCTTTCCTGCCTGATGCTCAAATATGTTTTCAATGTATGAAAGTTTTCATCTTTAACTATGTGAATTGACACTACCATAGTAGTCAATACACCCATGAATTCATTTTATCCTGAATAATAGCATGTAGTATAAGAGAGGTTTCAAACTGGCAATCCTTGGGCTTATTGTAGTGCGCGTGCGTGCATACGCACACACGCACATATTGCTTGAACAATACAATGTGATGTAGCTCTTAAAAGAAATAGAGGGAAAAAAGAAATAGAAAATCTGGAGACTTTACCTAAAAAATCCAGATTTATACCTTCCTTTAAACCTGGAAGATCTTATTACAGTGGCCTCATGTGTATGCTTGGAATAAATAGTAAGCTAGAGCTAAGAATAATAAGCATCTTCCCTTCTTTAGGAAGGGCAGGATCTCCAAAGATTGCCACAGGTTTCACTGATACCCACTCCATTTGGCCCATGTAAGTAATTGTGTTTGAGACTCCTGCAAAGATTGGTATATGAGTAAAACTCAGCTGAATTGGTAAAAGATAAAAATTGCAATATATTTTTAAAAGCAAGCTGTTCCATTCAAGCATGTAATTTGTTGGAGCATGGAATCAATCACTGAATCATGGTTTGAATTGCTTCCAGGGTCCTTAGAAGTCACCTACCCAAATACCTTCATTTTATGAATGTAAAACCTGAGGTCCAAAGAATCTAAGCAATTTGCCTAAGGTCTTTATAGTTATATTCTAAAAAAACTAGTATCAGAAATATTAGTTCACTATTCTTTTTAACCACTCTGCTGCTTCCAATTTATATATATACTAGAAGCCCGTTGCACAAAGATTCATGCAATAGGCCTTCCTTCCCCTGGCTGCTGGCAGCAGTTTTCCTCAGGCACCTGGGACCCAGGCCTTTGGTCCAGCTGCAGCAGAGAAGCCAAGCCTCGAGGCTAGGCTTCTCCCCTCTGGCTGCAGTGAAGCTTGGCTCCTCCTCTCCGGCACAGCGAGGCTTGGCTTCTTCACTGCGCCTACGTATGCAAATTAACCACCATCTTTGTTGGGTTAATTTGCATAGTCACTCTGATTGGCTGGTGGGCATAGCAGAGTGACACCAATTTGCATGTTTCTCTTTTATTAGTGTGTGTGTGTGTGTGTGTGTGTGTGTGTGTGTATATATATGTTATTTTCATCAAATAGGACAGAATTCAAATTCTTCTCTATTTTAATTATCCAGCTCGAATTCCATCTCTTCTCCAAAGCCTCCTATGACTGATCCAATTTATCAGGCCTTTCCATCCTATGAACTGCTTCATAAGGTATAATCTATAGCATACATTTCGGTGCTTAATCATTTATTTCCTGGTGCAGTTACTTAAATCTAGTGTAATCTTATCAATGCAATGAGATTATGAGTTCCTCAAGAGCAGGAGTAGTATTTTATGCTTCTTTTCTTCACAGTAGCATCCAACACATGGCTGAATACTTATTAAATGCTTGACTAATAGTTGTTGGGTTGAAATGAATTGAATTTTATAACCACAGCTGCAACACAAATCAGGAAACCTTGTTTCTTTGAGTGTGCATAAAATAGCCAAACCCCAATTCCTGTGTAGAGAGAAAAAATAGTGGCCGAATAGGCAGATATGTCCTGTGCCCTGTCCTGGAGCAGATAGAAGGAGCAACTAAATCAAATAACATCCACCCAGTACTGGCGAATTAGACACAGCTGGTGAGACAATTCACAGCCAGCAAGGGCAGAGGACGCCTGGAAAATGGTAGGATCAGGGATCTGGTCTGGAGAGAGGCATGCAACCACCAGCATCGAGAAGGAATCTGCACTGCACCAGTCCGCATGCCCTGGGGACAGGCGTAACATCCAACTGTTGAAAGGAAGTCCACAGGGCTGCTGACAGCTGGGGAATCTAGATCTAAGTCCACAGCCACAAAAGTCTGCACCCAGAAAGGTTGCCTGAAGAACTGCCAAGCCATGTGGTGCTGGAGGGAGAGAAACTTGGTTGTTTTGCCTCTGCTTTAATTTGCTAAACCCAGTTCATAGGACCTTTCAATTAAAAACACTCACCTGAGGTTGTGGTTCAGGTAGAGGTGCAGATGTGGAGTCTGGGGAGAGGCTGTGGAGGAGAGCAGGACAGGGAAAGGTGACCAGGAATGTGGCACTGAAACATTCCTGACCCTCCAAACCTGAGCAGCCATTTTTCTCCAGAAGAACCAGCCCTTTCCAGCAGCCTCAAGACAGCCAATACAGCCACACCCAGACTACACCTTGAGCTATACAAAGGAAACAAGATTCTGAATAGCCCCAAAGAGCCCTCAGGGACTGGGTTGAAGAGGAGCCATTCAGTTCCAGAAAGTGATACAGAACCACCCCCACCCAAAGCCTTGTCAGAAACAGATGCTTGAGTGATTAAGATTGACAACAGGCAGGCAGACAAAGAAGGCAGATTGGTCCCGCCTGCTGGCAGCTAAAGCTGTGGAGATAGACACAAAAAGAGGAGCTGTGGATTGCTTGGAACTTCAACACAGTGCTGACTACCTAACAGGAAACTGAAAAGTGGCAGACAGAATGGAAGAGTAGGGTCTTACACCAGCTCTATTGGGCATTAAAACTCAGCCAAAACAAACGACACCTTACTTTTTTTATTTTTTATCTTTTATTTATTTATTTTTTTAAAAATAGTATTACTTTTTCTTCATTCTTTTTAAAAATTTTTAATTGTTATTTTATGATATCTTATTTTTATTTTTTTGAACCTTTTTCTTCCCTTTTTTCATCCTGTTTTCTCTTCTATCAATGCTTTAGTTTTTCTTTCCTTTCTTTTTATCCCTTGTTAAAGTTGATCTTCTTTATCTGCTTTATTGATGTGTTATTATTATTGTAGTCTCTGTTGGCTTACTCATATACCTAATTTCCTCTCCACTGCTCCAAGTCCATGCACCTTTCTCTTTTCTCTTTCTTCACTAGTCAATTTTTATATGCTTTTCATTTTCATCTCCTCTCTTGCTCTCTTCTTCTCCTAATTATTTCATTAGTTTCATTCAGTAAACTCAAGCCTAGCTGCTCTCTCCTCTATTCACCTTTGCCAAAATAAATGAATAAATTAATAGATAAATTAAAAATATTTTGTTTTATCTTTTTAAAAAATTTTGGTCCTTTTCTTCTTATCCACTCATTCTCTTCCTACCTCCTCTATATTGAACCATGGTTCTTCCCCTATTTGTCCAATTCCTTAACCTTACTTTCTGTATATAAGCTCTGCCTCTACAGATTCTATCTCCCCCTTTTCTGGGTGTTTGTTTTCTGTTTTTTTTTTTGTTTTGTGGTGTTTTCTCCCCATATATGTTTTCCTCTTCTTTTTTTCTTCTTTTTCTTTTCTCTCTTATTTTTTTTTCTTTTCTCAATATCACTTTTGCTCTTTTTCTCTCCAATTCTATTTTTTCTGGTGGTCACTATTATTGGGGTTATCAGTGTCATGAGTATATTTGTATTTTCTCTCCTAATTCCATTTTCTCCGGTGGTCACTGTTATTGGAGTTATCAGTGTTGTGAGTACATTCCCTTTGTATTGTGTCTTGTCGAGTTGTATTTTGTGCTGTTTGGACAACATGGTAGAGAACAAGCCACATAACCAAACACCTTGAGAGGAGAATCTCTCCACAAATGGGACAATAACACTCAAGACCCAACTAAAGCAAGAGAAGCCAAATATCCCAGGGAGGGGGAATCCATAGAATACCCAGCCCAGAGACCTGAGAGATTACACCATTGGGTCCCACAAACATCTACTATATAAAACAAACTCAAAAAATCTGGGAGGCATAGCAGTTTGATCTAATACATAGAAAAAAACACAAAGGAACAAAACAATAGGGAGACAAAGAAACAACCCCATATGAAACAAAAGGAGGAATCACCAGGAAAGGAAATAAATGAAATGGAGGCAAGCAATTTGTCAGAGAAAGAACTCAGAGAAATGGTTATAAGCATGCTGAAAAGGATCGAAGACAAATTCAACAACTTGTAAATGAATCCTGAGGAAATGAAGACGAATCAAGAAGAGATGAAGAATGACATAGCTGCAATAAAGAACACAATGGAAGGCTTCAACAGTAGACTAGAAGATGCTGAGGACTGCATCAGTGAGTTAGAAAACATGGTAGAAACAACACTGAAGAAGAATAGCAACTGAAAAAAAACTGAAATAGCCTGAGGAGAGCCTAAGGGTGCTTTGGGATTACATGAAATAAAACAACGTCTACATAATAGGGGGGCCAGGAGGAGAGGAAGCTGAGCAAGGAATAGAAAACCTGTTTGAAGAAATAATGACAGAAAACTTCCCTGATTTGGGGAAGAAAAAAGTTACATAAGTCCAAGAAGCACACAGAGTCCCAAACAAGATGAACCCAGAAGGACTGACACCAAGACACATGGTAATTAAATTGGCAAACATCAATGACAAAGTAAGAATCTTAAAGGCTGCCAGAGAGAAAGTTACCAACAAGGGATCTCCCATTAGACTATCAACTGATTTCTCAACAGAAATACATCAGGCCAGAAGGGAATGGAATGAAATATACAAAGTGATGCAAAGCAAGGGACTTAATCTAAGAATATTATACACAGCAAGCCTATCATTCAAAATTAAAGGTGAAATCAGGAGCTAAACAAACAAAAAGTGCTAAGGAAGTTTATCAGAACCAAGTTAGCAATGCAAAAAATGCTAAAGGGACTGCTGTAAAAAAAGAAATAGAAAGGTAAGAAGGAATACAAGCATAAAGAATAAAAATGGTGGTAAACAAGAACTATCAATAATAACCTTAAACATAAATGGATTAAATGCTCCAATCAAAATACATAGGGTATCTGAATGGATAAGAAAACATGAACCATATATTTGCTGTCTACAAGAGACCTATTTAAGAACAAGGACTCCCACAGACCGATAGTGAAGGGTTGGAAAAATTATTCAGGCAAGTGGAAATGAAAAATAAAGATGGGGTAGCGATACTTATATTGAACAAAATAGACCTCAAAGTGAAGGCCATAACAAGAGATAGGGAGGGCCACTTCATAATACTAAAGGGAGCAATTTAACAAGAGGATGTAACTCTGGTAAACATATATGAACTCTATACAGGAGCACCCAAATACATAAAAAAAACTACTGGAAGATATCAAGGGACAGACTGACAGCAATACAATCATAGTAGGGGATTTTGATACACAATTGACACCACTGGATAAATCCTCTAAACAAAAAAATCAGCAAAGAAACATCAATCCTAAATGACTCACTAGATCAGATGGAATTAATTGACATCTTTAGAACATTTCACCCCAAAGATACAGAATATACATTCTTCTCAAGTGCACATGGGACATTGACAAAGGTATACCACATATTGGAACACAGGCAAAGTCTCTTCAAATATGAGAAGATAGAAATCATAACAAGCATCTTCTCAGATCACAATGGCATAAAATTAGAAATCAACTATAATAAAAACAATGAAAGAAAAATTAAACACTTGGAGGCTAAATAACACGCTATTAAGCAGTGATTGGGTTATCAAAGAGATCAAAGAAGTAATAAAAAGAATCTTGGAAACAAATGACAATGAAAACACAACAATCCAAAATGTATGGGACACAATGAAAGCAGTCCTGAGAGGGAAGTTCATAGCTCTACAGGCCTACCTCAAAAAAGAAAATGGTAATAAATTATCTAACCCTAAAACTTTGAGAATTAGAGCAATAAAAAAGCCCAGAGTAAGCAGAAGGAAGGGCATAATAAAGATTAGAGCAGAAATAAATGACATGGAGAAGAAAAAAAAAACAATACAAAAGATCAATAAAACCAAGAGCTGATTCTTTGAAAGGATAATCAAGATTGATGAATTTCTAGCCAGGCTCACCAAGAAGCAAAGAGAGAGGACCCAAATAAACAAAATCAGAAATGAAAGAGGCTAAGTAACAACTGATCCTACAGACATACAAAGGATTTTTTAAAAAAATACCATGAATAACTCTACTCCAACAGTCTGAACAACCTAGATGAAATGGACATATTCCTAGAAAAATACGATCTTCCAAAACTCAATCAGAAAGGATAAAAAACGAATAGGCTGATAACGATGGAAGATAATGAAACAATGATAAAATAAACTTCCAGCAAACAAAAGCCCTGGGCCAGAAAGCTTCTCCAGGGAGTTTTACCAAACATTCAAAGAAGAACTATAACCTATCCTCTTCAGACTATTCAAAAGAATTCAAGAGGAAGGCACACTTCCAAGCTTTCTATGAAGCCAGCATTATCCTAATCCCAAAACCAGACAAAGACACTACAAAGAAATAGAATTACAGGCCAATATCTCTGATAGACATAGATGCTAAAATCCTCAACAAAATTCTAGCAAACTGGATCCAGCATTACATTAGAAACATCATACACCTATGACCAAGTGGGATTTATTTCAGGGATGCAAGGCTGGTACAATATCCACAAATCAATAAACCTTATACATCACATAAACAAGTTGAGAGGTAAAAATCACATAATCATATCAATTGATGCAGAAAAAG
Organism: Myotis lucifugus; assembly: GCF_000147115.1. Classification (NCBI taxonomy): domain Eukaryota; kingdom Metazoa; phylum Chordata; class Mammalia; order Chiroptera; family Vespertilionidae; genus Myotis; species Myotis lucifugus. Next base: position 15,530,167 of record NW_005871050.1, on the reverse strand, counting down.
CTTTTGACAAAATCCAATACCCTTTCTTGATAAAAACTCTCAGAAAAGTGAGAATAGAGGGATCATATCTCAACATAATAAAAGCCCTATATGACAAACCTACAGCCAACATCATACTCAATGGGCAAAAACTGAAACCATTTACCCTAAGAACAGGAACAAGAGAGGCATGCCCACTTTCACCACTCCCGTTTAACATAGTACTGGAAGGCCTAGCCAGAGCAATAAGACAAGAAGAAGAAATAAAAGGCATCCAAATTGGAAAAGAAGAAGTAAAACTCTCAATATTCACAAATGACATGATATTGTACATAGAAAACCCTAAAGACTCCAAAAGAAAATGACTAGACTTAATAAATGAATTTGGCCATGTAGCAGGATACAAAATTAACACCAAGAAATTTATGGCATTTCTATACACCAATAATGAACTCACAGAAAGAGAAACTAAGAAAACAATCCCATTTACTACTGCAACAAAAAAAATAATATACCTAGGAATAAACTTAACTAAGGAGGTAAAAGACCTCTACTCAGAAAAACTACAAGATATTTAAAATACAGTTAGAGGAATACATAAATAAATGGAACAGCAATACCTTGTTCATGGATTGGTAGAAGCAACATCTTTAAAATGTCCTTACTACCCAAAGAAATCTATAGATTTAATGCAATCCCCATTAAAATACCAACAGCATATTTCACAGACCTAAAACAAACTTTCCAAAAATTCATATGGAATAAAAAAAGACCCTGAATAGCTGCAGAATTCCGGAGAACAAAGAACAAAGTTGGAGGGAATCAGAATACCAGATATCAATCTATATTACAAAGCCTCTGTTCTCAAACCTGTCTGGTACTAGCACAAGAACAGACATATAGACCAATGGAACAGAACAGAGAACCCAGAATTGACCCAAGCCATTATGTTCAATTTACTATTTGACAAAGGAGGCAAGATCATACAATGGAGTCAAGATAGTCTCTTCAATAAATGGTGCTGAGAAAATTGGGCTGATACATAAAAAAAAATGAAAGTAGACCACCAACTTACAACATACACAAAAATAAGCTCAAAATGGATAAAGGACTTAAAGGTAATACGGGAACCCATAAAAATCTTAGAAGAATCCATAGGCAGCAAAATATCAGACATATGTTGTAGCAATATCTTTACCGATACAGCTCCTAGAACAATGGAGACTAAGGAGAAAATAAACAAATGGGACTACATCAAAATAAAAAGCTCTGGACAGCAGAAGAAACCATCAACAAAACAACAAGAAAGCCCACTGAATGGGAGAACATATTTGCCAATGGTATTTCAGATAAGGGTTTACTCTCCAAAATGTATCGGGAACTCATACAGCTTAAGAAAATGAAGATGAACAATCCAATAAAGAAGTGGGCAAGGGACCTAAATAGACACTTTTCGAAAGAGGACATACAGAAGGGCAAGAGACATATGAAAACATGCTCCAAGTCACTAATCATCCGAGAGATGCAAATCGAAATGACAATGAAGTACCATCTCACATCTGTCAAATGGCTATCAACAACAGTTCAACAAATGTCAAGTGCTACCAAGGATGTGGAGAAAAAAAGAACCCTCGTGCACTGCTAGTGGGTATGCAGACTGGTGCAGCCACTGTGGAAAACAGTATGGAGATTCCTCAAAAAATTAAAGATGCAACTCCCATTTGACTCAATAATCCCACTTCTAGGGCTATATCCCAAGAAATCAGAAACACTAATCAGAAAGGATATATTCACCCTTTATATATGTTCATAGCAGCACAATTTACAATAGCTAAGATTTGGAAACAGCCTATGTGCCCATCAGCAGATGAGTGGATTAAAAATGGTGACATATCTACACAATGGAATACTAAGCTGATGTATAAAAGAAGGAATTCTTATCATTTGCAACAGCATGGATAGCCCTGGAGAGCATTATGCTAAGTGAAATAAGCAGTTGGATAAAAAAAATATCACATGATCTCACTCATTTGTGGAATACAATGAACAACATAAACTGATGAGCAAAAATAGATTCAGAGATATAGAAGCATAGAACAGACTGTCAAACCTCAGAGGGAATGCAGGGGAGGGGGGTAAGAGATCAACCAAAGGACTTGTTTGCATGCATATAAGCATAACCAATGGACACAGACAGTAGAGGGGTGAGGGCATGTGCTGAGGGGTGGGAACAGTTGGGAAGAGGTCAATGGGGGAAAAGGAGACATATGTAATGCTATATGTAATACTTTAAACAATAAAGAATTTTTTAAAAATAGCCAAACCTCTATCTCCATTAGAGGAGAGCCTGTGCTTTAGTTTAGATACCCATTTTTGTTTTTTATACTCCAGCCACTGGTCAACCCATTAAGGGATATTCCTTTGGATGGAAGAATAAAAGAAAGCTCTTCGGCATGTAACTACACTGGAGAAACCTAGCAGTTACTACCTTAACACAATTGTCCTTTTTTTTTGAATTTATAATTCCACAATACGTTTCCTGTACCATTTCACAGCCTCTTCCACTTTCTACCTTATATTACATGTATTGGTGGCAATTGAGTTGGGCCTTATAGAATAAAAATGTTTAATCAGGAATGGATTGGTAATGCTGAACTCAGAAATCAAAAGGTAATAATGGTGAAATCAGAAATTCAATAGAGCTTTGGAAGAGTTAATTCTCAGCATTTCTGAGGGTATCCAGTGAGTTTATACATTACTTCCTATTGGTAGTTTGACACTCTTAACTCGGAAGCTCTGTTATTTGCTATCCTGAAACTATTCAATCACTATTTGCACTTCATTGAAGGTTTGGGAAATTATAGTCAAACATGGAAAAATGCATGTTTTTGTTTTTGCATTTTGTTTGCTTTTTATATCAAGGGCAGATGCCCTGGCATTTCTTGGGGAGTGGTGAATATCATTTCTGGGGATCAAGTTAAAGAATCATTTTCTTCTGTTTCTCTTACTCCATCAAAATAACAAAAGTTCAGTTGGAGACTTGGAATTTAAATAATTTACTGATCATTAATATTTTCTCATAGCCAACTTTTTTTCATGAGAATTGAGAAACTTAAATCTCTGGATTATGTATGTTAGTATTAACTAAAATTTTAGATGGCATATCAGCTATTTAGAATCTATATCAAATTTGGGAAGGAAACTTTAGAAGATGATGAAAATTTTCTTTGGCTGACTTGTGATATTCAATTTTCTGTGGAAATGACAACTACCCAGTTTTGATACCGAAAGCCCATTTCAAATGTAAAATCATAAATATGAATAAAAGATTTAAGACTCTCTGATAGCCCTAGCTGGTTTGACTCAGTTGATAGAGCGTCAGCCTGTGGACTGAAAGGTCCCAGGTTTGATTCCGGTCAAGGGCATGTACCTTGGTTGCGGGCACATCCCCAGTAGAAAATGTGCAGGAGGCAGCTGATCGATGTTTCTCTCCCATCGATGTTTCTGACTCTCTATCCCTCTCCCTTCCTCTCCGTAAAAAATCAATACAATATATTAAAAAAAGGACTCTCTGATAGTCCTGAGTCCACCATGTGAAAATTAAGCCTGCCCTATCATGCTGCTTTGCAAAGACTCTGACTGATGTTGACCATACTTATTATAAAATAACCTGTTTTACTTCATTACTCCTTTATCAGAGAAATCAGTTGTCTCCTGGAAATTTAAAACCTATATTAAAATTTCAGGGACAGATCCTCCTATTTCCCAGTGAAGTAATTTATTAGAATCAGTGTAGATATTTATGAGTTTACTGAAGAAAACTGAAGATGTGACTATTAAGCTATTCATAAAAACAGTGTTAGAGGTATGAAATTATTGATGTGAAACTTACACATCACATGCTAACCATTCTGGGCACATATATGGCTAGCTATAGGAGCCTCTGAGATCTCTCTGCTTCCTTTGTTAGGCTTTAAGCCTAGAAGCTCAAGACAGCAGAACATGGAGAGTCACATGAGTCAGAAGGCTTATGTAAAAAACATCACCTCCCGCCTGTCAGAATAGCTATCAACAATAAATCCACCAATGACAAATGTTACTGGGAATTCACAATGGTGTAGCCACTGTGGAAAAACAGTTTGGAGTTTCCTCAAATAATTAAAAATGGAACTGCCTTATGACCCAGTGATTCCACTTCTGAGAATTTATCCAATGAAACCTGAAACACTAATTTGAAATAATATATGCATCCCTATGCTCATTGCAGCATTATTTACAATAGCCAAGATCTGAAAACAGACCAAGTGCCCATCAGTAGATGAGTGAATAAAGAAGCTGTGGTACATCTACATGATGGAATACTACTTATCCATAAAAAGGGAATCATACCTTTTGGGACAGCATGTTTTGGATGGACCTAGGTCCTAGAGAATATTATTCTAAGTGAAATAAGCCAGTAAGAGAAAGAAAAATACCATATCATTTAACTTATATGTGGAATCTAATGAACAAAATAAACTAATAAAATAGAAACAGACTTATAGATATAGAGAACAGACTGACAGCTGTCAGAGAGAAATGGAGCTGGATGGCTGGGTGAAATAGGTGAAGGGATTAAGCAAAAAAAATCCTCTTGGACACAGACAGCAATATCATGATTATCAGATGGAAGGGGGGATGGGGGAAGGTGGAAGAAGGTAAACGGGGTATAAATGGTTACAGAAGGAGACTAGACTTTGAATGGTGAGCATACTATGCAATGTGCAGATTATGTATTGTAGAATTTTACACTTGAAATCTATATAATTTTATTGAACAATGTAACCCCAATAAATTCAATAAAAATAAACTGATAAATTATAAAATAAAAAATAAATTGAGAAATTATAGGCTTTGGGATAGAAGGACAACAGTTTGGTTGATTGGGGCCTCTCAACTTCTGTACTCCTTTTCTTCCATCCACAAGCATTTATCAATTATTTACCAAATCCTAGGTACAATAAATATTATAATCTAGGCAATTCCTAGATACTTGAGATATAGAAATTAAAGAATTATCGGCCTTTAATGAGACCCAGTTGAATAAAGAAGATAGACAAAAATTCACTGTGACATAAACCTCTCTATTATAGGCACAACATAGGTAAAGTGGTTGGGAGTGATTTGGTTTACTTGGATGTAGTTTGGTGGAGGTCACCATGCATAGTGCATGACACATAGTGCCCAGTAGTGATAGTTAAATTATAGAGAGCACTTACTGGTGGTCAGGCACTGAACTAAGCTCATTACTTATATAATCTTCCTTAATTTTCAACAGCAATTTAATGCACTAGGAACTATTATTATACCCATTTTATAGAAAATGAGGCACAGAGAGGTTAAGTAACTTGCCCAAGGTCACACAGCAACTAAGCAGTATAATAAGGATTTGAGCTCAGGCATTGTGACTCTAGAGACTGTTCTCCTAGTTAACATATTGTGATGCCTCTCATTAAATGTTAGTTGATATAATTGTTATTATTATTGATATTATTTTATTGATATGCCCCTGTAAGTTGGGTGATATCAAAGTATGAATGATTTTTCTTGGTTTTTACATTGATAGAAATTTTATAATTTCCATGCCATTGAGTTGATATGAGTTGTTTTAAATTTTATGTTGTGATGATGATGATAATAATTAATTACTAGGTGCCAGACACTATCATAAATTCTTCACAATACTTAACATATATATTATCAAAACAACTCCATGAGATAGGTATAATTATTGCCTGCTTTACACATGAGAAAGCTAGGGTAAAGAAATTAACTTACTCAAGATCATACAGCTAAAAAGCAGCAGAATAGGGACTCCGCAGTCTATATGTTTAACTTCCATGTTATATAACTCATATAATTTTGACAGTTCTATCACACCTTTTTCTTTAAGTAGTTTGATAATATGTGTTCTTCTCCCATCTCTCCCACAGTGTTACTCCTAGATCCTCTGTTTTACTTAGGAGAGAGTATAGTGATATCAAGGAATTAGCAAAAGGCCCAGAAAATGTCAGCAAATACATGTTGAATATCTGCTGTGTATAAGGCCCTTTTCTAGCACTATGAATGCAGCATGAAATAAAATAGACAAGATTCTCTACCCCCATGTAGTTTGAATTACAGTGGAGAAAGATGAACAATGAGTGAATTACTACAAATATCATGGAGAAAAGTAGCCCAGGGAGTAGGAATAGAGAATGTCATGACAGGGGAGGGATGTTATCAAGTTAAATAGGATAGTTAGAGCAAGCCTGGATCAGAAGGGAATATTAGATTTTTAAAAAGATGAGGGTATATCTACACAAAAAGTTGTATAACATTGTTCATAGCAGTATTATTTATAATATTCAAAATTTGGAGCAAATCAAATTTTCATCAATGGATGAATGGGTAAACAAAATGTTATATATCTATATGATAGAATTATATATATATATGCCTAAGCGACTGTTCAACCGTTATATATATATGCCTAAGCGACTGTTCAACCGTTCGACCATTCGACCAGAGCTATGACGCACAGTGACCACCATGGAAACATGGAACAGACTGTTGAATCTCAGAGGGAAGGGGGCCAGGGGGGCTGGAAGAGATTAACCAAAGATCTTATATGCATACTAGAGGCCCAGTGGAGTCCCTCGGCCTGTCCTGTGGAGATCTAGCCAAAACCAGCCCGGTGCACAGATTCATGTACTGGTGGGGTCCTTCAGCCTGGCATGTGGGGATCAGGCTGAAACCTGCTCTCCAACATCCCCGGAGGGGTCTCAGATTTCAAGAGGGCACAGGCCAGGCCAAGGGACCTCACTGGTGCATGAATCCATGCACTGGGCCTCTAGTTAAGCCATAGAAAGGAATAAATTCTGAAACACAACATAAATCAACTTCAAAGACATGATAAATGAAGGAAACAAAACACAAAAGGACACAGAGTGCATATTATTTACATGAATTTTATAGAATAGGAAAACCCATAGAGACAGAAGATTGATTAGTGGTTGTCAGGGTCTGAGGAGGGAGAGTGGGAATTACTATTCCTGTGTATGGGGTTTCTTTGTGGAATGATGAAAATATTCTGAATGTAGATAATGATGATGATTGTACAACCTAATGAATATATTAAAATCTACTAAACTATATATTTTAAGTGGTAACCTTTATAGTATGTGAATTAGATTAATTTTAAAGACCACAAGACAAATTTTTATTTGGCCAGAGTCTAAGCAAATTTGGCCAAGTGGGGTTACTTCAGATCTAAAGGCAGCCAGACTTCCTCTGGAAGTGAAAAGAAAGAGTAGGAGGCCAGGGCCATTTCCAGGCTGAAGCTCATTCTTCAACAGTAAAGGCCACAGACCCTGAGTACTGTGTTGGTTGGTGGAACCCTGAGAGTTATGATGTCACAAATATCTCTCAGAATATTCCAGCCATCTTTGAGCACAGCACACAAGTCTGTTATAGGATTGAATGCCTCACTGAATAGCATCTTGAACAGAAAAAAACATACTGTGGCACAGCTGTTTCTGTGATGATTGAATTCCTGAGGGTGATGTTCGGTGTTCTCTTATTCCAGATCAGATCTATGGTTATAAATACAGTGGGCTACTCTTTCAGGCACAGACTGAAAACTCCATTATTGTCCTGGGGTATCTGGCTTACCCCACCCCAAATACAAGTTCTCAGAGGTAAAATATTGATGAAAATACTATGTTCACATATTTAGTAAAACAAGAGCTAGAATAACTTTATTAAAAAGCCACTTGCTGACAATTTACAATCTCTACATGGCATATTGTTCACACCATGTATAATCCTGTGATATTACTAATTAAAACTGTGGATACACTGATGTTGAATTTATACTTTTAATACTTAAAGGTTAATGTTCCTCTCCAACAATAAGCTAACAAATACATAGACAAATTATAGTGTATCCATACAATAAAATGTTTTTACCCATAAACAGAAAGTACTTTACATGCTACAGCATGGGTGAACCTCAAAAACATGATGCTAAATAAAAGAAGCCAGGCACATTTTAGTGAAATGACCAGAAAAGCCAAATCCACAGAGAGAGAAAGTAAATTAATGGTTACTAAGGGCTGAAAAGATGGGGGTAATGAGGAAGTGACTGTTTAATGAGTACAGAGTATCTTTTTAGCTCATGAAAATTTTCTAATTATAAGATTGTGCAACTCTGTGAATATCTTAAAAACCATTTAATTGTACACTTTCATATGGTGAATATTATACAATAAAAATATATTTTTAAAATACTTCCAAAAAATGGTGAAGGAATTGAAGGGAAAAGCCATGCTAAGTTGCTGGGGAATTAAAGTTTAAGACAGAAGAAATAGCCAGTTCAAAGACCTCAAGGCCAGAGCATTGTCAGTATGTGTTAGGAACGTCATGTGAAAATGTACTAGTAGTGCAGTGGAACAGCAAGGGCAGTCCTAGGAAATGAGGTGACGGAAGTAGCAGGAGGCCTTGAGTATCCTTGTAAGCCATTGTGTAGATTTTTACTTATACTCTAGTGAAATGAACAGTCATTGAAGGTTTGAACAGAAGAGAAACATTATCTGACGAGATTTTTAAGACACATTTTGGCTTTTGTATGGAGAAGAGTATGTAAGAGCACAAAGTGGGAGGCAGGGAGATGGGTTTGTGTGCTTTTACAATATTCCAGGCAAAACATAATGACAGTTTTAAATTGTCTTAAAAGTCAAGGGCATAAGAAATATTTAGTTTTGCAGACATACTTTTAAATTTGAGGAAACAACTTTCCTGACAAACTGGATGCTGTCGACCATAAAAGAAAAGTTGATTAGGTGTTCCATGTCCATGGCAAGTCATGTGCACACACTGAACTGTGCAAAGATGGAAGAAATACTTTATAGAGGGGAAGAGAAAGTTAAGGCTAGGGGCGGTTACAACCATAGAACTATGTCGTAACAATAATACTATGTTACAACATAGAGTCTTCCTGTAGTTCTCTCACCATGACAATGTGATAGCTCCTCCCATAGGCCCTAGTTCCTCCCACAGACCTTCTAGATTAAGGTTAAGGTCACTGTCATAAATTGTATGAATGTGAACCACAAGAGAAAGAATGGAGTCACCTTTTACTGATACAGGGGAGACTATGGTACTAGCAGCTCAGGGATGGAATTTTTGGACACATTAGGATTAAGATGCCTATTAGTTATTTAGTGGAAATTTTGAATAGACAGGTGCATATATACAGCATACCTGTAAGGGCTACAGGTTGGTATCTCTTCTGATTGGCCAATATTCAGGCATTACTAATCTTAAAATATTCTGATACATCTTCTGTACATCTTGAGTTCAAGGGAAAGGCCTCTAGCAGCAATATAATCTGAGAGATATAAAACTATGGATATAGCTTCTCAATACATTTATTCTATAATGTGAGGTACATGGATTGTGAAAGAAAAAATGTGTTCTATTAGGGAGGCCTGCATATCAAGCATGTACAAAGTCTATTTGAGGTGACTGATGTAAGGCTGAATTTTTTAAAGATGATTTTTTTCCTGCTGCCAAGAAGGAAAGTGATCTTTTCCCCTCCTTTTATCAGTACATTTCTGTAAGAAACCTTTCTGTGAATCCTTCTTCTCACCCTTTGATATCTCTGGAGATCTTTTTAAAGTCTTGGCAAGCCTCTTTCCAGGTTTACAATGCAGGAGTGTTTTTCTTTTAAATTGAATTTATTGGGGGTGACATTGGTTAATAAAATTATATAGGTTTCAGGTATATAATTCTATAATACATCATCTGTGTATTGTATTTTTTATTTTTTCTTGATTGATTAAGGTATTACATATGTGCCCTTATCCCCTCCATTGTTCCCCCACACCCCCCATTTATGCCCTCACCCCCCTGGTGTCTGTGTGCATTGGTTAGGCTTATCCTATCTAATAAAAGAGTAATATGCAAATTAGCTGTCACTTTGAGACAAAGATGGAGGCCCCCATAGCGGCCAGGGTGGGCCACTGGCGGCATTGCCCCAACAACGCAAGCCCAGGAGGCAAGCACGGCCCACAGGAAGCACACAGCAAGGCCTGCTTGGCTGTCGCTGCAGTGACGAGCAAGCAGGCAAGCATGGCCCGCAGGCAGCACTTAGCAGGCCCTGCTTGGCCGTTGCTTTGGTGACCCGCAAGCAGGCAAGCAGACCAGAAGACAGCACCCAGCAGGGCCTGCTTGCCCATCACTGTGGTGTGGAGCAGGCAGGCCCCACAGAGAGCAGAGAACCATGGGATTGGGCCTAAGCCATCAGTAGGACATCCCCTGAGGGCTTCCGGATTGGAGAGGGTGCAGGTCGGGCTGAGGGACACCCCCCCCCCGTGCACAAATTTCGTGCACTGGGCATCTAGTATATATGCATAAAAGTCCTTTGGTTGATCTCTCCCCCTTACCCCCACCCTCCCCTACCTACCTTCTGAGGTTTGATGGTCTGAGTGATGCTTCTCTGTCTCTGGATCTGTTTTTGTTCATCAGTTTATGTTATTCATTATATTCCACAAATGAGTGACCTCATCTGATATTTATCTTGGATTATTTTGCTTAGCATAATGTTCTCCAGTTCCATCCATGCTGTTGCAAATGGGAAGAATTCATTCTTTTTTACCGCAGGGTAGTATTCCATTGTGTAGATGTACCATAGTTTTCTAATCCACTTATCTGCTGATGGGCACTTAGGCTATTTCCAAATCTTAGCTATGGTAAATTGTGCTGCTATTAACATAAGGGTGTATGTATTCTTTCTGATTAGTATTTCTGATTTCTTGGGATATATTTCTAGAAGTGGAATCACTGGGTCAAATGGGAGTTCCATTTTTAGTTTTTTGAGAAAAATCTGTACTGTTCTCCACAGTGGCCGCACCAGTCTGCATTCCCACCAGCAGTGCATGAGGGTTCCTTTTTCTCTGCATCCTCACCAGCACTTGTCATTTGTTTATTTGTTGTTGATAGCCATTCTGACAGGTGAGAGATGGTACCGGATTGTCATTTTGATTTGCATCTCTCAGATGATTAGTGACTTTGAGCATGTTTTCATATGTCTCTTGTCCTTCCTTATGTCCTCTTTAGAAAAGTATCTATTTAGGTCCGTTGCCCTTTTTTTGATTGGGTTGTTTATCTTCCTTTTGTTAACTTGTATGAGTTCCCTATAAATGTTGGAGATTAAATCTTTATGTGTGATAACATTGGCAAATATGTTCTCCCATGGAGTGGGCTTTCTTGTTGCTTTGTTGATGGTATCTTTTGATGTACAGAAGCTTTTTATTTTGATGTAGTCCCATTTGTTTATTTTCTCTTTAGTTTCCATTGTTCTAGGATCTGTATCGGTGAAGATATTGCTTCAACATATTCTGAGATGTTTCTGCCTGTAGATTCCTCTAAAATTTTTATGGTTTCCCATCTTTTGTTTAAGTCTTTTATCCATTTTGAGTTTATTTTTGTGTATGGTGTAAGTTGGTGGTCTAGTTTCACTTTTTTTGCATGTATCTGTCCAATTTTCCAAACACAATTTATTGAAGAGACTGTCTGGACTCCATTGTATGCTCTTGCCTCCTTTTTCAAATATTAATTGGGCATAATGGTTTGGGATGATTTCTGGGTTCTCTATTCTATTCCATTGATCTATATGTCTGTTCTTATGACAGTACCAGGCAGTTTTGAGAAAAGTGGCTTTGAAATTCAGCTTGATATCTGGTATTGAGATCCCTCCAACTTTGTTCTTCTTTCTCAGGATTACTGCAGCTATTCAGGGTCTTTTTTGTTCTAGATGAATTTTTGGAGAGTTCTTTCTAATTCTGTGAAATATGCCATTGGTATTTTGATGGGGAGTGCACTGAATCTGGTTTTGGTATTAGGGTGATGCTGGCTTCCTAGAATGAACTTAGAAGTGTTCTTTCCTCTTTAATTTTTTGGAATAGTGTGAGGAGGATAGGTTTTAGTTCTTCCTTGAATGTTTGGTAAAACTCCTCTGTGAAGCTGTCTGGCCCCAGGCTTTTGCTTTCTGGAAGCTTTCTGATGACTGCTTCAATTTCCTCCAGCTATCAGCCTTTTAATATTTTTAGATTTTTCCTGATTGAGTTTTGGAAGGTTGTATATTTCTAGGAATATGTCCATTTCCTCTAGGTTGTCTAGTTTGTTGGAATAGAGTTGTTCATAGTATTTTTTTTAAATCCTTTGTAGTTCTGTGGAGTCTGTTTTATTTCGCCTCTTTCATTTCTGATTTTGTTTATTTGGGTCCTCTCTCTTTGCTTCTTGGTAAGCCTGACTAGAGCTTCATCCATCTTGTTTATCCTTTCAAAAAGCCAGATCTGGTTTCATTGATCTTTTGTATTGTTTTTTTGGTCTCTATGTCATTTATTTCTGCTCTGATCTTTATTATCTCCTTCCTTCTGCTCAATCTCGGCTTTTCTTGTTGCTCTCTTTCTAATTCTTTAAGTTGTAGAGTTAGATGATTTTTTTATCATTTTTTCTTGTTTTTAAGGTAGGCCTGTAGAGCTATAAACTTCCCTCTCAGGATTTCTTTCACTATGTCCCATAGATTTTGGATTGTTTTGTTTTCATTGTCATTTGTTTCCATGATGTTTTTAATTTCTTCTTTGATCTCTTTGGTAACCCAATCATTGTTAAATAGCATTCTATCCAGATTCCAAGTGTTTGATTTTTTTATTGTTTTTACTGTAGTTTATTTCTAATATTATGCATGCCATTGTGATCTGAGAAGATGCGTGATATGATTTCAGTCTTCTTGAATTTGGAAAGACATTGACTGTGTCCCAATATGTGCTCTATCTTTGAAAATGTCTCATGTTCACTTGAGGAGAATGTATATTCTGTACTTTGGGGTGAAATGTCCTGAAGATGTCTTTTAAGTCCATCTGATCTAGTGAGTCATTTAGTATTCCTGTTTCTTTGCTGATTTTTTGTCTAGAGGGTTTATCCACTGATGTCAGTGGTGGTATTAAAGTTCCCTACTATGATTGTATTGTTGTCAATTTCTCCCCTGATATCTTCCAGGAGTTTTTTTTATGTATTTGGATGCTCCGGCATTGGGTGCAAATATGTTTACCAAGGTTATTTCCTCTTGTTGTATTGATCCCTTTAGTATTATGAAGTGGCCTTATCTCTTGTTATGACCTTCACTTTGAGGTCTATTTTGTCAGATATAAGTATTGCTACCCCAGCTTTTTTTCATTTCCATTTGCCTGAAAGATATTTTTCCAATCCTTCACTTTCAGTCTGTGTGAGTCCCTTTTCCTGAGGTGGTTGTCTTGTAGACAGCATTTATATGGGTCATGTTTTTTTTATCCATTCAGCCACTCGATTTCTTTTGATTGGATCATTTAGTCCATTTACATATAAAGTTATTATTGATCGGTACTTGTTTGTAGCCATTTTTTATTTTTTGTGCCTGTGTTCCTTCTTCCTTTTTTATTTCTTCTTTTTACAGCAGTCCCTTTAGCATTTCTTGCATTGCTGGCTTGGTGGTGATAAACTCCCTTAGCCTTTTTTTGTCTATGTAGCTTCTTATTTCCCCTTCAATTTTGAATGATAGCCTTGCTGGATAGAGTATTCTTGGATTCAGTCCTTTACTTTGCATCACTTTGTAAATTTCTGTCCATTCTTTTCTGGGCTGATTTGTTTCTGTTGAGAAATCATTTGATAATCTAATGGGAGATCCCTTGAATGTAACTTTCTTTCTCTCTCTTGCAGCCTTTAAGATTCTCTCTTTGTCCTGAACATTTTCCATTGTAATTATGATGTGTCTTGGTGTGGGACTTTTTGAATTTATCTTGTTTGGGACTCTCTGTGCTTGTGTGACTATTTTTCCCAGCCTCAGGGAAGTTTTCTGACATTATTTCTTCAAATAGATTTTCTAACCCTTGTTTCTCTTTCTGTCGTTCTTGCACCCCTATTAGTCATATGTTGCTTCATTTCACATTGTCCCAAAGCTCCCTTAGGCTCTCCGCCTATCTTTTATTTTATTTTTCTCCAATTGCTGTTCAGTTTGGATGTGTTTTGCTTCCCAGTCTTCTAATTCACTAATTTGGTCCTCCACTTCTCCTAGTCTACTATTGAAACTTTCCATGGTATTTTTTATTGCTGCTATATCACTTTTTATTTCTTCTTGATTCTTACATAAGTTGTTGATTTTTTTTCTTCCATCGGGTTTATGAACTATATAACCCTTATTCTGAATTCTTTTTTCTGACATGTTGCTTGCCTCTGTTTCACTTAGCTGCTTTTCTGGTGATTTCTCCTTTTCTTTCTTTTGGGGGTTTCTTTGTCTCCCCATTTTTGCTCTCACCACAGGATCTAGGTGCTGAGTCATGCAGGGGCTGCTACTTGGGTGGCAGCAGTTCCTCAGGCGGCAGCTGCACCTCAGATGGTTGTGGAAGCAGCTGCTCCTCAGTTGGCAGCAGCTCCTCTGGTGGGTGCTGCTCACAGCAGTGGTGGCGCCTCTGGCTGGTGGGGACAGGCTGCTCCTCCTCATACAGGGGTGTGCTGCTTGTGCAGCTGCTGCTCCTCGGATGAGAACAAGCTGCTCGCAGGGCTGCTTCTCCTTGTACAGGGGTGGGCTGCTCCTCTGACAGGGGCAGGCTGTTCATGTGGTTACTGCTCCTCAGACAGGGGTGGGCTGCTCACTGGCTGCTGCTCCTCAAATGGGGGTGGGCTGTTCACATGGCTGCTGCTCCTAGGATGGCTGTGTATTATATTGTGTGTTCACCACCACAAGTTGAGTCTCCTTCCATCACCATTTACCCCCCACCCTTTACTCTCTCCCATCTCCCCCACCCCTCTTTTCCTCTGGTAAACACCCAGCCAGGAGTTTTTCTTAAGGGTATGAGGGCCATCTCTTTGAAATGTAAACGTCAAGGAATATGGTGCCTCTATTTTCCTGTCACTGTGAGAATGCCTTGCCCTGAGCCATAACCAAATGCTTGTCCTTGGGATAAAAGTTTTATTTTTCCTTCGAACACAGACAATTAGCTAACACAAATGGCTACATCAATGTCAGATGAATTTGTGATGGACTATGAAAAATGCATAACAAATAGTGTTGTAAAGTTCTCTTACGGGAGGACAAGTTATAATTAATCTTGAGAACATGTATGTCATGAATGGAAACTGCTTGGTGATATGTAGGGTGGAATTTCTTTCTGTCTTTTTAATCTCCTAGAAGATTGAATATGATGCAGATTGTAATCTGGTTTAGTGATTATTCATTAATATAACTTTTTCTTTCTTTTCTATATTTCATAAAGATGATTCTCTGCCTTGGCAGGATGATTTTAATTAGTAATAAAGGGGAGGAGGAACCACTGAAATTGTAAAGCTTCTGTGAGTGCCCTGTACTGCTAACATAAGAAAATCTCAGAAGAGAGAGCGCTTTATATAGCATATCACTTTATAGATTTAGTTTCTAATTATAACAGGCAACCCAAGTGTCAGTCCCCTTCTTCCAAACTTTAAAACTCGCCCATTTTTAGGCTGCTTACCTAGCCATTGATTCTCTGAAGTGAAAAAAAAAATTCTGTGGCTATAGGATAGGAGGCCTGTTTACTTAACAAAGTTATTTGGAACCATTATGCTAGGGATTGAGAATATAATAATCAGGAAGGTAAAATTATTTTCATGAAGCTTACAGTCCATTAAAAAATAGACAAATAAACAGACATTTAAAATTAAGTAGTATGATCAAGGCATTAAAAAGTTCTCTGATGGACACAGACAGTGGGGGGATGAGGGCTTGTGCTGGAGGGTGGGAGTAGGCTGGGAGAGGTTAATGGGGGGAAAAGGAGACATATGTAATACTTAAAACAATAAAGACTTTTTTAAAAAAATGCTCTGGTAAAATGATGGAGGGATACTTAACACAGTCTTTGAAAATCAGAGTAGGCTTCCTGGAGGAAGGCTGTTTTGGCTGAAATCTGAAGAATGAGTAACATTAGAAAACTCTGGGTATGATATTAAAGGGTGTACATGGCAGAGGGACTAGTGTGTGCTAAATTCCGGATATAAAAGGAAATATATATGTATGAAGTTGTAAGCAGTTTTCTATAATTAGAATATGAAATATAACTGCATAAGGAGGGGGTGGTTAGTGACAAGAGATGACACTTGCACTTTCATGCCTTGTTAAAACATTTGAACCTAACTTAGCAGGCAATGGGAAGCCTGAAGGCATGGCACAGGGCAGCATAATCAGAATTGTGCTTTATTTAGAAAGATCAATGATGCTGCAATATGAAATGTAGTTTTGAGTGGGGAAAGACTGGATGCATAATGTATTCCAAGGGTATTTAGGAGGTACAATTCATAAAACACTGGTGTTGATTAGATGTAGCAGGTAAAGCAGAGGGAGAAATTTCAGTGCCCACTGGCACATTCTTTTCCAAATCCCTTTTTATTTTTATTTTTGCTGGGTAAAAAAGGTGAAGGTATTAACCAAAATCCCATTTTTGAAAATTCTGCTTTTAAAAAATTGAATAATTTTGGCATGTTCCTTGAGTTGTGCACGTGTATATAAAACAGAAATGATAGCTACCAATGGGATGGGCTTTCCATGTTCCAGAGGAGCATGGGGTGAGGTCTCATGTTCAAATTATCTTTCATCCAAGAGACCACAAGTAAATGCATCCTTCTTGGTATTAAAATTTTGAGCAGTTTATCCTTTATCAACTCAAACCCAAACTGATTTAAATGCATCATCTTTGAGAGAGATGAATTTTTTTCACCACCACGGATACCAAAAAACAGCCTGAAGTAGAACACATTATCAAATAAACAACAAGAAATACAAATATTTACCCAAAGTAGCCATAGCTAAGATTCTGCTGATTGTTATAAACGTAACAACTAAGGTAAGAGAATTTAGAAATTGGCAAGATTGTTAAAATAGTAAAGTGAAACCCAGTAATTTTTACGCTTTTGTTTAATATATTTGATCATGTAGAGCAAAATCCATTGTATTCAGCATAGTAAAGAGTTGGAGTAAATGTTTAATGACCTTCAAAGTTATTCTCAATTAACCAGAATATTCAGACACCATTATTATTCACTGTCATTTCAACCACAGTTCTGAGTACATCTTGCATAAGTAGGCATTCAAGGCTATTTCTTAGACAGACATATAATGTATGTGCATTAGTGATTACCAAAAATTAGTGATTATCAAAACACATCTTGACTCCAGATTTTTGAAATGAAAGTATGTCAACTTTGTTTTAAATGCACTACTCAGATATCCTGGAAGCTTTTTGAAGTCTTGAAAATTGAAACTAAGAAAGACCAGTTTGAAACACTGATTGTGAAAAAAAGCATACTTCCAAACTGGGGTTGGGGACTTTAGTTAAATTATCACTTTTAATGGTAGACAAGATCCACCTTGCTTAGAAATCAGGCAGTATCTGAAGTATTGAAAGATGTAATGTTTTTTTTGTGTTTTTTCCTCTTTTTCTTGAAATATGCAAGTCCTCTCAGTTTTTCACTCATTTTGAAAAACAGAAATATTATAAGGAAGAAAGAAGTGCAAATGTGGTGATAAAATGGCAACTAATGTTCATCATTTGTATTGGTAGAAAAATCTGGTGCCAAAGGGTTGGTGCCAAATTGCAGGGAACATGTCCTATCTATAGGGAATAGCCACTGATCAATGATACTCATAATTATTATCATTTATCAAGCGCTTAATATGTATTAAGCTCTCTGTTTATTTCATTTAATCCTAATAACACTTTTCTGACCCAGATGTCATTATCTTCATTTTGCAGATGAGGAAACTAAAATTCAGAGATACAGTGATTTAGAGTCATTGTTCTCTGTATAGGAAAGTTTGAGTTTAGTTGTGTTAGATTTCACGAATTTTCAAAAGAATATATATGCTTATTGAAAGTTCTACATGTTTAAATGTAGATGTTTAATTGCTTTCTGGTCAATGAAAATACCATCTGTAGGGCTTATATAGTTCATAGGCCATTATGTTTAAGCTATCATCCATTCAGATGATAAAATTATGGTCACCAGAAGTCTTTATAAAGTCTATCCAAAGGGGTGAGTAATGTGAAGATTTCTGGTTCTTAAAAGGGAAATAAACGTCTGGGGCAGAAGACTTCTGATGCCATCAAATTATATAAAGACAACTTAATATTTGTAGATTCTGGGCACTTAGGAGAGAGGAAGTTCTTTCAAGGGAGAAATCTCTGCAGATATCTTTGTGCTTCATGTAACTACATCTCTCACAATACCCTAGAGTGGTAAAGCTTTCTACTCCATTCTATTCAGTACAACAATATAGCAATATATAACCTTGTGTATACAACAAACTAGCAATTTACCTATTTCATATATTTCTCTGTATTACCATGTTATTATATGAAAAAAAGCAAAAGTAAGGTTCTTTTCAATTCATGTTCATTACTTTTTTTTCATTTTTCCTGCTGATGCTGTAACCACTAGAAGTAGTTTTGATACACGTTAAAGAATTTCAGGGACCCTGGTATTGGGAATCATATTAGTAGCTGGTAGTTTCTTCCTCTATAATTTATCCCTTTTCATTAGTTTTTCTGTAAGTGCATAGCACAGAGCCATAATCTATAGCCCTGGTGGTGAATTTACATTAAGAATGATAAATATATATGAGTAGAGGGTACACATGCAATTGTGAGCAAATAACCATTACAATTCATTGCAATGGTGTGGAATAAAAAATAAAAGGCCTGATTTGGACATCGAGTCTGAAATTGTAGCAATGACTCAGTCATTTTAGAAACAAAAGCAGCTCTCCATATATTATTTGGTTGTACATGCAGTACATTTTTCTACCATCTCTGCTATTTCAAAGAGAACAGTAAATATAAAATGAAAAATATAGATCAAAGTTTAACTCCAACTCCAATGTATAATTCTGCATATTTTAAATGAGAAAATGATTCTATTTTACCCATGAAAAGTGCTACTGTATTTGGTAAAAACTGCATTTTATAATATTGTTGAAGAAGATTTCACATTTATTCATGAAACCACTTATTTCTTGGGAAATTTGGGGGATAGAGGAAAGCCCAATTAACTGAAAATAATGGGGAAGGATTATGGAAGAACCAAAAGATAAGGATAATTGGAATCCATATATAATCCTTCTCATGTAATCCTTAGTTTCAATTTGTTCTGCCTTCAAATAATTTACCAAAACAGCTCACACGTAAGACAAATGGTTTGAATTTAAACTCTTTACTATCTAGTTTACATATGACTATCCTAGTAACAATAATTTTTATAATTTAATGGGTGCTTCATTTATACAAGGCTAAATACCTGCATTATCTCAAGTCTTACAACCATCTGCAAACTAGATAGTACCACAGGGAAACTGAGGTGCAGTGAAGTTATGTGGCTGAAGCAAAGCCATACTTAAATTTAAACCATGTTTTCTGACTCTAAAATTAGTATTATTTTATCTCATTGAGCAACAGGGAAAGATACAGAGTCTTGATCATTTAGAAATTGGATGCAGAGCCCTAGGAATGGATACTTACCTTTAATGTTATGTCCTCCCACTTACATATATTTTTATCTTTTATTACTCACTTTGGAAAAATCTTTCACAGTGGTGTAACAGTTTGTTCCATAGGGTTTAAGACTGTACACACCATCAAACAAATAATTTAATTTATATAGATAAGCAATAAATACCTTTATGCGAGTCAGTTAAATTGTATATAGCAACACATTTTGAACAATGTTTTGCAAGAAAACAGACCTAAATATCTTGCCAAATTCTAAAATTTATTCAAAATGAATTTGAGGTCACCCAGATTTGCATTCTATTAGTCTATTTAGTATATACTTAAGATCCATATGATATACTTAGGCACTTTTTTAGATACTTTGGGACAAAAAAAGGTGAGTCCCTGACCTTGAGTCAATTACAGGAGAAATGAAACAAACACAGGTTACTTCAATAGAAGGTACTTTAGTATGTGATAAGTGCCTATTCTAAGTAGGATATAGACATTGAGTATATGGAGTAGAAGACTGATTATTACTTACTTGATAAAACAGTGATTATTTTAGAAATAGAAAATTCCAATGTGATTTCATTAAGGCATGAGTAAAGAAAATAATACACAGTAACATCCAAGGGAGAAAAGTGATCAACCCAGCAATCCAACTAAATGAATAAAGTAAAAGATTGTACTACTTTTTTCTCTTTTTGATTAAAAGGGGGGAATAACAAATCTCTCTATATAAAAGCCTAAGCGACCATTACAACTGAACGACCAGAATGGCCAGAAAAACTGGTTGACCAGTTGCTATGATGCGCACTGACCACCCTGGGGCAGATGCTCAATGCAGGAGCTGTCCCCTGGTGGTCAGTGCTCTCCCATAAGGAGGAGTGCCACTCAGCCAGAAGCCAGGCTCATGGCTGGTGAGTGCAGCTGTGGTGGCAGAAGCCTCTCCCAACTCTGACTCTGCTGGGATGAGCATGAGTGGCGTGGTGCCCGGCCCCAGCTCAGGCTACTCCCTGGCTGCCTGCCACTTGGCACACTGCTATATCCCCCTGAGGGGTACTGGATTGTGAGAGGGTGCAGGCCAGGCTGAGGGACACCCTCTTCCCCTGTGCATGAATCCGTGCACCAGGCCTCTAGTTAATATATAAAGCCTTTAAATAATGCCCACCCTGGCTGTTGTGCACTGTCCTGAGCACTGAAAGGTTGCTGGTTCAATTGTAGGTCAGGGCACCTACCCAGATTTCAGGCTTGATCCCCAGTAGGGGGCGTGCAGGAGGCAGCCAATGAATGCATTGCTCTCACATCCATGTTTCTCTCTCTCCCTCTCCTTTCCTTTCTCTCTAAAAGTCAATAAAAATGTATATTAAAACAAAACAAATGAACGCCTGTATTTCAGGCACTGAACTATATATATATATATATATATATATTAGTTACCTCACTTAATTCCCACGACAGTACTAGAGATAGATACTATTATTATCTCCCTTCTAATGTTGGAGAAATTGATACCTAAATTCAAGTCTGATTTAACTCCAAATGCTGATTTAATGATAATATCAATAACTTCCTTGTGTAAGTGGAAATAAGAGCATGAATACAAATGCTATATGTTATACTGAAAAGAACATGGAATCAGCCCAACTGGGTTTACCCCTGCCTTTGCCAGTTGTAATCTAGTGTATCACTCTAGGAAAGTTACTGAATCTGTCCAAGCCTCAATATTTATCTCTATCTAAGCCTCATATTCATAATGGGAATAATATGTTCACTTCACAGCATAATGATTTGCTTACATATAAAGCATAGTGACATATAGTAGTTATTTTACATATGTAGATAATTTGTAATATAGTGGCAAACAAAAGGAATTGATTCTTTTTTTAAAAAATATATATATTTTATTGATTTTTTACAGAGAGGAAGGGAGAGGGATAGATAGTTAGAAACATTGATGAGACAGAAACATCGATCAGCTGCCTCCTGCACACCCGCCACCGGGGATGTGCCCGCAACCAAGGTACATGCCCTTGACTGGAATCAAACCTGGGACCCTTGAGTCCGCAGGCCGACGCTCTATCCACTGAGCCAAACCAGTCAGGGCAGGAATTGATTCTCATTTATTTATGCTTGACTCCAGAAATAGTTGGTGAAGAATGTTCCTTTTACCCCTATATAAGGAAATTGATAACAAAGGCTTTATATACAGAAAAATATTGGGGTGACTGCAAATGTTTGCAGGTGAGCCAATTTTGAAAATACCCATGTGTAGTCATAAAAATCTATATACTATGATACCTTCATGTATAAACAGTCAGTATGTGTGTGTGTGGGGGGAAACAATGAAGTTCACCCCTAAGAAATTAGAAGTCACTGGAAGTTTAAATGTGAAGTCAGCATACAGGAAGTACAAAAGAGATGCACTATCACCTTTAAGGAAAATGAATGGCTTCTGTAGCAGCAGGACTTGATATATAATCCAAATGAAAGTATTGCTATAAGTTAAAAGAAAGGCTGCATCAATCAAAAGGAGCAATTGGTCAGGTACAAAAGCATGGGAAATAGTCATAGAGCAGTAATGGTGAGTCTTTTGAGCTCGGCGTGTCAGCATTTTGAAAAACCCTAACTTAACTCTGGTGCCGTGTCACATATAGAAATTTTTTGATATTTGAAACCATAGTAAAACAAAGACTTATATTTTTGATATTTATTTTATATATGTAAATGCCATTTAACAAAGAAAAATCAACCAAAAAAATGAGTTCGCGTGTCACCTCTGACACGTGTGTCATAGGTTTGCCATCACTGTCATAGAGACATAAAGTGACATTGCTTATCCAAGCACTGTGCCAGGCTGATTAACATATCCAGTCTCCATGGCATGTAATCCATACTACAGATAAGACTACATAATAGATCTTAGACAAATCTATCCTATTGATGGACATATAGACTTAATCCTATATTTTGCTATTACAAACATCACTGTAGTGAACATCTCTCTCTCTCTCTCTCTCTCTCTCTCTCTCTCTCTCTATATATATATATATATATATATATATATATATATATATATATATAATCTGGGCTTAATGATGACTATTTATGAAAATATGTTTAATACTGTGCTACATATGAAAAGGTCCATCCTCTCTAAAGTTGTTTAATGTGTTTGAAAAGTTAAATCTAACATATATAATCAATATAAACAAGGATATAAAAAAGTTATATCTGTTATTAATTGGGTTATTAAAATCATTTTTATTATTTTCTTAGAAAATTACACAAGTCAGCTAACTATAGAAGAATTTCATTATGAGATGATTAACAGGAAGGTTATAGTGCAGGGAAATTCTAATATCTAGGCAAAGGTTTACCTTAATTTTTAAGTTCATGAGTGCTTCTGCAAAGCCCTCCTCACCCTCCCAAGAATTTCCAATTCCTGAGCAGTGAGATTCTAACAGTTATTTATGCTTGACACACACACACACACACACACGCACACACACACACACACACACACACTGACTGTTTATACATGAAGATATCATAGTATATAGATTTTTATGACTACACATGGGTATTTTCAAAACTGCCTCCCCTGCAAACATTCGCAGTCACCCCAATATTTTTCTGTATATAAAGCCTTTGTTATCAATTTCCTTATATAGGGGTACAAGGAACATTCTTCACCAACTATTTCTGGAGTCAAGCATAAATAACTGTTAGAATCTCACTGCTCGGGAATTAGAAATTCTTGAGAGGGTGAGGAGGGCTTTGCAGAAGCACTCATGAACTTAAAAATTAAGGTAAACCTTTGCCTAGATATTAGAATTTCCCTGCCCTATAACCTTCCTGTTAATCATCTCATAATGAAATTCTTCTATAGTTAGCTGACTTGTGTAATTTTCTAAGAAAATAATAAAAATGATTTTAATAACCCAATTAAGAAAATTCAGCAATCTTTATTTTCAGTTAAATATGAAGTACTAGACTTGGATGGCTAGAGACTGAATTTCAATAGGCAGTGTTCACATTTCCAAATTCTTCTAAAATTCTTCTAAACATCTTCCACATAGAGAACACTGATGAGCTTCTTCATAAGCAGGGCAAAATTTAGACATTCCTAACAACTGCACATACTTTCACTCCTCTCTCTCTCTCTCTCTCTCTCTCTCTCTCTCTCTCTCTCTCATATACACACTACACAGCATAATTTAATCCTCATAACCAATTTATTTATAACTAGATACCATTATTATCCAATTTTAATGAGGATTTACTGCAAGTAAATAATTTAACAAAGAATTGCAGAGCCACTGGCTCCAAAGTTTAACTACTATATTGAAATTTATTTTTATTGTGTTCAGGAAGTTTGAGGTAAAAGAGATAGGAGATGTCTTGATTAATCAGAGAACAAAAGAATAAACAATCCCCCCCCCCCAGTTTTCATTATAGAGGATACCATGTGGTGAGAGAGTTATTTTTGAGATCAGTGTATTTATTTTTACACAATGTTGTAAATAGTAATGTTTGAGTTAGTTTTGCCTTAGTATTCTAAGATAGAAAGTAATATATTGTGGTGGTTAAAAGCAGGGTCTCTGAAAACAGACAAACTTTTTTTAACATGACCCTACCGTTTATTATCTGTGTAACCTTGGGCAAGTTACTTTAGTTCATAATTTTTGTTGTTGTTTTGTTGTGTTTTTGTTGTTCTTGTTAATCCTCACCCAAGGATAATTTTCCATTGATTTTTTAGGGAGAGTGGAAGAGAGGGAAAGACAGAAACACTGATGTGAGAGGAACACATCAATTGGTTGCCTCCTGCTCCAGCCCTGACCAGGGCCTGGGCCAGGGAGGAGCCTGAAACCAAGGTATATGCCCTTGACTGGAATCAAACCCGGGACCCATTGGTCTGCAGGCTGACACTCTATCCACTGAGCCAAACCGGCTAGGGCTTTAGTTTGTCATTTGTAAAACAGAAATAATAGTACTTACCTCATATGTATGTGTAAGAATAAATGACATTATTTTAAGTGTTTAATATAATACTTGGAACATAGTTAAGTACTCAAGAAGTTTTAGGCACTATTATTCTCACTGTGTGCATTTATAGGTGTCAAATTTTCTTAGAGTAGTGGTTCTAAAACTTAACCATTATTGGTATCTCCTTAAGAGTTTGTTAAATCACAGGTTACTGGGCTCCAGACCCAGGGTTACTAATTCTATATTGCTTGGGTGGGTCTAAAGCTTTGGATTTCTAACAAGTTTTACTAAGCTGCTGGTCCAGGGACCACACTTTGAGAACCAGTGTATTAGAGTACCATGTTAATCCAAGATAGATCATAGCTTTGGCCTTAATCTTGGTGTTTTTTTTTTTTTTGTCCTCCACCATCTAACCATAGGCTGCTCTCCTTAGAATAGTCAAACTTTTCAGAAGAGAGTCACTGGGCAGCATCATGGTTACCACTCACTGCATCAGGGAAAAAGAACTGAAATTCAAAAGTAGAGATTAAGGGAAATCATCAAAATCTTAATCCTGATTATCTCTGGGTAGTGAGATTATAAATGTTTTGAATTTCTTTTAATATTTTCCTCTCAGCACTGTTGCACAAAATCCTATTAATTTTATAATTTGAAAGATTTTTTTAAAATAACATAGCCTACTTAAGAGGTAAGTTAGTAATGTTAACTCCAAGAGAAAACTGAGGTGACTTTTATTCATTTTCTACCTGTATACCCTCATCACAAGTCACTTCATTCAATCTCTCACCCTGAGACACCCATCTTTTTTAAAATATATTTTAATTGATTTCAGAGAGGAAGGAAGAGGGAGAGAGAGATAGAAACATTAATGATGAGAGAGAATCATTGATTGGCTGCCTACTGCATGCCCCCAACTGGGGATCTCGCCCACAACCCAGGCATGCCCCTTGGCCGGAATCGAACCTGGGACCCTTCAGTCCCCAGGCCGACGCTCTATCCAGCAAGCCAAACTGGCTAAGGCAAGACACCCATCTTTTGTGTCTTTCTCTTACCTTGAACACAAATCTTGGAGAGCTCATTGTAACACATTAATATTTACAAATAGATAACAACTCCCTTAAAATGCAGGTTTCAATTTCAATTGTTCAATGAACTCATTTTCTTTATTTTGAAAAGATCTGCTTGATATCCATTAAATAAATTCAGTCTTGAGCTTATTATTTAGATATTGTGCTTTCTCTTTTCCAATTGTGAGTGTCCTGAGCATGCATCTAGCAGGAAACAGTGGGCTACTAATGAAATGTTACATATCTTTAATATATATATATATATATATATATATATATATATATATATATATATATATATTAGAGGCCCAGTGCACGAATTCATGCATGGTGGGGTCCAGCTGGCCCACCCTGATGGGGGCCGATCGACACGGGCTGGTGGGTGGTGGTGGTGCTGGGGGGGACACAGGAGGTTGGCTGGCCGGCCCTGCGGGAGGTTTGGGGGAAGGTGGGCTGATCAGGGACCCAGTTGAGCTGGTTAGCCACCACAGTATGCATCATAGTGACTGGTCGTTCTGGTCGCTTGGCTTTTATATATATAGATATCTATACTAATAAAAGGGTAATATGCTAATTAGACCAATAGACTAGATGTCTTCCGGACATCATTCTGGACGTCCTTCCTGACAAAGCCAGGGCTCAGGCGAAGCTGCCCGGGGTCCCGGGTGCCTGCAGCCAGCCCAGGCAAAGCTGCCCGGAGGTCCCAGCACCACAGCCCATTCTGCAGAGGCAGCAGGAGAGGGGGCGGCATGGTCCCAGAGGTTCCAGTGCTGCAGCCCCTTCTGCAGAGGCAGTGGGAGAGGGCGCGGTGCAGTTCTGCCCCTTACACAGAGGCAGCCACAGGGGCAGCGGCGCAGGCCCGGTCCTGGTGCCATGCATACACAGAGGCAGTGGGGGACGGGGCAGCGCGGTCCAGGAACCTCCTCAGAGGCTGGATGGGGTGCCACCCCGGTGCATCAACCTCCCCAGCCCCTCCCCCAGCCGGTCTGGACTCAGACAGCCCCCACACACACACCAGTGGGCGGGGGGGTGGGGCCAGTGCTAAGAAGCAGCAAGCCCAGTTTCTGGTTGAACCACACTCCCCGCCCCCCCTCACCCCTAATCAGCCAGAAGCTGGGCTTATGGCTGGTGAGCACAGCAGAGATGGCATGAGCTTCTCCCACCTCCACAGCAGGCAGGCAGTAAGGAGCAAGGGGTCCTGGACTGCGAGAGGGATGTCTGAGTATGTCTGAGTTCCAGCTTAGGCCCGATCCCCTGGGGGTCCTGGAATGTGAGAGGGCACAGGCTGGGTTGAGGGCCCCCCTCCAGTGCACAAATTTTATGCACTGGGTTGCTAGAATATATATCCCTAGTGTGGGGTATACAGGAGGCAGCCAATCAACGATTCTCTCTCATCACTAATGTTTATATATTATATATAGTTGTTGTTATTTCAGAGAGGAAGGGAGAGACAGAAACATCAATGATGAGAGAAAATCATTGATCAGTTGCCTCCTGCATGCCCCTCACTGGGAATCAAGCCTGCAACCCGGGCATGTGTGCTGACCAGGAATTGAACTGTGACCTGGTTCATGGGTTATGATCAACCACTGAGCCACACTGGCTGGGATAGCCCTGTTACAGTTCAACAAATTGTTCCTGATAAACTAAACATGAAGATAGTGCTTGACTTTCATGTATAAACCAGGTGGCATAGGCTTCCCTACTGCTAGCATGTGTTTCTCTAAACCATTTCTAGGAATTCATTAGGGAACATTTGCTAAAAACTTAGCATTGAATGAGTCTAGATATTAAAAGCCATGGAAGCTCAATGTAACTGGTCAACTTATTTCACAAAGAATATTTATTGGATATCTTCTGTACACTTAGTTCTGTACTAGGTGTGTGGTTACTTGAGGCATGATTTTTATTTACTGTCTTTGGGAGATTTCTTATTATAAACTATTTCATCTTTATGTACAAAGTAAGTTATGTTACAAACTATTTTATCTTTATGAATAAAATAAGTGACAGAGAAAGTTAGTACTCTAAGTGTTCAGAGACATGGGATTTCAAGCCCTAGCTTAAAAATTTTTAATTTGTCTGACTGCGGACATATCTATTAACTACTTGGTACCTCAGTTTCCTTATCTGTAAAAAAATGGAAACATTGTTTCTAGTTCATATGATTGTTATGAAGATTAAGTGACTTAATATTTGTAAAATCCCTAGATCTAAGTCTGGCTTTTACTAGATGTCACCTAATCATAGGTATTATATATTAGAGAAGGAAAGAGGTCTGTCTTCAGCATCCTATAAATGCCTGCTATTCTCACAGTTCTCTCCTGAGGCAAAAGTTGTTTCTGTATAAGGGGGTCTTATGCTGTTTAACTCTCCTTCTAACCTGAACTGGTAACATTGTCCTTATTTATCAATGCCATAATTTGAAATTGTTTTTATTTATCATAGGCAGGTGACTTGCTGTCTACAAAAAGGATTTTCACTTATTAAAATCAGCAGCTATATCCATATTTAAAGACTCCTGGCCCATTGTTCTTTTTTGTAGGATTGAGTGACACTTCCACTAACATAAGTTATACCTGTATGTTCATTGGTGGTGCTTCACCAACACTTACCTTAAATATTTGTTCAAATGTTCATAAAATTTATCTGCTGACTATAATTTTGAAGTTTGACTTTTTTATTCATCAAGGAATAAAAACCTCTTACAGGGTTGCATTGGCCCCGATATGCTTCTCTTGGAATATTAAACCTAATACCTTCTCATGGATTGCTCTGGGAGGATTAAACAAGATAGCTTAGACCTTAAATTTCAAGCTTATTTTACTAAATTTAATATACTACAAATGTCAAATACAATTCCAATGAGATTTGGGCCTAATCACACTTGAAAATAACAGCACACTAAAATAGTTTTTCTCATTTTTCAGTAATAATGATATTAATAAAGATATGTTTTATCTCTGTAAAAACTTCCTCTACTATGATCTTATTAGGTTGTATATATCGTTAGGATCTTTCTGAGGCAACTGCCTACTTGTGTAACCCAAGGAGCTATAAGGCTAAGTCTGGAAGAGGAATAGTTTTTAAATTCCCAATTGATTATGGCTATTAGGCTTTCTAATTATGGCTTATAGTTTATTGGAAGATGGATCTCAGCCTCAGTTTGTTACTCTTTTCTATTTTTGATGGCTCATTGCTTCCTATAGCAAACAAATTATGTTTCCAGGTTGCCACAAAAGATCTGATTTGTAGTATTAAAACTTTAGTGTCAAAATTGCTTTCTAAAATTGACTTGGAGAGCACTAAAAGAATAATAAAAAGAAGTGTAACTTAAAATTGTGAGAAGGAAAAGTGAATTAAGGGAGAAAAAATACAAGAGAATAAGAAAGGATAGGGAAAACAGAAGCATGGAAAAAGAAACAAATAGAAGGTAAAACTAAATCTAAATAGAGCAGGATCACAATAAACATAAATGGAGTAAACTTTCTAGTTAAAAGACAAATTTTGAGAGAACAAGTTTTGAAAAGCCCAACTATAGCCCTGCTGGTGTATCTCAGTGGTTGATGTTGACCTGATTCCTGGTCAGGGCACATGACCAGGTTGTGGGCTCAATCCCTAGTGTGGACCATGCAGGAGGCAGCCGATCAATGATTCTCTCTCATCACTAATGTTTCTATCTCTCTCTCCCTCTCCCTTCCTCTCTCTGAAATCAATAAAAATATTTAAAAAAATAAAACCCCAACTATATGGTATTTCTCAGAGCACTATTAAAATTTAAGAACACAAAAATGTTGAAACTTTATTTATAATGCAAGTAAGATACTAGCCAATGTAATGCTATACTGACTATATTAATATCAGTTAAAATAGACTTTATTAAAAGAAATTACTAAAAATAAAGAAAGTCATTGCACAAGAATAAAGGGTAATTTCCTTAGGGAGATTGAGCCATTCTAAAGTTGAATGCATCTAACAACACAATTCAATATAAAATATAATAAAATGGAAAGAAGTGGAAAATTCACCAAAATAGAGGATGATTTTTGACATACTTCTCTTAGTATTTTATAGTTCAAAGCTATTTTAAAATAGTGATTAAATTATAGATTTTCTGTATCCTTATATTTATTGTACATAAAACAAACAAGCTTAATTAAATTGATGTGATTCATGTGTGAGAGTGTGAAAAACTGCATTTACAGGATATCCCCAAAATATACACACTTTGAATGCAGTATTTTTAAAAATACATTTCATTTTCAAAATGTAATAAAATATGTTATATTTTATAGCTGTTAAAGTGTATATACATTTTTTGGGACACCCTGTATATATTAACTACAGGATAGTCATTATTTTCAAGTCTTCATGAAACATATTTGAAAAATCATCATGCTTTTCTTACAAAGCAAGCTTATACAAATTTCAAAGTATAATGAAGACTACATTTATGACCAAAACACAATTAGATTAGAACTCAATAACATAAAAGTATGTAAACACACACACACACACACACACACACACACACACACACACATATATATATATATATAGAGAGAGAGAGAGAGAGAGAGAGAGAGAGAGAGGCACATTTGTAAATAACTCGTGATCAAAGAAGAAAGCATAGTGAAAATTAAATATTTTAACTGAAGATTTAAATACTTTATATTCACTTTCTGGAATGCAGCTAAGGTGGTATTTAGGGAGCAGTTATAGTATAAATTAGTGAGTCAAGCATACAAAATGAGAATTTTTTAAAAGAGCAACATAAAAATACCTAACTAAAGAGTGGACAAGTAACAAAATAGACAAAAATACAATAGAGAGAATGACAAAAAGCCCAAGAGAAATTATAAATAAAATAGACAACCCTTTGGCAAGATTGATCAAAGAAAACCAAGAAAGATAAGATAATCATTATTAGGAATGAAAACTGGATCATAAATACAAATGTAGAAGGAAACATAAAAATTCTGAGGCCATTATGGTCAAATTTATGCATTGTATATGTAAAGACAGACCAAATGGACAAATATCTAGGAAAATATAAATTACCCAAACTGACTCATGAAGAAGTAGACAACTTTAATCATTCTACAGGTATTAATGAATTTAAATCAGTAAACTACTGTGCAATATCACCTCCTCATCAAGAAGGAAGAAAGGGCAAGTGTCCTGAGATGATGGGGTGAGAAAGCTAGAAGGATGAAATAATGCTTTGAAAGTAGAATATGTGAATTTTAGACTTAAAAGCTTTATCAGTTCCAGCTATGACAAAGACCAGGTACAACTGAATGGTAGGGACAACATAGATGAGGACGCTGGAGATGAAGAGTTCAAGGTTGCAAGGATTTGGCATGGTCATCATGGAGTTGTTGAAGTCACCTAAAATAATGGGAGGACTTGTGCTGAAAAGGAGAGATTATAAGACAGATGCAAAAATGTTTGAAAATTGAAAGAAAACTTGGTTCTTCCAGATAGTATCTGTCTTGGAGGAAGATGTGTTTTTACATGGAGGTGATTGAAAGTGACATTGGAGAATAAGAGATATATCATTTTCATTTTCGAATCCTGATGGTATATAGAAATTATGAGAAAGCTTTAACCTTAGACTGTTGCTGAGGAAACAAGAGTCAGGTAAGTTAAAACATTGACAGGATCAGTGAAGAATTAGAATCTTGAACTTAAAATTTAATCAATAATTTATTATATTTGTAATTATAGCAGTAGTTTGCCATGAAAAGAAGCTGTTTGGGGTCAAATGTTAGAAAGAGCATTCAACCAGAAATTTAATTTTAGAGAAGAAAATAAGTAAAACACTTGTGTTTTTTTGTTTGTTTGTTTGTTTTGTTGTGTGTGTGTGTGTGTGTGTGTGTGTGTTCTTCTTCTTATATTCCAGAGACCATGGGATAGTTACATGATAAGGAAGGCTGGAAAAATAGTATCTTTTATTCCACATCATGCCACTTCTCATTGTTCCTCCAGTTTAGAATGTGCTGAGGTCAATTCCTTTCTGTATTTTTTAAAATATATTTTATTGATTTTTTACAGAGAGGAAGGGAGAGAGATAGAGAGTTAGAAACATCAATGAGAGAGAAACATCGATCAGCTGCCTCCTGAACATCCCCCACTGGGGATGTGCCCACAACCAAGGTACATGCCCTTGACCGGAATTGAACCTGGGACCCTTCAGTCCGCAGGCCAACGCTCTATCCACTGAGCCAAACCGGTTAGGGCTCCTGTCTGTATTGATTAAGCATTCAGAAAATACCTTTGGGTTATTTAAGAGTTGGGATTGAGTTCAGAAAAGGTGAAGTTAAGACCTTAGCCTTGCTGATAACTAGTAACTTGTCTAGTTTTAAAGCCTTTTTCTTCACTTCTGCTGTTTACCTCTACCACGGCAGGAAGCAAAATCAGTATGGCAACTACGTTAAATAACTCTGTGGACTGTGTTCATTTGTCAGGTTCAGAGAAGCCAAAGTAGCACCATCCAGAGGTGTGTGCAAAACAGAACTTTGGACTTATTTTCTTTGCCTCGTAATAGTGATGAATGTTTGTAGTTCTAGCATCCATAGAAAGTGACACCCACCTGTTTCTCTCTTAAAGCTAGAGCTATCTGAGCTAGGCACCTACCTGTATTGAACTAACTTTGAAGAAGTGCATCATATTTGTAGAAGAGTACTATTACCTTTGAATAACCATTCTCCAAACTTGCTACTTTCCCCAAAGAAACTGAGTTGGAGTTAAAGTTATTTGACTTATGCCAGTTTTTAAAACATATATCTCTAGGAGAATGACATGCAAAAATACTTGAACATGAATATCATGGCATCTCAAATCAATATAATGATATATTTCTTAAAGAATTAATTTGCCAATTTAATAAACTTGAAAAAACATTTTCACTTGTCGAGCTCACTATGAGAGGATATTATGAATGTCCCATATTATATTGGAGCCTTACACAGTAGAGTCAAATGACTGAATATCAACTTACCTCATTATCCAGGGGATAGGAAAATTTATTATCTTCGTTGGTGTTTTCCGTGCTTCGTAGCGGTGCCAAAAAAATCATAAGAATGAAAATATATTAAGTCCTGAATTTACATGAGATTTTACTGATTTTTATGATAGTTTAGAAATACAAATATCTATCTTCAGACCTCTTTTTAGTACCCAAAAAGAATACTCCATGGTTGAAAAGCAATGTAAGCACCATAAACAGGACAATTAATAATGAGATAAGTCAGAAAGGAGAGGAGAAATCAAAGACAAACAGGAAAGCTTCTCCCTAGTAGTCCTCTGATAGGAAACTAAATGTAAAAATAAACATACCCAAATGGTTTTACAACTTTTTCTTTATTTGTATTTTTATATTTATTGTTAATATTTCTGATGGCAGAGTGAATTTCTGTAGGGTTGATGATATTAGAGGTTTGGGGGTAATTATAACTGTTTTCTTTTATGTCATTCCAAGGATTTTAATTTTTAAATGAGCTCCTCTTGGCATAAAATTCAAAAAAAGATGCTCATTAAAGAAAGAGCTTTCAAAGACTTTGAAAGTCTGTTTCTGTTTCTTTCCAGGTTTACATGAGCTTTTTTCAGGAGACACTCTTTGTGAGGATAAAAACAGTGGTCCAAGAGCATTGCTCAGCTTTTCAAAATGGGAATATTTAACTTATCTACTTATTATCTTACCAAGTTGTGGTCCACAACAGACCAGGCCTCATTGGGATCATATAATTTGTTATTGCAGCCCTAACCTCAGAGCTTTTAGAGTCCTGGTGGTCAAAGAAACATAAGTAGCACCAGTGGATAGTGTTTGTGACTTATTCATGGAATTGTAGGATCTCTGTTGGGTCAGAGTTGCTGGAGTATTCTTTTTCTATTTTCATTTTGATAAAAATCACATAACAAAATTTATGCTCAATCATTTTTAAACATTCAGTTAAGTAGCATCAAGTTTATTTACATTGTTGTGAAACATATCTTTTGAACTTTTTCAGCTTGCACACCTGAAACTCTAAATGTGTTTAACAACACCTCCTTTTTACCCCTCTCACCAGCCTCTGATAATTACCATTCTGCTTTTTGTTTCTAGGAATTTTAACTACTTTAGATATCTATTCAGTTGAAATCAGATGGTATTTGTCTTTTTGTGACTGGCTTATTTCACTTAACATAATGTCCTCATTGTAGAATGTGACAGGATTTCCTTCCTTTTTAAGACTAAATAATTTTTCATTTTATGCATATACCATATTTTGTTTATTCATCAGTTGATGGAAACTTTGGTTGCTTCTACCTATTGGCTATGAAAAATAGTGTTGCTTTGAACACTATTTTTATATAAAAGATGTCTAAATATGTCTTAGAGACCTTGCTTTAAATTATTGTGGATATATACCCCAAATCAAGATTCCTGCTTTCTTTGGGTTACCATTTACATGGAATATCTTTTTCCTCTGTGTGTCCTTAGATTTAAATAAATCTTGTATAAACAGCATATAGTTGGACCCTGGGTTTATTCTTTTTAAAAATTATTCAGACAATGCATGTCTTTTGACTGGGGAATTTAATCCATCTATATTTAAATTATTGATAGGTATGATCTTACTTTTGCCACTTTGTTTAGTTGTTTCCTGTATGTCTTGTTGCTTTTCTGTCATCTTTTATTGCCTTCCTTTGTATTTCATTCATTTTATGTTGTGATATGCTATGATTCCCTTCTCCATGCCTTTAGTTTATGTTCTGTAGATATTTCTGTGGTCCCACTGCAATTACATAAGACATCTTAAAATTGTAGCATTCTATTGTAAACAGATAACAACTTAACTTATATCATATACAAAAACTCAAATCTTTACAGCTCAACTTCTTCCATTTTATTATTGTTTTCATAAATCACATCTTTATATATAGTATAACCTTTAACATAGATTTGTAGGGATCTTTTTATGTTTTTGTCATGCAAATATATGGACCGAAATTGCTATAGTACAGGTTGCTTCATTTTCCATGTATTTAACTTACCAAATAACCTTTTATTTTTGTACAGCTTGGAGTTGCTATCCACCATCCTTACATTTCAACTTAGATTCCCTGTAGTATTGCTTGCAAAGCAGGTCTAGTGGTAATGAACTCCTTCAGCTGTAGTTTATCTTATAAGGTCTTAATTTCTCCTTCATTTTTGAAGGACACTTTTGTCAGATACAATATTTTTGGTTGGCAATTTTATTTTCTTTCAGAACTTTTAATATATTATCCAACTGCCTGTGACCAGCAATATTTTTTACTGAGAAACCTGCAAGTTCTCTTATGGAAGCTTCCTTTTATGTGACAAATTATTTTGCCCCTGTCTATTTCAAGATACTCATTGTCTTTGATTTTAGTCAGTGTTATTATATGTCTCATCATGGTTCCCTTTGGATTTATTCTAGTTGGACTCCTTTAAGCTTTTTGAATTTTTATATCCATTTCCTCAGATTTGGGAAATTTTGATCATTAATTCTTCAAATAAGCTCCCTGCTTTTTTCTCTTTCTCCTTCTGAGATTTCCATAGTTCATATATTGGTCTTCTTGGTAATATCTCATAAGTTCTTTTGGCTTTCTTCATTTTGCTTTGTTCTTTTTTCTTTTTCTTTTTGGTACTCTTAATGATTTCACCTGTCTTCATGTTCACTGATTCTTTTCTCTTTTTTTGGCCTGAACAAGTCTACTGTTGAATCCTGTAAAACAAGGTTAATAATAATCCCATATGGTTGTTGTAAGGTTTAAATGAGTTAATACAGGTAAAGCACAAAGTGTCTGGCACATCATAAGTATGCATTTATTATTATCAATAGTGATAATACGAAGCAATCTGTACTATATTTTTAAAAAATATATATTTTATTGATTTATTACAGAGAGGAAGGGAAAGGGACAGAGAGTTAGAAACATCGATGAGAGAGAAACATTGATCAGCTGCCTCCTGCACACCCCCTACTGGGGATGTGCCTGCAACCAAGGTACATGCCCTTGACCGGAATCAAACCTGGGACCCTTCAGTACACAAGCCAATGCTCTATCCACTGAGCCAAACTGGTTAGGGCTCAATAGTGATCTTTTGCAAAGGAAGAATGCTTAAACAATTATATCCTGAGGTTCCTGGTACACTGGCGTTATGGAATACCTTGCTATCATAGCTCTCTTTCCTTCGGTATTTCTGATTTATAGATTTCTTCTTTTATTGGTTCAATGTGTTCAAACAACCTAATTTTTTTCAACTATATTACCTGCCAATTCATGCTGAAAGTACAAAGTTTCTGCTATGAGCTTTATGAGTGATAAGTAATGGTTTGACCTCAAATAAATGACATCCCTTCCCTTTATAACGTTGTCTCCTTCTCATTTTATTGAGATAGAATAATACACAGGAATGGCCCTAGACTAAGGGCCTAACTCCATTCCTTATTAGATATGTAAATATGAATAAGCAATCTTTTTGAGTCTCAGTCATCTCATTGATTAAATGGCATTAAACAATCCATGACTGCTAGTGCCATGACCTTTGTGGCGGGGTTCAGGATCTGAAGGAGGATCCAATGCACAAATGAAAATGCTATACAAGAAATATGAATTTAGAAGGCATTGGGGGCCAGGTGGAGGAGACTCTTTCTTGAATAGACACACCAACTTCTGGCCTGGCCTGATATTTATTTACTTGAATACACATTTGCCCTTTAGCAATGCATACAGGCATATTAAAGGTAAAGTTTGGTAAACAGCATAAGGATTATGAGGTTAAGAAATTGCCTTGAGCCATTGAGCCCACAGCAGGGCAATATTGTGCTGATTTTTAGCCCTGCTGAATATCAAAGTCCATTGGCCTTCCAAGGGGTCTTTTTGCATTAATATGCTAACTACTGTCTGCTTTAGCCTCCAGCATACTAGTAAGATTAAAGTTAGCTAGGCAGTAAGTTTATGCACAATGACATTATTATATTGCATGGAAAGATAACTTTAGTGTATCCTTAATGTTATTCACAGTACACAGCTACTCCACCACTGTCTCTATCACCATCATGACTAATTATTTCTCTTCATGTCATATCCCCAGAAAATATTTCTCTGAACACTCAAATCTAAACTAGCCCACCTTTATTGTGCTTTATAATATTACTAGAGGCCCGGTGCACAAAAATTTGTGCACTCGGGGGGGGGGGGGGTGGAGGGCGGTCCCCCAGCCCGGCCTGTGCCCTCTCGCAGTCTGGGACCCCTCAGGAGATAATGACCTGCTGGCTTAGGCCTGCTCCTGGGTGGCAGAGGGCAGGCCCAATCCCTAAGTGCAGCTCCTGGTCAGGCTCAGAGCAGGGCCAATTGGGGAGTTGGGGTGCCGCACCGTCATGCACAGAGCAGGGCGGATCGGGAGGTTGCGATGCCACCCTCAGTCATGCTCAGGGTAGGG
>NW_005871050.1:15471983-15492770 GCF_000147115.1 Myotis lucifugus | reverse complement strand
GGGGTGGGGCGCCGCAGCCCTGTCACACACAGAGCAGGGCCGATACAGGGGGTTGGTGGTGCTGCACCCTGTCAAACACAGAGCTTCAGGGCGATCAGGGGGTTGGGGAGCTCCCCCCTATCAGGCACAGAGCAGGGCTGATCAGGGGGTTGGGGCGCCTTCCCCTGTCAGGAACAGAGCAGGGTGGATAGGGAGGTTGTGGTCCCGCCCCCTGTCACACACAGAGCCGCAGAGCGATCAGGTGGTTGGGGAGCTCCCCCCTTTCAGGCACAGAGCAGGGCTGATCAGGGGGTTGGGGCGCCTTCCCCTGTCACGAACAGAGCAGGGCGGATAGGGAGGTTGTGGCCCCGCCCCCTGTCACACACACAGAGCCGCAGGGCGATCAGGGGGTTGGGGAGCTCCCCCCTGTCATGCTGATCCCGGTGCCGGGAGCCTCGCTGCTCCGCTGATCATGGTGCCGGGAGGCATATTACCCTTTTACTATATAGGATAGAGGCCTGTTGCACAGGTGGGGGCCGGCTGGTTTGCCCTGAAGGGTGTCCTGGATCAGGGTGGGGGTCCCCACTGGGGTGCCTGGCCAGTCTGGGTGAGGGGCTGAGGGCTGTTTTCCGGCTGGCGAGTGACTGAAGCTTCCAACCGCTCCTTGTTTTCTTTTTTTTTTTTTATTCTGGGCCAGCTTTAGCTCTGAGGCCTCGCTGCTGAAAACATTGATACAATGTTGCGGTCCGGCTGGCTTTCAGTCCGGCTGGTTTCTGGGGTTTTGTTTAGCTTCTTATTTGCAACATAGTACATAGTTGCTTAGAGTTGCAGCTGAGAGGCCGGCAAGTTAGGCGGGGAACGTTGGAGTCTGCAGTCACTGGAGCAAGCAAGCCTCCCTGCTCGCTTCAGTGCATGGCTGCCGGCCGCCATCTTGGCTGACAGTTAATTTGCATAAGGATATGCTGATTAGCCAATGGGAAGGGTAGCGGTAGTACGCTAATTACCATGTTTCTCTTTTATTAGTGTAGATACTGCTTATTGATTTATATCACTTATCATAATTTATTTAATCAGTTTTACATATTGAATGTTAAATATACATATCTTCTAGGATGATATTTTGTCTTTTGTGGTCATTGTGTAGTAGACAGTGTGGTAGCACTTGGTAGAGTTCTGAGTGTACTGGGAGAGTGAGATTGAACTTTCTATTTTCTAATGCCTGAGTGGCTACAGACTATGACAGTGGCTATGGACCATGGCTACAGATGTGCCCCAATGACACATCTTCTACCTTCTCCTTTTTGAAATCCTTTTCTTCACCAGAACTTTTCCCCTCTTCCCTTTTCTTCAAACACAAAAGTAACCATCAAGTAGGAGAAGAATAAAGTAATAGTTCTAAGTGTAGAAAATGGAAAGAAGTCATTTCTATTTTATTTTCTGCTTTTCTAACAAAAATCCTTTATGATGTGAATACAGGAGAGTGCTAACATCCTGCTTGTGGACTTGTAATTCTTTAGAAATAATGTGTTAAGACTAGTTTACCTAGCTTCAATAGAAAAATTAAGCAGTGCATCTTCTTTAGGTTTGTCAATGGGATTTATAGGACTCTGAAAACAAAAAGTTAATAGTTGAAAGGTGCATGTGTTTAGAGTCAGAACACAGACGGTAAATATAATTCCTTCAGAGGAAGTAACTGAATTTTATTTGCCTTGAGACTTTCTATGCCTGAGGTTAGTGAACTGATGAAATTGATATGCTCACCCTATCTCTCAGTGCTCTATCAAATTCATAAAAGATGTCCACTAGGATATCTTCCATTTGTGTTCTTTAACTGTATGGCTTTAAAAATAAACTAACAACCAAAGTGGAGATAGACTCACAGATATAGAGAAAGGACTGATAGCTGTCAGAAGGGCTGGGTTGGAAAGCTGGGTAAGAAGGGTGGAGGGACTAAGCTAAGAAAAAAGAAAGACTCATGGACACAGACAACTGTATA
The DNA here is from genome assembly GCF_000147115.1 of Myotis lucifugus. NCBI lineage: Eukaryota > Metazoa > Chordata > Mammalia > Chiroptera > Vespertilionidae > Myotis > Myotis lucifugus. The sequence goes on along the minus strand of NW_005871050.1, from coordinate 15,490,795 downwards.
GTGATTGCCATAGGGAAGGAGTTGGGGCAAGGGGAGGTAGAAGAAAGTAAAGGAGGGATAAATGGTGATGTAAGGGAACTTGACTTGGAGTGGTAAACACACAATGCAATATACAGATTATGTATTGTAGAATTTTATACCTTAAACCTGTGTAATTTTATTGACCAATGTCACCCCAATAAATTCAATAAAAATGTAGAATTGAATGATTAAAAAAATAAATGTATGGCTTGAAACAGAAGAAATTTCCCCATCTCTTTCAGATGTGTCCTCTCTTATTAAAATCCAACAAACATGGAGAGAAATTTCTTTGCAGAAATTATACAGAAAGTGGGGGTATAAAATGACTTACAATTATAAATTCAACTTGGTCCTAGTGACTCAGCACCCACATAGCAGCAATTTTCAGCCTTCCAATTTCACTATCAACCTCTGTTATTTATCAAGGAGCTAAATAATGCTATTCAACTATTTTTGAGCTGCTGCTGCTTTCCAGCTTTTGGTGTCTGTAGGTGTCCAGATGCTCCATACTATTCCTCCAGGAGTTCAGTCATTAAACAAAGACTCTCTTTTCTCCTAGAGTTTGCAGCCTTCATAAATTAAACAGGCCCAATTTGCTGCAAATCCTTCGTTTAGCTAATAGGTTCCTTCATGCTCCTTGTTTAAAATATTGCTTCAGCTATTTCTTGCTTAAGCAGCTCCTCTAGAGCCCCCAGAGTTCTCTTATACAAATTCTGTCAGTGCTAAATGAAGGATTTGAGTAATTTCTATTTTTTTTTACTTTTGTGGAGATCATAAATGTAAAGAATGTTAGTTAAGAATTAATTTGCCCTGAATCTTCTTAGTTTCACCTTGAAATGAGACTAGTTTGCTAGGGAAATCAGTTTCAGATGCTTTTCAAATTATGTGGTCTCTGATTATATGGTACAAATGATAGAAAGAATTGTGTTATTTCTGTCTTCTTCAGCTCATTGTATTATGCTGTCTCTGAGCTATTTGAAAGAATAGGGTAACTGACAATGGTTAGGGAAAAGATGTAATGTATATGAATGGATTACAATATATAAACCAAGAGGTTAAAGTTTAGAAAATCTATACATTAATTCATTAGGCCATGACTTGAGGAATAAAAAATAAAAATTGGACTGGACTTTGAGAATAGTACACATAGCAAGAGAAGCAGGAAAATGAGAAAACATACTAGAGAACTCTAGATCACTTGATTCTTACTACAATTTCACCTGTCAGAAATACTGCTAAAGAACTTTAATAAGGGGAGATCCAAAATGGTGGCAGAGTAAGTGGAAGCTATATTGACACTCTCCCAGGACTAAACTGGAATTACAACTAAAATACAGAAACACCATCCTGAATAATCAAGTGAAGATTAGCAGGAGAGAACCCTGATAACCAAGGACGGAAAGTGGAGACTGCATAGAGACTGGTAGGAAGTACAGAGGCATGAAGGGCTGGCCAGGCTCCCACAGACAGCACCTCAAGTTTTGGAGGTATATCTAAGTTGTGGGAGATTCCATTGAAAATCCTGGGGTGTAAACCACAAGCTGGGCTCCCCAACCCAGAGAATCAAAACTGAGAAAGGTGCTCACATAACATTTGGCTGTGAAAAGCATCAGGTTTGCTGTCTGCCAGGGAAAGACAGCTGGAAATTCAGGCTCCTTCTGACAGGGCTAACACACAAAATTTCCTGTGCAGCCATTCACCTTGGACTCCAGCAAAGGGAGGGCACAGTGGACTGGAGCTGTGTGAGGAGAATCCAGGGTTGGGGGCTCTGGGGTTAGAGCTTGGAAGGCAGATGCCCTGGTTTCCCTCCCTCAAGCTGTGGAGGTCATCTTTCTCCAGCAGACCTTTACCATATAGGCAGCTTTTGCCAAGGATGGGGGGTAAGCAATTGCCCTACCCTGTTGGAAAATCTCTTGCCCCAGCCTGTGGAATAGATGCCATGGTTGATAGCCTGGGGCTAATCAAGACTGAATAACAATCAGACTGCAAGCAGAGGCAGATCTCTGGAGGCTTTGAGACTTTGCCTGATCTCCTCTGGGCCCCAGGCTAGGATAAGCAGGCCCTGATACACATCTTGGTCCTTTCCAAAGGCACCCGACCACAGCAGAGGGAGACACAAGCTGTGGATTGCTGATAGCTCCAAACAGGGTGCTCAGGGTCAGTTACAAACAGTGTCTGACATTGTCCTGTGCTAGAGACTGGGATTTTTAGCAGATCTACTTAATACATAGACACAAACCCAAAGAGGCAGCCAAAATAGGAAAACAAAAAACAAGACCCAAATGAAAAAACAAACAAAAAACAAGAAAATTCTCCAGAAGAAGAGCTAAATAAAATGAAGAAAAGAAATTTATGTGATATTCAGAATAATGATTGCAAGGATGCTCAATAGTATAAGAAAAGATTCAGAAAAAAGACCAGTTAGAAATGAAGACTGACATAGCACATTGGAAGTACTATATGTGCATGTTTAGTTGTTTCAGCACTTAAAAAAATCTATCTTTCCTCCATAGTATTGCTCTTAGTCCTTTGTTAAAGATCAGTGACAATATTTATGTGGCTCTATTTCTGAGCTATGTATTCTGTTACACTGAGCTATTTGTCTATTATCTCATCAATAGAATATGGTCTTAATTACTGTAGTAGTATATTAAGTCTTAAAGTTGGGTGATTTCAGTTTTCCAACTTTGTTCTTTTTCTTCAATATTGTTTTGGCTACTCTGGGTCATTAGTCTTTCGATATAAACTTTACAATCAAGTTGTTGATAACCATGAAATAACTTCATGGCATTTTGAATGGAATTGTATCAAATTCATAGATCAAAATTGGAAGAACTGACATTTTGACAATATTGATTTTTTTCTATCCATGAACACAACATTTTTATTTAGTTAGTTCTTTGATTTTGTTCAGCAGAGTTTTGTAGTTCTCATATAGATCTTGCACATGTTTGTCAAATGTATCCCTAAGTATTTCATTTTGGAGGTGTGCTAATGTAAATGATATTGTACTTTTATTTCAAATTTCACTTTTCAATGCTATTATCTAGGAAAGTGATTGATTTTGGTTGATGAAAAGTTCCCCAAATGTTTGATTTTCTTTCTCCAAATCCACAATCACCTAGATCCTTATAAAATATCAGTGCTTCCTTTACTACTGGAAATAGAGACATTCATCTTTAAATCTTATCAAATTAGAGAGTGAAATTTCAGAAACCCCAGACCAATTTAGTCTACAGAAAACAAATCCTTAAATGTCTTTTATTGTTTAAGGTATTACAAATAATAGTACATATGTCTCCTTTTTTTCCCCATTGACCTCCTCCCAACCTCCCCTACCCACAGGCACTTGCCCTGATCACCCCCCGCAGTGTCTTGTGTCTATTGGTTATGCTAATATGCATGCAGAAAGTCCTTCAGTTGATCTCTTACCCTCCCAATCCTCCCTGATGCTTCTTTGCCTCTATTTTTTTCAACAGTTTATAATATTCTTTATATTCCACAAATGAGTGAGATCAAATGGTATTTATCTTTCATTGACTGGCTTATTTCACTTAGCATAATGCTCTCCAGTTCCATCCATGTTGTTGTAAATGGTAAGAATTCCTTATTTTTTACAGCAGTGTAGTATTCCATTGTGTAGATGTACCATAGTTTTCTAATCCACACATCTGCTGATGGGCATTTAAGCTTTTTCCAAATCTTAGCTATGGTAAATTGTGTTGCTGTGAACATAGGGGTGCATATATCCTTTCTGACTGGTGTTTCTTTTACTTGGGATGTATTCCTAGAAGTGGGATTACTGGGTCAAATGGCAGTTCCATTTTTAATTTTTTGAGGAAATGCCATACTGTTTTCCACAGTGGCTGCACAAGTCTTCATTCCCACCAGCAGTGCAAGAGGTTTCGTTTTTCTCCACATCCTCTCCAGCACTTGTCATTCGTTGATTTGTTGATGATAGCCATTCTGACAGGTGTGAGATGGTACCACATTGTTGTTTTGATTTGCATCTCTCAGATGATTAGTGACTTTGAGCATGTTTTCATATGTCTCCTGGCCTTCCTTATGTTCTCTTTAGAAAAGTATCTATTTCGGTTCGTTGCCCATTTTTTGATTGGATTGTTTATCTTCCTTTTGTTAAGTTGTATGAGTTCCCTGTAAATGTTGGAGATTAAACCTTTATTGGAGATGACATTATCAAATATGTTCTCCCATGCAGTGGGCTTTCTTGTTGTTTTGTTGATGGTTTCTTTTGCTGTGCAGAAGCTCTTTATTTTGATGTAATCCCATGACCACAGTGTCCAGAGGTCAGCAGCCGGGGTGGGGGCAGTACCAGTTCCTGTTGCAGGAGCTGTGAGCTATTGGTTAGGTACGTGTGTGCCCAGTGGCAGCTCACAGAAGCACCCAGGAGTTGCTGGCCAGGGCTGCGGGTTCAGGGGCTCCACACACTGGAGCGGTATGACTGCAGTGTCTGGAGGTCAGCAGCCAGGGAGGGTGAAGTCCTGGTTTCTTCTGCGTGAGCCATTTGCCCTTGGAAATGGACATCTGGAGTCTGCAGGTCTGCGGGTGGGGCAGCATGACTTTGGCTGGTGTGGCTACAAGGTCCCAGGCAATGTCCAAGGCCTGTCTGGGTGGTGGTGCTGATGAGTTCCTAGAAGAGGCCGCTCTCCCCTTCAAGATGGTGTGGGCTCCATGCCCGAGCCCCACAGCCCAGGGAGTGCCCTCAGCGGTGACAGGGGCTCCCTGTCCAGGAGAGCCTGGTCTGCCAGCCCCTGATACTTCTGCTTGATTTAACTGTCCCTCCCTCACTCACACACACACACAAACCACACACATCCACCCACTTCCCTTTTACCCCCTCACTCATTCACACCCTCTCCCTCACCTCTGTCTGCCAGCCACCATCTTCCTTCTATTATGTATTTTTGAGAACAAGGAAAGCCAGTGGTGGTGGTATAGTTACAATCTAAGACTGAAGGACTGATAATGGGGAAAGCCAATGACCTGAGGACAAGGAGAACAGATGGTACACATCTCAGTCCAAAGCTAGGAAAAGACCAATGACCCCACTCACACATTGAAGCAGATTAAATTGTCCCTTTCTCTACCTGTTATTCTAGTCAGGCCCTTGATGGCCTAAATGATGACCACCAACATTGGGAGACCGATATGCTATACTTAGCCAGTGGTCGGCAAACTGCGGCTCATGAGCCACGTGCGGCTCTTTGGCCCCTTGAGTGTGGCTCTTCCACAAAATAGCGACTTCTGCACATGGGCCACGAAGTTTCAATCGCACTGTACATGCGTGCCTGCACGTGGTATTAATAGACTACTAATTCAATTGTTAATCTTATGAAGAAACACCCTCACAGACACATTCAGAAATAATTTTTAACCAAATCTCTGAGCACCCTGTAGTCCTGCTAAATTGTCACTTAAAAATAACCATCACACCTAGCTTCTACTTTCTTTGGCTTTCAATCGGTCTTTTGTTAACCTGTGCATTAGTCCTTGTATCAGACAATAGTTAGTTTTCTTTTCATTAGATTCTAGAGCAGTGGTTCTCAACCTTCCTAATGCCGCGACCCTTTAATATAGTTCCTCATGTTATGGTGACCCCCAACCATAAAATTATTTTCATTGCTACATCATAACTGTAATTTTGCTACTGTTATGAATCGTAATGTAAATATCTGATATGCAGGATGTATTTAGGCGACCCCTGTGAAAGGGTCGTTCGAACCTCAAAGGGCTCGCAACCCACAGGTTGAGAACTGCTGTTCTAAAGTTTCGAAAAACTCAATTCTGACAGTTTTTGTCAGCTTATTATTGCTTCGGTGGAGAGACAGACCCTTGGAACTCTTTACTCTGCCATTTTGGTGATGTCACTCTGAATAAGGATATTTCAATACCAAACATGTTAAAGAGAATACTATAAATTGCATATTTTAGATACCATCCATCCTTTTAATTGCTTTATGTAATACCCCTTAAATGAGAAAATTAGTATGGTATCTTTTATTAAATCCACACCTGAGGTTTTTTTTCCATTGATATCTAGAAAGAGTGGAAGAGAGGGAGGAGGGGCGGAAAAAGAGAGAGAGAAACATAGATTGGTTGCCTGCTGTATGAGCCTCTACTGAGGCTGGAGAACTTGAAACCAAGGTATGTGCCCTTGATCCCAGGAATCAAACCTGTAATCCTTAGGTCTCCAGGAAGATGCTCTAACCACTGAGCAAATTGGCCAGGGCTAGGGTATATTTTAAACCTCCTGATGTCGTCCATTGAATCAAAAATGTTTCAATTTAATTCCAATATACTTATTTTTTTTAATTTTGTCTCATTCTTTTGCTGTCATATTTAAGATTTAATTTCCATATGAATTTTAGGATCAGCTTGTCAATGTCTGCAAAAAGGCAACTTGCATTTTGAGATAAATTGTAGTGAATCTGTAGATTAATTTTGAGGAGTATTGTCATCCTAACAATATTAAACCTTCATGAACATGGTTAGTCTTTCCATGTATTTCAGTCCTCTTTAATTTCAACCAGCATTTTAATAGTTTTTAGAGTTTATTCCTAGGTATTTTATTCTTTTTTAAGTAGTATAAAATGAATTTTTTCTCAATTTCATTTTTGGATTATTCATTGCTTAGTGTGGGAAATAAAATTGATTAGTTTATATTGATTTTGTAGCATATAGACTGGTTGAACTCATTTATTAATTCTAATAATTTTTTGTGAATTCCTTAATATTTAGTACATACACGATCAGGTCATTTGCAGATAGAGATATTTAACTTGTTTCTTTCTACTATAACTTTTATGCTTCATTTACTTTCATGGCCACTCTGGCTTGAAATTCCAGTAGAGTGTTGAATAGGAGTAGTGAGATGGGACATCCTTTTTAAAAAAAGTTATCTTTATTGTTGAAAGTATTACAGATGTCCCCCCTCTTTTTACCCCACTGATGCCCTCCTCCCCCTTTTGCTCCTTCCCCAGGTCTTCACCGCACTATTGTCTGTATCCATGGGTTATGCACATCCTAATATATAAAAACCCAGGGTCCGTAACATCCAAAACAACCAAAGGCTCTACCGAATGCCAGGCTAGGGAGCTGAGGGAACGGGAGCGGATCAATCAGTGGCAGCAGTGACTGGCAAGTGGTTGAAAGGCAGACCTCTTGGTCCCTCCTCCCAGCCCTCAGACTCCAATCAATCAGTGGCTGAGGCTGGGCAGAACTGTGGACTGGCTCCCTTAGTAGTCCCACAGGTTCAATCTCGAGAGGACAGGCCAGGCACCAACGGACCAGAGCTACTGGCTAGATCCTGACAGTGCTGCCAGCCTCCTGGAACTTGCCCTCGGGCACTGTGGCCACTTCACCTCCCTAGATACTCCACAAGGAATTAAGGATACCGCCAGCAGCGCCAGGGGCAACCAGCACTGACTGCTCTTCCCAGGTCACTCGAGCCCTCCCTGCTCCAGATGAAGTGTGATCACTGCACACGGAAGAAATGTAGTAAAAAAATAAAAAGCGATGACCAAGAGCCTGCCTCCATGAGCTCTTGAGAACCTCTGATCGCTGGGCACCCCGACTATTTTAGGGGCTTCAGGTGAGCAGGGGACACATAGGGGTCAGGAAACCTCCCTGGAGGTCAGGCTGTGGGTTTGATCACGGATCCATCCATCCTGCCATCTGCCAACAGCTGTCTGCCAACAGCCGCTTCTGAGGAGAATGGGAGAACAAAGGGAGGGGGCAGTTCTGCAAACCGTAGAGGGAATCCAGGGTCCTAGATACTCTGCCCTGCCCGCTGACACTTTTGGTTTCTCCCTGAGTCAGAAGCACCACCCGAGAGACCCTGGGCGGGCGCCTGGTGCAGCCACCTCTCTGCATTTGCCTGTTCGTCTTTGTGTCTATCTCTGTGTCTCTCAGGCTGTCCCTAAGCTTGCCTGCACTTCTAGAACTAAGCTTCTGGTATAGCGACAACCCGTGAACCCTCATCCCTTTCCTATGGCAGGATACTTGCCCCCACAGGCTACACCCCTTCGCCCCCTCCTCCCTACCCTGTGACCACTGGGTACCGGGAGCAGGTGCAGCATCCTGGGCCCGGACCGGCACCAGTGCCCACCCGTGCCTGCCCCTGTGCCCGGCTTCACTCTCTTCCCCTCGCCAAGCTTCAGTTCCCTGGGGTCTGCTGCCCCCCTCTTGCCACTGCCCAGGGTGTCTTCTGGCCTCGAATTCTTGGTGCCGATTGATCAGATCCTGATTCACCATTGGGCTGCGTGAGTGGAAAAGCTCCAAGCCTGGGAGACAAGTAACTGGTATGAACTGCGCTCAGGGGCTGGACAGCCCCTGGGTCAGGTGGCTGAAGAGAGCAACTGCTGTGCACGTCCCTGCTGCAGGGCCGCCGGCCCCTTTGCATCCCTCTGATGGACTCCAGGGACTGAGAGATGGAAGTACAGTCGCCACCAGGCACCACCATTGGCCATGTGCTGCAGGCCTGGCATCCCTTCCTCCCCAAGTTCTCCATTCAAGATGCCAATCGCCATACGATCCTGCGAGTGGTGGGGCCCTGCTAGACCTGCGGCTGTGTCACAGACACCAACTTTGAGGTGAAGACTCTGAATGAGTCCCACAGTGTGTGCTGGATCAGCAAGCAGTGTGTGTGTGGGGGGGTGGAGGGCTGCTCCAAGAAGCCCTCACGGATGCAGATGACTTTGGCTTGCAGTTCCTGCTGGATCTGGATGTGAGAGTGAAGGCTGTACTGCTGAGAGACACATTCCTCATTGACTACATGTTCTTTGAGAAGCGAGGAGTCACTGGGACCTCTGCCATCACCAGTTAGATGGCATTTCAGGGTGAGGACCATCACCTCAGCCAGAACTCAAGATGGTCGCCTGGCCTGGCCCCTCCTCAGAGGCAGCCCTTTTCTCCATGTAACTGCAGAGGACATACAGGGATGCATACGAGGCTGGTACTATGGTGCCCCATCCCTACCCTACTCCCCTGGCCTCCTTCACCTGTGGCCCCCACAGAAGGGTAGGTATGAGAGCCCTTCCCCTGCTACCTCTCACCACTGTCTCCGGCCATCCCTCAGCACACAGGCATATCGGCTTTCAAACTTGCCCTACTCACTTCCTCTCACCCGCTTCCAGGGCCTCTGCTCTGGATGGGGCCTTTAGAATCCAGGGCTCTGGGGTTTTACAACAGCTTGGGTGGGAAAGGGTAAACAACACCAAAGATGGCTGATATGGCCACCCACCTCTGCCTCAGCTTGACCAATTAGTTCAGCCTCAGAACGTGGCACTCAGAGGGGATCCCTACTTCCCCAGCAACGGCTCTAGGACCTTGGCCCCAGTACCAGCCTCCTCTCCCCCTTGGCCCTCCCCACAGCTGATGCTTGCTGCAGCTCCGTGTGCCTTCTTAACCACCCCTTCCTTCCCTGTTCCTACAAAGGAGGCTGCATCTTTGTATGTTATATTCATATAAATTTTGTAAGGTTTTTGAAAAAAACAAACAAACAAAAAAATCGATGACCAAAAGAATGCCGCTCAGGAGAACGGAGAGAAGGGAGAATTACATAAGTTGGCCAATGTCAAGCTATTTCTGAGTGACTGCCTGGCATGTGACAGTTGTGTGACTACAGAGGAAGGAGTCCAAGTTTCTCAGCAGTGGTAAGGACCAGCGAGCAGGCGGATGGTAAGGAGCGAGGGGTCTGGACTGCGAGAGAGTGCAGGCCAGGCTGAGGGACTCCCGCCCCAGTGCACAAATTTTGTGCACCAGGCCTCTAGTATGCATATAAGTTCTTTGATTAATCTCTTCCCAAACCCCCTTCCCTCTGAGAATCATCAGTTTGTTGCATGCTTCCATGTCTTGATCTTAAGGGTTAAAGCACTCAGTCTTTCACCATTAAGTATAATGTTAGCTATGTTATTATTTTAATATTTTTATTGTTGACATTATTATAGATATCCCCCACTTTACCCCCTTTTATGTCTCTTCCCTGCCCCTTCTCCCCTAGGCCTTCACCACACTATTGTCTGTATCCATGTGCTATGCATATAGGCATATAAATTATTTCATTTAGCTCTTCCTTCCCCTGAGATTCTGCAATCTTTTCCATGCCTCTGGACTGTTTTTTGGTTAGTTAATTTTGTTCATTAGATTCCACAAATAAATGAGATCATGTGATATTTGTCTTTCTCTGACTGGTTTATTTCACTTACCATAATAATCTCTAGGTCCATCCAAGCTGTCTCAAAGGGCAGGAGATCCCTCTTTTTGTACTGCTGCATAATATTCCATTGTGCAAATGTACCACAACTTTTTCTTAAATCCTTTCATCTACTGATGGGCACTTGGGCTATTTATAAATCGTAGGTATTGTAAATAATGCTTCTATGAGCATAGGGGTGCATATATTCTTTCTGATTGGTGTTTTGGGGTATTTAGGATATATACCTAGAAGTGGGGTTGCTAGGTCAAAAGGCAGTTCAAAGTTTCAATTTTTTGAGAAAACCCCATACTGTTTTCCATAGTGGCTGCACCAGTCTGTATTCCCACCAGCAGTGTAATAGTGTTCCCTTTTCCCACATCCTCTCCAGCACTTGCTGTTTGTTGATTTAGTGATGATAGCGATTCTGACAGGTGTGAGGTGATATCTCATTGTGGATTTTTTGTTTTTTTAAAATCCTCACCCGAGGATATTTTTCCATTGGTTTTTAGAGAGTGGAAGAGAGAAGGAAAGCCAGAAATATCGATGTGAGAGAAACACATCGATTGGTTGCCTCCTGCAGGAACCCTGATCAGGGCCCGGGCCAGGGAGAAGCCTGCAACCGAGGTATGTTCCCTTGACCTGAATCAAAACTGGGATCCTTCGGTCCACAGCTGACACTCTATCCACGGAGCCAAACCAGCTGGGGCTCTCATTGTGGTTTTAATTTGCATTTCTCTGATTAATGACATTGAGCATTTTCTCATATGTCTCTTGGCTAGCTGTATGTCCTCTTTGGAGAAGTGTCTATTTAGATAATTTGCCCATTTTTTTTTATTGGATTGGTTTTCTTCCTTTGGTTGAGTTGTATGAGTTATTTCTATATTTTAGAAATTAACCCCTTATCAGATTTATCTTTGCCAAATATGTTCTCCCATACAGTGGGTTCCCTTTTCATTTTGATTATGGTTTCTTTTGCAGTGCAGAAGCTTTTTAGTTTGATGTAGACTCGTATGTTTATTTTTTTCTTTGTTTCTCTTGCTCTAGGTCAGTGGTTGGCAAACTCATTAGTCAACAGAGCCAAATAACAACAGTACAATGATTGAAATTTCTTTTGAGAGACAAATTATTTAAACTTAAACTATATAGGTAAGTACATTGTTATTAACTTAACTAGGGTACTCCTAAGGCTTAGGAAGAGCCACACTCAAGGGGCCAAAGAGCCGCATGTGGCTCGAGAGCTGCAGTTTGCCAACCACGGCCCTAGATGATGTATTGGTGAAAATGTCTGAGAATTTGCTGCCTATGTTTTCTTCAAGGATTTTTATGGTTTCATAACTTATATTTGTCTTTTATCCATTTTGAGTTTATTCTTATGTATGGTATAAGTTGGTGGTCTAGTTTCATCTTTTTTGATGTGCCTGCTCATTTTTCCCAATATCATTTGTTGAAGAGACGGTTTTTCTCCATTGTATGTACTTGATTTCTTTGTTAAATATTTATTGACCATAATGGTGTGGTTCATTTTCTGGGGTCTCTGTTCTGTTCCATTGATCTATATGCCTGTTCTTGTGCCAGTACTAGGCTGTTTTTATTACTATAGCTTTGTAGTATATTTTGATATCATGTAGAGTGATCCGTCCAACTTTGTTCTTTCTCAAGATTCTTGTGGCTATTTGAGGTCTTTTTTTCTTTGGTTCCATATAAATTTTTGGAACATGTTCTAGATCTGTGAAGTATGCTATTGGTATTTTAAAAGATATTTCTTTGAATCTATAGATTACTTTGGGTAGTATGGACATTTTAATTATGTTAATTCTTCCAATCCATGAAAATGGTATATTCTTCCACATATTTGCATTTTCCTCTATTTCTTTTTTAAATGTATTATAGTTTTCTGAGTATAGGTCTTTCACCTCCTTAGTTAAGTTTATTCCCAGGTATCTTATAGCTAGCTGTGTGTTTTTCATAGATGTCCTCATCAACTCCAGTAAATTTATTTCTATTTCTAAAGGGATATTGGGTTGTGTCAAATGTTTTTTCTATCTTATTGATATGATAATGCATTTTTGTACTTTATTTTAATGATATTGGCATATTATATTACTTAATTTTCTGATGGACCACACTTTGATGATTATATTTTTCTTTGTCCAGAGAACAGATGAGACTAATAGTTTTTGACCTTGGCCCTAAGCCAGATGTGCCAAAGCCTCTCTGGACTTTACAGATCTATAGTGAGGGAGAATGATACCTCTTTAGTTTGGGATATTGTATTTTCATTCTTTTTTGTTATACATATTTTATGAAGGAACATTTTCCCCTTTGAATCCCAATTAACTCATAGACAGATTGTAATTTGATTTCACCTTAAGTCAGCAGTATCTACCCATAGAAATGAATAAATGTTTTAGATTATCTAGTTCCTTTTTTGGAATACTCAGTCTGTAGTATAATAGCCCTGTTGTTGACTGTAGGTAAAATAACTTTTGTCTACACCACAATCAATAATGGAGTAGCATAAATTCTGGGCTTATATTACCACTGAATATTTGTGCAGTGAGCTAAACGCATTGTTGATATTATCTGAATAGTGTTTGAGTATTTTGTTGGATAGGAAATAAAGCTTTAGGTGATTTTCTTTTAAATATCTGTATTTTAGTGACCAGACATTTCCACTTCATCATTATGAAAATATCAGTCTGTCATAGAAAAAGTGAGCCATCCCTATTGCTATATTTTAAATTGTTCAAGTAAAGAATACCAGTAATTTTTCCCAGCATGTTAATTTGTTCAACTACTTGGGGATACCCAACCTGACAGGCCCATTTCAATAAAGTGTAATTTCAAATCAGATGTTCTACAAGATTATGAGTCAGGATGATTTAGATTCATGATAAGGTTTTTCTTAACTTTTTCTAGGTCAAGATGATCTCTCTCATGCCCTAGGATTCGGAACTTTGCAAATGCAACAGGATTTCTGTTTAAGTACTAGAATAGATTCAAATTTTCTTTTTTTAAGTAAACATTTGGCTATGCCTAAAGGCAATCCTGCAGGCAGTTCTATGTATAGGTGGGCTAACTCTGCCTCAGCAAGAATACAGGTTGGGCCTCTGAATTATCATATAATATAACATTAGCTTAGTCTTTAGCTTATCAAATGTCTAAAGTATATGACTTTCACTTTAATTAATAACTTGGGATATCAGGATTCTAGAAACACTTCTGAGAGATCAGACTTGAATTGACTGCTATCCAGCTGCTGACAGAAGTGCAATTGAGACAACTGGTATTTGAGACTGAATTACTGTGCTACGTTAACTATCAATTCTTTTATATTCTTGTAGTTATATTCTTATGCCAAGTTAGATCGCAGAATGCAATAGACTGGGCTCTGTTAGCTGAGTTCCCAGTGGAAACACTTTCACTTGAGTTACAATTTAATGGGTTGACCTTGGCTTTTATGAGTGGTCTAATAAGAAACAGCTGTTTGAATAAGTATCACATGATCTCATTCATTTGTGGAATATAATGAGCAACATAACCTGATGAAAAAAAAATAGATCCAGAGACATAGGAGCATGGAATAGACCGACCAACCTCAGAGGGAAGGCAGGGGTGGGGTGGGGGTGGGCGTGGGCATAAGAGATCAACCAAAGGACTTGTATGCATGCATATAAGCATAACCCATGGACACAGACAGTAGCGGGTGAGGGCATGTGTTGGGGGTTGCGAACGGCTGGGGAGAGGTCAATGGGGGAAAAAGGAGACATATGTAATACTTTAAACAATAAAGAATTTTTTTTTAAAAAAAGAAACAGTTGTTTGAAAAACCTTTTATTTTCTGGAAAAAAATCACTGTGGAAGATATTGCCAACCATGTTAATCAATATAAATAATAGAGGATAATATAAATTATCAACTCTTATTCCTTCAACAACAATTCTTCAGATTGCCTTCTGAGAACATATAAATCAAGACAGGTTCATTTTGAGGAAGGAAAATGTGATAGATATATTGCATCAGAAAATTACTCTGAAAGAGCAAGAGTGGTGCTTCTTTTGGTAACTTGGATGAGAATTCAATACTACTTTTGCAGAACACTGAATACAAACTTTGGAAAAGATATGAAAATTTATTGATAACTGGTAACCTGGTTTCTTCATGTAGTATTGCAGTGTGTTTTATAAGCAATTTGGTAGGTATAATTCATACTTCTTGAATAACTTTGCTAGAGGAAAATGCCTCATAATAGGCCATTTTATTTTACGAGTCCAGGGAATGTCATTGACATTGTTGCCTGTATGAATGATGCCCCTTTAGTTGTGCAGTGTACACTTTGCTTAGCTGTACATGGCAAACCTGCCTCAGTATCCATTGAAGTTATATTTTGAAAAGGATAATTAAACATTTCCAATAATGTTTATAACATATCTGTGAACATATGCTTGTCATATGTGTATATGTGTATTTGTGTGTCTTTGTGCATGCTTGCACCTTGTTCTAATTGGAGCCTAAAGTCAAGTTGGAAATTTGTTTAGTTTGTGCTGGATAATCGGTTTTCTCTTTGTGCCCTTAACTTCAATTCTAGTGAAGGTCAACCAAATATTTCTATTTGACAAATCTGGGCTAAAATAGTACATTTTTCATAGATGCCATTTGTTTGGCTGAGGAAAATTCCCTCTAGCCCTAATATGCTGAAAGTTTTTATTTTTTAATGAATTGGTCTTGAAGTATGTGAAATGTTTTTCTGCATATATTGAATAGATAATATGGATTTAATTTTAGTCTGTAATAATGGTGAATTTCAACAATTGCTTTTAAAATGATAACTCAAGCCCTAGCTGGTTTGGCTGAGTGGATAGAGTGTCGGCCTTCAGACTGAAGGGTCCCAGGTTCAATTCTAGTCAAGAGCTCATGCCTGGGTTACGGGCTCGATCCCCAGTAAGTGCTGTGCAGGAGGCAGCCGATCGATCAATGATTATTTCTCGTCATGGATGTTTCTATCTCTCTATCTCCCTCCCCCTTCTTCTCTAAAATAAATAAAAAAATAAATAAATTAAAAAAGCTAACTCAACTTTGCATTGCTAGGATAAGTCCTACTTAGTCATATCATTTTAATATGTTACTGATACTTATTTCTACTCTTTTACTAAGGAATTTTGATTCTATATTCATGAGTAATATCTATCTCTAATTTTCTTGTCATTCTTTGTCAGGTCTTGTCAATAGTGTTATGCTCATCTCATAAAATGAGGTGGGAAGTGTTCTCCCTTCCTACAAGTTTTAAGATTAGGATTTGTGTTATTTCTTCCTCAAATGTTTGATGCAATTCACTAAGGAAACCATGTGGGTCTAAAGTTTTCTTTCTGGCTAGGTTGTTTATTTTATTATTATTCGTTTTCCTTAATAGATACAAGGTTATTTACATTTTCTTTTTCCTTTCTTGAGTTTTGGTAGTTTGTGCCTTCCAAAGACTTAGATAACTTTTTTCAAGTTGTAATATTTATTACTTTAAAATTGTTCATAATATTCCCTTTTATGTTTTAATGTCTGTGAGAACTGTAGTGTTGTTCCCTCAGTCATTTTTAATATAGGTGATTTGTGCTATCTTTCTTTTTTTGTCATTATTAGTATTACTAGTGAATTACCAATTTCAATTTTGTAAAAGAAAAATATTTGGCTTTGTAGATTTTCTCTATAACTTAGCCTATTTCTATTTTATTAATTTCAGTTCTTCTTTTCTACTTACTGTGGGTTTAATTTGTTCTTTTTGTAGCTTGTTAAGAAAAAGCAGAGGTCATTAATTTTAAACATTTATTTTTTATTTAAGCATTTCAAGGTACATGTTTGCCTCTAAGCAAAATGTTAGCTTTATCCCACAATTTTTGATATGCTTTACATTCATTATAATTTAGCTTAAAATAGTTTCTAATTTTTCTTTGAATAATTGTTAAAATTATTCCAAGTTAAAAATTTCCAAGTATGTCTAGATATTATAGATATCTAATTATTATTGATTTCTAATGTAATTCCATACTCTATATGATTTCGCTCCTTTGAAATTTATGGAAATTTCCTCCATAGCTCCACATTTGGAGTATCTTGGTGAATGTATTTGAATGTTTAATTAATTACCAAGACATTTAAATACAATATGTTTACTATATTTGTTCAGTATAGAAATCTATAAGTGTCCTTTAGGTAAAGATGACTTGTTATTAATCAAATATTCTATATTTTTACTGATTTCTTATCTACCTATTCTTTCTCTTTCTGAGAGAGGTATTAAAATATTTAATAATGATTGTATATTTATATATATTAAATTTTGTCTATTTTTATTTGGTATTCTGAAGCTCTCTTCCTAGGTATATGCACATTTTGGATTATTATGTCTTCCTGATTAATTTACCCTTTTATTATTATGAAATTACTCTCTTTGTAGCATTACTCTTTTCTATATAGTCTATTTCTATATAGTCTATATTTTCTGATATTAATATTGTCATGATAAACATTTTTATTCTTTTAATTTCAAACTATGTTCATATATTTAAATTACAATTATTATAAAATACAGAATTTGATTTTGCTTTATTCTCCTCTCTGAAAATTTTTATTCTTTTTTTTTTTAAATATATTTTATTGATTTTTTACAGAGAGGAAGGGAGAGAGACAGAGAGTTAGAAACATCGATGAGAGAGAAACATCGATCAGCTGCCTCCTGCACATCTCCCACTGGGGATGTGCCCGCAACCCGGGTACATGCCCTTGACCGGAATCGAACCCGGGACCCTTCAGTCCACAGGCCGACGCTCTATCCACTGAGCCAAACCGGTTTCGGCAGAAAATTTTTATTCTTTAATTATAGTATTTGGCTCATTTATATTTAAATTAATTTTGCTATGGTAAGTCTGTCATCTTGCTATTTGTTTTCTGTTTATGTTGTCTTTTCTTTTTTCTTCTCTTTTTTCCTTCCTCTTTTGTGCTAATTATGTATATTTTAGTATTTGTTTTTATTCCCTCTGTTGACCTTTTATGTTATTTTTAGTGGTTTCTCTAAAAATTATAGGATGCATCCTTAACTAATTGTATCCTAATTTCACATAATATTTCACTATTTTTAACACAGCATAAGAATATTACATTAGTATAATACCATATTTTCTTTCCAATATACATACTTTACTATGGTATATGTTACTAATGCATATATTATAAACACCATAATAAATTGCTATATACAAGAATGTAATGTTTTATTTTTATTTAGTATGTTCTTATAGTTACCTACATACTTATCCTTTCTGATGTTCTTTATTTTTTTCCTGAAAATCTAGGTTTCTAGCCGGTGTTACATCATTTTGCCTGAGAACTATTTATTTTTTACTTTGTTGTAGTATAGGTCTATTAGAGACAAATTCTGTGGCTATTGTATGTCTGGAATTTTCTTCATTTAGTCTATTTTTTAAAGATATTTTTGTAGTGTATAGGATTCTAATTTGACAGGTGTTTTTTAACACTTTAAATATGTATATACTCCATTTAAATTTTTTTATAAGAAGGCAGCTGTAATTCCTAGTATTGTTCCAATCTATGTAGTATTATTTTTTCTCTATATGGGCCTAGCTGGAGTTTCTTTGTATGTATCTTATTTGGGGGTTGCTGAGTTTTTTGGTTCTGTAGGTTGCTGAGTTTGATAGGTTAGTTTTCAACTTGTACTCTTCTCATAAATAAGTGTCTGTTTTCACTCTTCTTGAATCTTGGTTGTCTTTGTAAGTTTTTGAACAATAGAATGAAGTGGAAATGATGCTTTGCTACTTCTGGGAATCAGCAGTCAGGGCTTGTGGAATTCCTTTTTTTTTCTCTCTCTCTTTTAGAAACCAGCTATTATTTTGTAAGGAAGCCTATGCTATCCTTCTCTTATAGAGGCCATATAGAGAAGCACTGGGAGATTAGACACCCTGTGGTGAGAAAGCACAGTGAAGGAGACTGAAATGACCCAGTTTAATGCAGTCATGTGAGTGATTCCATCTGATACTATGTGGAGAAGAATAACTGTGGAGTCAATCTATAGACTTGCAAGAAATAACAAATCGTTGTTTTATTTTATTTTATTTTTTTAAAAATATATTTTATTAATTTTTTACAGAGAGGAAGGGAGAGAGATAGAAAGTTAGAAACATCGATCAGCTGCCTCTTGCACATCTCTTACTGGGGATGTGCCCGCAACCCAGGTACATGCCCTTGACCTGAATCGAACCTGCGACCTTTCAGTCCGCAGGCCGACGCTCTATCCACTGAGCCAAACCGGTTTCGGCTCAAATCGTTGTTTTAAATTACTGGGTTTTGTATTGCTTATTAAGCAACAATAGATAACTAAAATAGAAATGAGGTGTTTCTGTAACAAAAATGTAACATAGTTGTCTTTGAGACTAGGTGACTGGAAGAGTGCTGAGGACATTGTTACTTATTAAAGGCTAATAAAGCAGTGAGGAAACTGCTATTAAGGCCTGGAAAAGGGGGTTATGTGCTTCTGGGTGGAGGTACCATTTAAAACACAGCCCCCCTGTGA
>NW_005871050.1:15468388-15471757 GCF_000147115.1 Myotis lucifugus | reverse complement strand
TTTTTTTCTCATTTGCAGCCTTTCAGCTGAAAAAAAAATGGTTCTCAAAGTAAGAAATGGCCTCATGAAATTGATTAAAGTCTGAGAATGTCTCAAGGTCAAGATCAAATCAAAACCTAGGAGGTCCTGGAGGGTAAGACAATATTAAAAGAGACTCCACATGGATGAGAATCAAGGCACTCCAGCTAAATGAATGAAGATATATGCGTGACTCAAACTGGCACAATTTGCAGTGGAAGAATCACCCAGTCAACCCACATAATTGTAAGTAATTTTGTTTTTTTTCTGTTTTTAATTGCTCAGTTTTTAGAAGTTAAATTTTACATCTGGGCTATATGATGATTAGGTTGTATTTTAATTTATTTTCTCTTCATTATTGGATACATTTACTTCTTTTCATACCTAATTCATAGTGAAGTATGATTTATCTCACAATACTAATAAAGGTTTCAAAGGGGGAGTGGCAGGGGTAGGTGAGAGGGAGAATTTTTCAGTTTTACTGTAGAAACATGAATATTGTTGGACTATTACTTTAACAAGCATTTCTACTTTGGTAAGATAAATACAAATTTAAGTGTGTTTTATAGAGGAAAACACTGTATATAAAATGGTATTCCTTCATAGACTGGAGTGCAGGTCATGGTTTTCTATTTTTTCATGTTGAAGTGGGCCACAAGCTACCATCCAGTTATTTCTCATGGATGTTCATGGAAGTTCACGGATGTACTTCATCAATTCCCATACTGTTGGCCTGCCCATTAAATATGTTTTTTAAAAAATTGAATTAATGGCCAGCACTTTAAAAATTAGGTGATTTTTTTTCGCATAAAAGTATAGAGTATTCCCCCCAAAATATATATAAACACTTTGAATAATTATAAAGGCAGTATTTCTTAAAATACATTTCATTTTCAAAATTGAGCTATCAGCTGTGCATACATTTTGGGGGGATACCCTGTATATGGTAGATAGACTAGATTGTTACTCTGCATACTTCACATACACACAAGTTTTTAACTAAAATGTTAAAAATTACACTTCTAAGTGAGCTTCCAAATATTATTTAGTTTTCGCTTTCACCAATCAGGTTTACTTAAGTGATATTTTAAAAACAGTTTTGAGCTGCTTCTGGTGTCAAGCATGATCGTGGAGGTTATGGTTTATCTGTAGTGGTATTCCTATCACCATTTTGTGGGAATCAAGGAGCAGTGCCAGAAGATTCATCCTTTAGTTGTTGTTGCTACTATGTTTGTTTCCAGTGTGGACCTAATTGGAAAGGCATGTTCCTGGAACTAACCATTCACAGCAGCAGTAGCTTCCTAATTGTATTGTTCTTGGAGTCCACAGTTCAACTGAAATATTCAGGATGTCCCACTTTCCTGATTGAAGTTGATAGCTTAATTGAGGTCTGATTCTTCATAGTTCTCTTTGTAATTATTCCTAAAAATCCACCCTCAATAAATTGCAAACACTCAGTTTTCCATATTGAGGCCCTTTAATCTGTATTTAAAATAGTCTTAGTGGTTTCTATTTTCTATAACTGACCTCTGAGTAATACCCAAGGAAAACTAAGATAACTAGCAATACTTGACCATATTTTAGTTATGATAAAAATAGGTTGATTGGAAGGAGTAGACTCTAGTTTACCTAGCCTTCAATCCCTCAAATGGAGGTGGTCATATGTTACATACCGTTTTTCCATGTATTTGTAATTTGTTTTTAATTTTTAAAAATCCCACTTCTCTCATTTATTTTATTCTCCTGGCCCTTGTAGAGATCTGCATTTGCCATTCTTTTAATACATATCTAAAACATGGTTGAAAAAATAATTTTGATGGAAAATCTTTTAAAGGATGCAAAGGATGCAATTCTTTCATTTTGTAACTACTCCAAAATGTCTCAAAGTAAAAGGTGGGCCATCAGAAAACTATATACCTAACCTACATTATTTAAGCTGCTGATAGAGCTAGTTTTACTGAATTAAACTTTATCATGATCTTACAAACATATATGACAAGACTCTTCCTATAAACGTAGTTGTTTTCTTAACCCTGGTTGTTGTTTTGTTTAAGGTTCACCATTTCTTTTTTTAATTATTTTTTTTCTTTATAAGGTATTATATATGTGTAACCCTGGTTTTTTTTGTGTGTGTGTCAATTGTAATGTCACCTCTATGAGCACACAGAAAGGAAATTTTTCAGGTCAAGTTTTTTCTTAAGATTAGATAAGAGCTGATATTTTGCTTTTTACATTGATTGTTAGAAAGGAAGAACCAAAGCCCACTTGAATGGTTGACTTCTAGTAAGTATACAAGACTTCATGCATGCACCTTGTATATTAAACTTAACCCTGGATGTCTTATTATGCAACTTTTGTATTCTCTTTACCCATATTTATTCAGATAATTAAAAACAATCTTATTGAACAATATTTTGAAACTTATATTGAAACCCAAATTGTTTTCCACAGATGCTGTACCATTTTATATTCCAACAAGCAATATATAAGAGTTTAAATTTTCCCCATCCTCTCCAATAGTTTTTTTTCTTTTTGTTGTTGTTGTTCTTGTTACAGCCTTGCTAGTGAGAGTGAAATAGTGTTTCATTGTGGTATTGATTTGAATTTCCCAAATGACTAATAATGTTGAGGTTCTTCTCATATACTTATTGGGCATTCCTATCACATTTGGAATAATGTCCACTCAAGTACTTAGTCATTTTTTAAAAATAATATGGAATGCTTCAAGAATGTGTGTCACCGTGGTTCAAACCTCCAGTACAATCTACACTAATAAAAGACAAACATGCAAATTGACCGTACCTTCGCTATGCCTTAAGCCACGCCCACCAGCCAATCAGAGCGACTATATGCAAATTAACCCAACCACGATGGCGGCTGGCAGCCACGGAACTGGAGCAAGCAGGAGGCTTGGTTGCCCAATGATGGAGGAAGCCAAGCTTCCTGCCTGCCACGGCCCGGCTCTGAGCTCCACTCAAAGCAACAAAGTTTCAATTATAGAAGGTAAATAAACCCCAGATACCTGCTTTCAGCCGGCCGTGGCCATGGAGCTGGAGTGAGCAGGAGGCTTGGAGGAAGCCAAGCTTCACTCCTGCCCTCCCTAGCTGGCTCTGAGCTCCCCTCAAGGCTACAAAGTTTCAATTATAGAAGGTAAATAAATCCCAGAATAAAAAGAAAAAAAGAAAAAAGGAGATGCTGTGAGCTTCCGTTGCTGGGGGGGCTTGGCCAGCCTGAAAACGGCCCTCAGACCCTCACCCAGACTTGCCAGGCACCCCTGTGGGGACCCCCCACCCTAAAGAGGGTGTGGCCAGCCTGAAAACAGCCATCAGCCCCTCACCCAGACTGACCAAA
>NW_005871050.1:15453678-15467658 GCF_000147115.1 Myotis lucifugus | reverse complement strand
TAAGCCAGCAGGTGGTCATCCCCCAAGGGCCCAGACTGCGAGAGGGCGCAGGTGGGCTGAAGGACCCCCCCCCCCTACCCCGAGTGCACAAATTTTTGTATATATCCCTAGTGTTGAATATAACCAGCAAAAATAAACATCTTTGACTTGTTCCTTGAATTAGCAGGAAAGCACACAGGCTTCTCAATGTAATCTGATGTTACCTGTGTTATTTTATAGACGATTTGTACGGGAGATAAATTATGTATATTCCTATTTTATTTAGTGTTTGTTTTTCATGAGGAGTTGGATTTGTCAAACATTTTTTTCTTCATCTATTGAGATAAACATGCAATTTTCTGTCACTTTTTCTATTAATTTACTGTATTACATTGACATAGATAGATGATAAACTACCGATCCTGGGATTAATCCCACTTTGTTATGTTGTATAATCCTAATGATATCTTCTGATTCAGGTTTTCTAGTATTTTGATTGATAACTTTTATATTTATATTTACAAGAGATAATGGTTTATATTTTTCTTTTCTGGTGGTTTCTTTGTCTGATTTTAGTATGAGCATACTACTGGCCTCAATGAGTGAGCGAGTGTTTCCTCCTCTTCTGTTTTTATAAAGAGTTTGCTAATAATGTTATTAATCCTTCATTAAACATTCAATGGAATTCATCATTAAAGCCATCTAGTCCTAGGCTTTTTTGTAGAAAGTTTTTAAATTAATAATTTTATTTTTTAAAGGTCTATTCAGGTCTTCTATTTATTTTTTTGTTATTGACTGTATTCCCTATGCTGCACTATAAATTCCCATTACTATTTTGTAAGTATTAATCTGTACTTCTGAATCTCTTCCTTCACCTTTTCCACTTAGTTTGCCAATGGCCCGCCCCTGAGCAACCCTCAGTCTTTTCTCTGTATCTATGAGTCTCTTTCTGTTTTATTTGTTTCTTTATATGGTCCTTTAGATTCCAAAGATAAATGAAATCATTTGGCAGTTGTCTTTCACTGACTGACTTATTTCACTTAGCATAATACCCACTAGGTCAATCCATGTAAAACTTTGTTTCTGTTGCTCAAGATTGCTGTGGCTTTTGGGGGTCTTTTATGGACCCATATAAATTTTTGGAATACTAGTTCTCCTTTTGTGAACTATATCATTGATATTTTGATAGGAATTTCATTGAATCTATAGATTGCTTTGGATTATATTGAAAGTTTTATGATATTGATTCTATCTATGAGCACAGCATATGCTTCCATTTATTTCTGTCTTCTTCAGTGTGTTCTAATTTTTTGACTACATGTATTTTGCCTCCTTGGATACATTTATTCCTAGGTATTTTTTTAAATATATTTTATTGATATCTTAAAGAGAGGAAGGGAGAGGGATAGAGAGTTAGAAACATCGATGAGAGAGAAACATCGATCAGCTGCCTCCTGCACACTCCCTACTGGGGATGTGCCCACAACCAAGGTACATGCCCTTGACAGGAATCAAACCTGGGACCTTGCAGTCCACAGGCCAACGCTCTATCCACCAAGCCAAACCAGTCAGGGCAATTCCTAGGTATTTTTTATGCAATTGTAAATGGGATTCTTTTCCTATTTTTTTTTTGTTTCTGATCATTCATTATTGCTGTATAAAATGCAACAAATTTCTGATTATTAATTTTGTATCATGCAACATTACTGAATTTATTTATCAGTTTTAGTAGTTTTTGGTGGAATCTTTAGAGTTCTCCATATATAATATCATGCCATCTGCAAATAATGACAGTTTTGTTTCTCCCTTTTCAATTTGGATGCCTTTGATTTCTTCTTCTTGTCTGATTGCTATGGCTAGGACTTCCAGTACTATGTTGAATAAGAATGGTGAAAGTGTACAACCCTGTCTTGTTCCTGATCTTAAGAAAAATACTTTTAGGTTTCTTCATTGGTTATGATGTTAGCTTTAGCTGTGGGTTTGCCATATATGGTTTTTATTATGTTGAGGGATGTTCCTTCTATTTCTACTTTGCTGAGAATTTTATAATAAATAGGTGCTGTTTTTTTAATGAATGTTCTGCATCTATTGATATAATCATATGATTTATCCTTCATTTTGTTTATGTGTTGATTATGTAGTTTGATTTGGGGATATTATACCAACCTTGCATCCCTGGAATAAATCACATTTGGTCATGCTGTATGATCTTTTAAATGCATTGCTGGATCCAGTTTGTTAACATTTTATTGAGGATTTTAGTATCTATGTGCATCAGGGATATTGGCTTATAATTTTCTTTCTTTGTTATGACTTTATCTGGTGTTAGAATTAGAATAACGCTGGCCTCATAAAATGAGCTTGGGAGTCTTTCCTCCTCCTAAAATTTCTGGAATAGTTTGGGAAGGATAGGTATTAATTCTTCTTTGAATATTTGCTAAAATTCACTTATGAATCAATATGCTCCAGAAATTTTGTTTGTTGGGATTTTTTTTATGCACGTGCTTCAGTTTCATTAGTTGTAATCAGCCTGTTCAGATTTTCTGTTTCTATTTTATTCAGTTTTGGAAGGTAGTATGTTTTTAGAAATTTAGCCATTTCTTCCAGATGGCTTAATTAATTGACATTTAGTTGTTCATAATATTTTCTTATAATTCTTTGTGTTTCTATGGTGTCAGTTGTTATGTCTCCTCTTTCATTTCTGATTTTATTGATTGGTTTCTCTCCCTTTTTTTCTTGATAGATCTGGTTAAAGATTTATCAATCTTGTTTATTGTTTCAAAAAACAGCTCATGGTTTCACTGATCTTTTGTATTTTTATTTTTAGATTATTTCATTTATGTATGATCTGATCTTTATAATTGCCTTCATCCTACTCATTTTGGACTTTGTTGTTCTTTTTCTAGTTCCTTTTGGTGTAACATTAGATTGTTTATTTAATTCTTGAGTTAGGCCTATAATGCTAGGACTGCTTCTGCTATGTTGCATAAATTTGGGGTTGTTTTGTTTCCATTTTTATTTTTCAAGGTATTTTTTTATTTCTTCCTTTATTCCATTGTCAACCCATTAATTGTTTAGTAACATGCTATTTAGCTTCCATGTGTTTTTGTGCTTTTCAGTTTTTTTTTCTTATAATTAACTTCTAGTTCATTACCATTGTGGTCAGAGAAGATGCTTGATATGATTTTAATTGTCTTAAATTTATTGAGACTTGTTTTCTGATTTAACATATGGTCTATCCTAGAAAATGTTCCATGTGCACTCAAAAAGAATGTATATTCTGCTGCTTTGGGATGAAATACTCTGAAAATATAAATTAAACCTTTCTGATCTATTGTGTCATTATGGCTTTTTTTTCTGTTGATTTTCAGTCTGGAAGATCAAGACATTGATGCCAAAGGGTGTTAAAATCCCTTACTATGACTGTATTACTGTAAATCTCTCCCTTGTCCATAAATACTTCATTTATATATTTAGGTGCTCCTATGTTGGGTGTACAAATGTTTACAAAGTTAAATCTCCTGTTGTATTCATCTCTTTATCATTACATAATGTCCTTCTTTGTTTCCTATTTCTAGCCTTTTTTAATTAATCCTCACCTGAAGTTATTTTTTCCATTGATTTTTGGAGACTCTGAAAGGGAGGGAGAAGGGGGAGAAAGAGAGATAGAGATAGTGAAAGAGAAAGAGATACAGATAGAGATAGAGATGATAAAGATAGATAGAGATAGAGATAGAGATAGAGATAGAGATAGAGATAGAGATAGAGATAGAGACAGAGATAGAGATAGAGAGATAAACACCAATGTGAGATAGACACATCAATTGGTTGCCTCCCTCACCCTGAACAATGCCAGGGATTGAACCTGCAACTCAGGTACATACTCTTAACTGGGGATTGAATTTTTGACCCTTCAGTCCCAATGCTGACACTTAACCACTGAGCAAAACAGGCCAGGACTATAGCCTTTGTTTAAAGTGTGTTTTGTTTGATATAAGTATTGCTTCCCCTCTTTTTATTCATTTGCATGAAATATCTTTTTCTATACCTTTACTTTCAGTCTGTGTGTGTCTTTCATCCTGAGGTGGGCTCCTCTAGACAACATCTACATGGGTCTTATTTTATTATCCATTCAGCTATCCTGTAATTTAATTGGAGCATTTAAGCCATTTACATTTAAAGTGATTATTGATAGGTAAATATTTATTGCCATTTTATTCTTTATAATTATGTTCCTCTTTTTTTCTATCTTCTTCTTCAAAAAGTTCCCTTTAACACTTCTCATAATGCTTTTTCTCTATGGAAAAACTCTTATTTGTCCTTTAATTTTAAATAATAGCCTAGCTGTGTAGAGTATTGTTGGTTATAGGTCCTTGCTTTTCATAATTTTAAATATTTTGCATCAATCCCTTCTGGCCTGAAAAGTTTCTGTCGAGAAAAGAGCTGACAAGTCTTATGTGAGTTTTCTTGTAGGTAACAGTTTTTCTCCTGCTGCTTTTAAGATTCTCTCTTTGTCCTTAATCTTTGCCATTTTAATTATGATGTGTGTGGCCTCTTTTGGTCCATCTAGTTTGGGACTCTCTGGGCTTCTTGGACTTGTGTGTACTTTCCCTTCACCACATTGGGAAAATTCAGTCATTATTTCTTAGGTTCTCAATCCCTTGTTCTCTCTGTTCTCCTTCTGGTACCCCTATGATATGGCTTTTTTTATGCCACCTATTGTCCCTGTGGTCCCTTAAACTATCCTCCTCTTTTTTTAATTCTTTTTTTCTTTTTGCTGTGCTGATTGTATGTTTTCTGCTACCTTGTCATCCAAATCACTGATTTTATCCTCTGCTTCAAATAACCTACTATTGATACCTTCTAATATATTCTTCATTTTAGTTATTGTATTATTTATTTCTGACTAATTTTTTATGGTTTACATGTCCTATTTTATTATTGCTATCTCTTTGTATAAGATCTCACTGAGTTAATTCTTCCACTAAGATTCTTGAGCATCCTTCTAACCATTGTTTTGAACTTTGAATTTGGTAGACTGTTTGCCTCTATTTCACTAAGTTCTATTTTATTTTATTTATTTATTTTTATTTTTTATTGCTTAAAGCATTACAAAGGGTATTACATATGTGTCCCTTTTTTCCCCCGCCCTTGACAATACCCCAGCTTCCCCTACCCCCCAGTGTCTTATGTCCATTAGTTATGCTCATATGCATGCATACAAGTCCTTCAGTTGATCTCTTACCCCCCTCCCTCCTGCCCCCCAACCCTCCCCGGCCTTCCCACTGCAGTTTGACAATCTGTGTGAGGCAGCTCTGCCTCTGTATCTATTATTGTTCAAAAGTTTATAATGGTCTCTATTATCCATGAAATGAGTGAGATCATGTGGTATTTTTCCTTCATTGACTGGCTTATTTCACTTAGCATAATGCTCTCCAGCTCCATCCATGCCGTTGCAAATTGTAAGAGTTCCTTCTTTTTTACAGCAGCATAGTATTCCATCGTGTAGATGTACCACAGTTTTCTAATCCATTCATCTACTGATGGGCATACAGCCTAAATGCCCATCACTAAGTTCTTTTTGTGGTGATTTCTCCTGTTCTTTTATTTGGAACATGTTTCTTTGTTTCTTATTTTTCTGCTTCTCTGTATTTTCCTCTATGTATTAGGTAGATCTGTTATGTCTCCCAGTCTTGGTAAGGTGGCCTTATGTAGTAGGTGTCCTGTGGGGTTAAGTAGCACAGTCTCCCTGACCACCCAATCAAGGTGCTCCAAGAATGTCCGTTGTGTGGTTTATATGAGCCCTCCTATTGTAGTTGAGTCCTGATTGCTGTTGGCCCCTGCATGCTTGGGGTTGACCCTTAGGCTTACTGATTGTGAAGATCAACAGCAAACACAGTGTAGAAGTTGCTGTGAAAGTGCTTACAACAGGAAAAGAATTCACTTAAGTAGGGGTTGGTGCCTGCCAGTATCTCACATTGGATATCCTGCTTTTGGAACTAATTTGGTCCTAGTCTGATGTGGTCTGAAGCCTACCACTGGGATGTGTTGGTTCATGGGCTTCTTGGCAGGGACTTCAGTACAGATATCAGATGCTGCCTTTGACCAGTTTTAAGCTACCCGTTTGTATTTAAAAGTAATTCACAGTTTGTGGCTGCATCTACTGGGCCTGAGTGTGCATGGGAAGAGCCAAAAAGGGTGCACCAATACCACTATCCCCAGTACCAAGTTCAAGGCACATCAACAAAAAGCCCAAGGCACCCTGAGATCCTCCTCCATCCGCCTCCACCTACCAGCTGCCTTTTAGACTCAGTCACTTAAAGAGCCTTTGGTAGTATGGGAGTTTATGGGAAGTAAGTTCTCAGTGAGTCACCAGGTAGGGATGAATGGTGTTCCCCAGATTGATGCAGGTTCAAACTTGGTGTCAGTCTTGGGTCTGAGCTACTCAGCAAAAGTCGTAGGATACACCAAGGCCAGCCACCTCCTGTGGGGTCTTCATGGACTTTTGTGGTGGGATGAGACCCAGAGAGTCATCAGAGTGAGGCCAGAGTTATCAGACCCAAACAGACCAATATTTTGCTGTGTGAAGTCAGGCAGGTGAAGGAAAAATTGCCCCTGCCCTAGAGCCATGCAACTCAGTTGGTCCCCGATTCTGTCTGGACCTCCCAGAGAGCCCAAGATCAGCAGAGTGGGGCTGCTGTGAATCAGGAGGGTGGGGCTAATAGATCTCTCCTGGGGGGCGTGCAGTGCCAGTCAGGTTCATGGGAACTTGGGAAATGGCACCTACCCCAAAATCACAGAACTCCATCTCTGACATGCCCTGAGTCTTTCCAGACCTTTATACCCCTTGTCCAGCCAGATGACTCCTCTATAGAGCATGATCTCTGTAGGGTGGGGTCATAGGGAATCAGTAGGGTGAGAATTCCCAGGCTGATGCAATATAGATGGGAGTGCTCCACCCAAGAAAAATGGTGTTTGTGGTGTGGGAGAGGGACTCAGCACAGGGACCCTAACAGTTGTCCCTTCAGCTCTCTCCCTGGAGCCCCACAACCCAGTCTTGACTCACACAAGAGTGAGTGGCTATAAACTAGATTTTATACATTGGTTCTTTTAGAGGACACCTGTGTCTCTAGCAGACTCTGTCTCTTCCTGGCAGACAGAATCCCTACCAACTTTCACAGCCAGATGTTATGTTGGTGCCTCTTCCTGGCTCTTGTTTGCTGGAATGTGGAACCTGGCTTGGGGTTGAGATTTCATGCTCCTCAGGAGGAACCTTTGCAGCTGAGATATCCCTCCAGAATCTCAGCTGCTTTCCATGGGAACAGGGCCAGCCCTTTTCGAGTCTCTGCCCTTTGTAACAGTCTCAATGTGGCTTCTATAAATTCTTGGCTATACGACTTCTGTTCAGCTAGTTTTCAGTTGGTAATTCAGGTTTACTTTGCTATATTTTAGTTATAATTCCAATTTGGTAGTAAGAGGAGGTGAATTTAACTTCTATCTACTCTGCTGCCATCTGAGATTCTCTATTGTATTTATTCTTCAGTCAGGTTTGATAGGTTTTATTTTTCTAGAAATTTATTTCATCTAGGTTATCTAATCTGTTGAAATACAATTATTTCTTAATATCTATGTATCTATATATTTTTATTTATTTTCTAAAGTTTTACATATGTCTCCTTTTTCCCCAATTGACTCTCTCCCCCCGTCATTTCCACCTGGACAAGCCCCCACCGCCCCAGTGTCTGTGTCCATGGGTTATGCTAATATGCATGCATACTAGTCCTTTGGTTGCTCTCTAACCTCCCCCCTCCCCTACCATTTGTCTCTGGGTCTATTCTATTCATCAAATTATGTTGATCATTATATTCCACATATGAGTGAGATCATGTGATATTTATCCTTCTCCCACTGGCTTATTTTGCTTAGCATAATGCTCTCCAGTTCCATCCATGCTGTTGCAAATGGTAAAAGTTCCTTCTTTTTTTATAGCAGCATAGTATTCAATTGTGTAGATGTACCACAACTTTTTAATCCCTCATCTGCTGATGGGCACTTAGGTTGTTTCCAAATCTTAGCTATTATAAATTGTGCTGCTATGATCATAGGGGTGCATAGATCCTTTCTGATATATTTTTTAAATTTCTGTAAGATCAGTAGTAGTATACCCTCTTTCATTCCTGGTTTTAGTAATTTGAATCTGCTCAATTTTTCTGGGTTCTTCTAGCTGAAAGTTTGTTGATAATGTTGACCTTTTTAAAGAATCAACTTAAGCCCTAGCTGGTTTGGCTCAGTGGATAGAGCATTAGACTGCAGACTGGAAGATCCCGAGTTCAATTCTGGTCAGAGCACTTGCTTGGGTTACGGGCTCAGTCCCCAATAGGAGGTGTGCAGGAGGCAGCCAATTAATGATTCTCTCTCATCATTGATGTTTCTATCTCTCTCTCCCTCTCCCTCCCTCTCTGAAATCAATAAAAATATATTTTTTTAAAATAATCAACTTAAAATGTTTTTCTATATTTTTCTATTCTTTAGTTTATTTTCATTTTAGTCTTTTTGAGTTGTTATTGAATTTATTGGGGTGACATTGGTTAATGAAATTATATAAGTTTCAGGTGTATCTATATATATAAAATGCTAATATGCAAAGTGTCCCCTCAGGAGTTCGACCATGAGATCAGGAGTTTGATCACTTGCTATGACGTGTGCTGACCACCAGGGGGTGGCACAGAACATGGCAGGTAACCAGTGGTGGTGACGGGGCACTGAGGGAGTGAGGGAAGGAGGAGGTGGGAGTCTTGGAACCTGATTGGCCCTGATCGCCAGGCCTGGGGACCCTACCCGTGCACGATTTTCATGCACTGGACCTTTAGTAATTCTACAATACATCATCTGTATATTGTATTGTATGTTGTGATCACCACTCCAAGTCAGCTCTCTTTTTTGTCAGAAATCATAACCCCTTATGCTCCTTTACCTTCCCTAACAGCCTTTTCCTCTGATATTCACCATACTGTTGTCTGTGTATGAGTTTTTGCTTTTCTTTTTGCTTAATCCCTTCACATTTTTCATCCAGTCTCCCAACTCCCCTCCCCTCTGACAGCTTTCAGTCTGTTCTCTCTATCTATGAGTCTCTGTTGTGTTTGTTAGTTTATTTTTTTCATTAGATTCCACATATAAGTGAAATAATATGCTATTTCTTTTTCTCTGAATAGCTTATTTCACTTAGCATAATACTCTCCAGGTCCATCCATGATATTGCAAAGGGCAAGATTTCCTTCTATTTTACGACCAATTACTAGTAGTATTCAATTGTGTAAATGTACCATAGTTTTTATATCAACTCATCTACTTATGGGCACTTGGGCTGCTTCCAAATTTTGGCTATTGAAGGTAATGCTGCAATGAACATAAGGGTGCATGTATTCTTTTGAATTAGTGTTTTGGGTTTGTTTAGATATATCTCCAGAAGTGGAATTGCTGGGACCTTTAGCATACTATTTATTAAGCTTTATTGAGATATAAATGATACATAATATTGCATACACTCAATGTATACATCTTGATGAGTTTGAACATATGCATATACCAGTGATGCCATCACCACAATCAAGGTACTAAACATATCCATCATCTCCAGAAATTTTCTTGAATTACCGTGTGTGTGTTGTGTGTAGTAAGAACACTTAACATGATATCTATGCTCTTAACATATTTTAAAGTTCATAGTACTATATTATCAACTGTAGTTACTAAGTTGTTCAGCAGACCTCTGGAAATTACTTGTGTTGCATTAACTGAAACTTTGTATCTGTCGAGCAAGAATTCCTCATTTCCTTCTCCCTCTAGATCCCTGGCAACCAATTTTCTGCTTTTTCACAATTCAATTTCTATTGAATGTTACTGTATTTTGCATATTGTGAATATTATTTCTGTGTGTCTATTTATACATATTTTTCTATAAACAGTAATGAATTTTGTTCTGCCAAGCAGTGAAGATAATTGTATGTTTGTTAAATCCTTTTACATCTTTTTAAAAGGTTTCTTAGTGTACTTCTAGAAATGTATTTACCAGTACCAATTTAGTTCTATGCCTGTTTTGTGAACTTCCTTGTGTTCATACTGAATACCTTGGGTGTTCAATGAGGTCTCTCTCCTCTAATTGCTGAGAAATCAAACATCTCTTAGTTTTGTATGAATAATGGTAGTTGGTTTTTTGTTTGTTTGTTTGTTTTGTTTTGTTTTGTTTTTTTTACTTTCCCCCCTCTAGTAGTTATTCTTGACCTGATATTTGCTCTTTGCCTGACCTTATGAAGTTTCATCCAATGGTCATTCAGCTTAGTATTCTGTAAAGATGCAAGTGAACTGCTATGCAGATTTCTAGATTTTTTTTCCTGGCTTTTAATTTTATTTGGTATCCCCCTCCCCAAACTTTTGATGTCCCAGTCTTCCTGAATTCTTATCTAATTTTCCTCATATCAGGGAAGATTTTGTGGCTCTGGAATTTGTTGCTGATCTACTTAATATCAGTTCATATTTACAGTGAGAAATATATACTCTTGTGACTTCCTAAAGCATAACCAAAAGAGTAAGCCTCCCATATAGTACTATATTTTGTTTTTTAGTTTACATATTTTTCCTCTACTGCATCTACTTCACATGAAAATTCTAAAAAGAAATGTGCACTTATGACTTTATGCTTTTATATGAAAAGAAAATTTTTGATGTGATTTTTCTACATGTAATTCGCCTCACTTTAGAGGCATCATTTTAGGGAAAGCACAAAGACTTTTAGCTATTTGTTGAAATAAAAATAACTCTCACCCAAAGTAAAATATTGCCATTCAAATTGAGGTAATAAGCAAAAAGTTATTAGTGACAAGAATAAATACTCAAAGTCTAGTATTTATCATTGTTTCCCTTTAATTTCTGAACTGACAAATGATAATTGCTCAGGCAATTAAAATAATTAGGAAAATGTGGAAGCACAAAAGGAAAAGCCTCTTAGAAGTGCAATATAAATTCATAAGGAGATTTTCACGTACATTTTCTGCACCTTATCCTGGAGTAGGATGATTACCAGGTGCTTTTTACTGTATTGACTATTGATAGATCACATGCCATATGAGTTCTCTCAGGGAACAAGCTCCAATAGAAGCATGGTTACCTCAGAATGTAGGCCTAGTTTTAAAGAAGGCTCCTGGGGATCTTGGGATTTGTATTTTGTAAGTGTCTTGGTAATAAAGGACTGTTTTCAGAACCCACATTTGTTTACTATCTTGTAAAATTTTAATATGTCTTTTTGAATACATTGTTTTGTGCTATAAGTAAAATCACTGGACAGTCTTACCACTTAAAAATGCTCATTGACTTTTTTAGCTGCAGGCGGCAGTCTGAGGGAGGCTGTGGAAGAATTAGAAGATTGACAGTGGCTTTATGAGAGAAATGACAGTTTCTGTGAAGAATATAATATTCCTAGATAAAATAGGCCAACCTTAATTTAGAGAGAATACACTTTAAAATCAATCAAAATGGGAATTTACTGAGAGAACCACTATGGTGTTTTAGTGCACAACAAACACTTAAGCTACTCCATATTCTGATAGTATAGTGACAGCTGGGGTTGGTGTCAGAGATTGATGATACCAATTTCTAAGGAGAGAGTATCTCAGAAGTAAATAGATGTTATTTTGTTACAATTTTGTAAAATTTGTTCTATTAGGCATGACTTTTTCAGTTTAGGTATACTTTCTATTAAGTTATTCATTCAGAATATTGCAATAGACTACTGACAGTTGTATGAACCAATATCAAATTATTTATCTCAATTAACACTATTTTTATTTAACTAATTTCAAGGTATATTCCCTCTAAATTAAAATTTTCCTTCATTACATAGAATTTTTTTTCCCTCACAGGAACTCATTTATCATATTAAAACTCTGTTATTCAGGACATGAAACACTTTACACACAGTGCTGCTTGTGCACAGTGGGGAGTTAAATGAGTTCATCTCATAACAAAATTTAGAAGACTATGAGACTGGAAAGGAGAGTATTCAGTGAATTTGGACAATATGGAGTTATATTAAAATTATGCTAGCTGATACTAGGGTTAGCAACAATAATTTAGGAGAGATTCTTGAATGTGGTAAGCTGGGAGGCTATTTCAAAATAAATTAATATGTAGTTCTACTTTCTATTATTTAAATACTAGAGGCCCGGTGCATGAAATTTGTGTATGGAGGGGTTCCCTCAGCCCAGCCTGCACCCTCTCCAATCGGGGATGGCTGGCTCCTAACTGCTCACCTGCCTACTTACCTGATCACCCCTAACTGCCTCTGCCTGCCAGCCTGATTGCCCCTAACCACCTCCCCTGCCAGCCTGATCGCCCCTAACTGATTCCCCCTGCCTGCCTGGTCACCCCCAATGGTCTCCCCCTGCCAGCCTGGTGACCCCCAATGGCCCTCCTCTGCAGGCCTGATCTCGCCCCCAACTGCCCTCCACTGCAGGCCTGATATCGCCCCCAACTGCCTCCCCCTGCAGGCCAGTTCATCCCCAATGGCCCTCCCCTTCCGGCCTGGTCACCCCCAACTTCCCTCCCCTGCCGGCCTGATCTCACCCCCAACTGCCCTCCCCTTTCCTCCTGGTCACCTCCAACTTCCCTCCCCTGCTGGCCTCATCACCCAAACTGCTCTCCCTTGCCGGTCTGGTCACCCTAAACAGCCCTCCCCTTGCCAGCCTGGTCACCCCCAATGGCTTTCCCCTGCTGGCCTGGACACCCCCAACTGCCCTCCCCTACAGGCCTGATTTTGTTCCCAATTGCCCTCCCCTGCCTTCCTGGTTACCCCAAATGCCTTTCCCTTCCAGCCTGATAGCCCCTAACCCCCTGCTGGCCTGATCTCACCCCAACTGCCCTCCCTTGCTGGCCTGATTACCTCTAACTGCCTCTGCTTCAGCCACCACCACCATGGCTTTGTCCAGAAGGAAGTAGGACGTCCGGAAGACGGCCAGTTGACCCAGTCTAATTAGCATATTACCCTTTTATTAGTATAGATAGATTATATAGGATAGAATTGCTTAAATGGGGGGGGGGCTTTTTCAGCAGGAAGAGATGCTCTTGGCAGACAAAAATACATAATCCCTATATCTGGTCTGATAGCCAGCCATATGCACTATACTGCCAAACCAGTCATTAAAAAATTGAAACTGCTTTCTTACACCTTACACCAAACAGCTGTTGCCCTTAAAACCCCTCCTCAGCCCCCATCTTAGGTTCTAAACTTCACAGTTTACCCAGATTAGGTTCTAATAGGTCAGTTTCTATGCCAGTCAGCGTCACAAGCTCCACCTCCTAGGCAGCCATTGGCTACTCACAGTTCACCCAGATTTGGTTCTGATTGGTCGGTTTCTATGCCAGTCAGCGTCTCCAGGACTATCTCTGGGCCTGATCCACAGCCACCACAGCAGCTGTGGATCAGGCAGTTCACCCAGATTTGGTTCTGATTGGTCGGTTTCTATGCCAGTCAGCGTCTCCAGGACTATCTCTGGGCCTCTCTCTGGGCCTCTTTCCACACCTGATCTCCAACTGCCACGTTAGGCCTCCAGCCCAGCCCCAGGTTGGAGGCTAATGACCTTGCCATGCCCGCCTCACCCCGCCCAAACCCTGCTGCCCCACCCGCCCACTGGCCACCAGAGATGCAGTGAGAGGAGCCTGTGGGCCACAGGAGAGGGACTAAGAGGTGGTCCATGCCATTTCCTGGTGACCGGTCATCCATCTGGTCATTTAGGTCGTGATGGTTCCTGGCCCCTTTTTTTTTTTTAAATATGGAACGCTTCACAAATTTGCATGTTATCCTTTGCGCAGATCCCGGGGTAACCTTCTCTATATTGTTCCATTTTTAGGGGAGGTTCTGGGGAAGCATGTTTTTTTTTTTTTTATGTATAGGTTGACGAATTTTCCCTATATACCTGCCCCGGGGGCCAAGAAAAAACCTCTCCCTAA
>NW_005871050.1:15403307-15453578 GCF_000147115.1 Myotis lucifugus | reverse complement strand
TCTCTATATTGTTCCAATTTTAGTATATGTGCTGCCGAAGCAAGCACTGGCCTTTTATAATGTAGATGATCAATGATACTAAATAAATGACCTTGATTTAAGAAATAACTCTCCTAAATGATATTTAGGAAAAAAATTAGAATAATACCAATCAATAATATTTATTGCCTGCTCATTTTGTTTATGTTAATTATGTTATTAAGCACAAAAATTTATTGAGTATCTGTGCAGATCATGCTTAAAGGTACAGAGAACATTTACTAGGCATTATGGAATAAGCGGGTTGTCTGTGAGTAAACAGAAGGTGTTGTTCCTACTCAACAAGTGAGTATAAGTGAATATAGTATAAAAATTAGTTGTGTATCCACACAGAGCAAAGGAGTGATCTGAGTAGGGTAAGCTTAACTAGAGAAGCTACCAAGCTGGTTGGCATATAAGTTAAAACTTTTTAAGCCTCAATAGGTATATTCAATAAGTCGGACTGTTATGAAGCAGCACCAGAATGCTTTTTTTGTTCAGCAAGGCAATTAACTTTCCTTTACCTACTCAAAATATAAATACCCTTTCAGGTACACGAATGAATTTTAAGCATACTTTCTCAAAGATTATCATGACTTCTTTATATTTTGTATTTTTCTTTATTATACCAACTGTATCACTGCCTGACTCAAAGACCAAAGTAGACTGCTAGTGATTATTTCAAGAGAAGAGAAAAGTCTAAAATAGATTGGTGTCATCTAACTTCTCCTTAATCACAACCAAGGGACTGGAACAAGAGTTATTGCATTGTAAATACATGAATATTGAAAACCATACCATGGGGCTGTATACTCAACCATTTTCCCCAACCATACTTTCCAGCCTTCTTGCAGATAAAAGGTCTTTAAATGTTTTAAAATACTGGCTATAATTTGCATTGCTTTGGGTCCATAGCTATGGAAATATTCTTAGTGAGAATATGGTAGAAAAAATCTATAATTTCTAATATTGGGGCTAAACAAAACTTCTCCAATGTCTTTGGCAGAAAGAGACCATCTAACCACATATATATATTCCAAATATGGATTTAGCTAGATCTTGTATCAACTTTGCTATGAAGTTATGTTCTTTTAATTTGGTATATTTTTCTGATTTTCTTTGTTAGAGCTAAAGTTGGATATGGTATCATTTTGGAGGTAAGGAATAACATGTAACAAGTAAAAAAAAAATTTCCCCATTTATAGTTTAGTTTCAAAAGCAATATGTTAATCTAAATCACTTTTTGAGCCTAATCAGAGGCCTTTTATTTGAAAAAAGTTGATTTAGCTTGGCTCCCTGGGGTTAACTCTGAAGATATTTTTAAAATTTAAACCTGCATTCCTATTAGTATAACCAATGGACACAGACACTGGGGTGGCGGGGTCTTGCCCCGGGTGGGAATGGCTGGGGGTGGGGTCGATCAGGGAAAAAGGAGACATATGTAAAACTTTAGGCAATAAATAAGTACATAAAAATAAAAAAGACAAAAACTTAAACCTGTAATGCATTTTAAATATATTTTTATTATTTTAAAGCCCTTAATATTTTCTTTTTTAAATTAAATCTTTATTGTTCAGATTACAGTTTTTCCTCTTTTTTCCCCCCATAGCTCCCCTCCACCTGGTCCCACCCCACCCTCTACCCTTACCCCCCCACTGTTCTCATCCATAGGTGTACGATTTTTGTTCAGTCTCTTCCTGCACCCCCCACACTCCTTTCCCCCCCCCCGAGAATTATCAGTCCACTCCCTTTCTATGCCTCTGATTCTATTATGTTCACTAGTTTATTCTGTTCATCAGATTATTTATTCACTTGATTTTTAGATTCACTTGTTGATAGATGTGTATTTGTTGTTCATAATTTGTATCTTTACCTTTTTCTTCTTCCTCTTCTTAAAGGATACCTTTCAGCATTTCATATAATACTGGTTTGGTGGTGATGAACTCCTTTAGATTTTTCTTATCTGTGAAGCTCTTTATCTGACCTTCAATTCTGAATGATAGCTTTGCTGGGTAAAGTAATCTTGGTTGTAGGTTCTTGCTATTAATCACTTTGAATATTTCTTGCCACTCCCTTCTGGCCTGCATAGTTTCTGTTGAGAAATCAGCTGACAGTAGTAGGGGTACTCCCTTGTAGGTAACTGACTGTTTTTCTCTTGCTGCTTTTAAGATTCTCTCTTTGTCTTTTGCTCTTGGCATTTTAATTATGATGTGTCTTAGTGTGGTCCTCTTTGGATTCCTTTTGTTTGGGGTTCTCTGCGCTTCCTGGACTTGTAAGTCTATTTCTTTCACCAGGTAGGGGAAGTTTTCTGTCATTATTTCTTCAAATAGGTTTTCAATATCTTGCTCTCTCTCTTCTTCTGGCACCCCCATAATTCAGATGTTGGTACGCTTGAAGTTGTCCCAGAGGCTCCTTACACTATCTTCATATTTTTTTATTCTTTTTTTTCCGGTTGGGTGTTTTTTGCTTCTTCGTATTTCAAATCTTTGACTTGATTCTTGCGATCCTCTAGTCTGCTGTTGGAACTCTGTATAATATTCTTTATTTCAGTCAGTGAATGCTTAATTTCTAGTTAGTCCTTTTTCCTTTTTCATAACCTCAAGGGTCTCACTAGATTTCCTGAGGGTCTCACTAAATTTATCGGCGGTTTCTTGTAAGTGTGGTTTTGAACTCTATATCCAGTAGTTTTCTTCCCTCCATTTCTGTCATTTGTGACCTGTTTCTTTGTCTCCGCATTCTTTGTCTCCGCATTTTTTATGCTTCCCTGTGTTGATAGGTGTCCTAAGGGGCCCAGTGGCTCAGCCTCCCCAATTACCTGAGGTGGACACTCTTGGTACACCCCTTTGTGAGCTTTGTGCACAGTCTTGTTGTAGTTAAGCCTTGATTGTTGTAGGTATCACTGGGAGGAATTGACCTCCAGGCCAATTGGCTGTGAGAATCAGCTGTGTCTACAGTGGGAGAACTTCTATGCTGGAGAAACCCTTCTGGGGCAAGACTTGCTTCAGTGGGGCTTTGGTGCTCACTGAGTGTGCCCCTGAGTGTGTCCCTTATGGATCTGAGGAGTTGTAATCTGGATGGTCCCACTCTGACCACTGGACACACTGGCTCTTGGATCTCTAAGGAGGTGCTAATTTAGCCTCTGCCTGAGGCTACCCAGCAGGAGCTATGGAGAGATCTGCAGATTCTTCTTCTTTGTTTGGGGTTTGGAGGTGCCCAGATGATGCCCAGCTGTGAAGCAATGCAAACTGCTGTGGGGCCTTGGGCCTTCTTTTGGAGGTTCTGGGTCTCTCTGAACCAGCTTCAGTTTGTTAGGTAATTTTCAGATTGCAAAGGGCCAGGCCTTTCATGTGCAAAAGCCTCTGTGCACAGCTTGGGTGGGGTGGGGTCTCAGGGGATCAATAGGATGGAGCAAGCATCTATAGCTGCTCCTCAGTCCTACCCTAAGAGGCCCTGTGTCTCAGGGTCCCAGTAATCGCTGCAAGCACATCTGAGAGAAAGCCACCCTCGAGTTCTGACTGATTCCAGACAGTCCAGTTTCTCCCAGTATAAGTCTGGGTCCCCAGAGACTCGCCCGGAACTGGAGTTCAGAGAAGTTGGGAGTTTAAGACTCCCTCCCGATTGAAAAAGACAACTGTGTCCTCAGTTGCCAGCCCTTTCCACGTGCTCCTCAGTACCTCTGCACTTTACTTCCACACCTCCTCTGAGTCTCAGTGTGCTTTTCTCTTTCCTTCTAGTTGTAGAATTTCCACTCAGCCAGCCTTCCTGTGGTTCTGGATGATGTCCGTTTTGTCTTTTAGTTGTATTTTTGAAGTGGTTGTGCGAGGCAGCAATTTCCGGTGTTTACCTATGTCGCCATCTTGGTTTCTACAGCCCTTAATATTTTCTGAACAAAGCACAACCTACAAGCTAAGTGAGTAGATAAACATATGCATTTGAGATGTAAACAGAAGGTACTTAACGTATTTTCTCTTTTTTTGAGAAGATATTACCTTTATTTAAAATTTATTTACTTATGTCTATGTAAATTAATTTTTTATTTTAATTTTTTTTACTATTCTTATTGAATTTATTAGGGTGACCTTGGTTAATAAAATTAAGCAAGAGGACAAGAATAAATACAATCAGATGAACAAGGAGAATAATTAACACCAAAGAAATACAAAGGATTGTAAGATTGGACAATCTGGATGAAATGGATAAATTCTTATAAACATACAATCATTCAAAATTGAATCAGGAAGAATCAGAGTATCTGAATTGACAGATTATAACTAGTATATTTGCAGCAGTAATTAAAAAACAAAACACCAAAAAAAACCCCTCCCAACAAACAAATGTCCTGGACCAGATGGCTTCACAGGAAAATTTTATCAAACATTCAAAGAAGAACTAACACCTGTCTTTCTCAAACTATTCCAAAAAATTCAAGAAGAGGGAAGACCTTACAATATTTTCTACATTGTTCTTCCCTGTTCTGAACTTTGTTAGGAATAGTAATCCACTTTTATGCCTTTCAAAGAGTTCTAGTAAGGAAGTCTTCAATTTTCCAAAAGACTTTAAATAAACCATAATGGCTTTCTGGAATATAACTGGGTTGGGATTTCTTTCCAAATAATTATTTTTGAACAGCAGCACTTTTAAGCAAAGAACTCTTACAGAAATTCCTATGAAGTCATTGGCTAGGTGCTTCAATGAATAATCCATTCATAAACTATTCTTCCACAATGAAGCATTAGACTGGTTTAAATGATTGTGCAATGACTGTCTAATATGAAGGTTTAAAAAGGGGCATATTGTATTTGGTGATTTTTTTAAGCTACAGTAGGCAGTGCAATAGATCCTGGGTTGTCCTTTGGCTTCTATTGCAGCTGTTCACCACTGGAATTTACAGAAAGACAGCGAGGAAAAATTGGGCTTCAATTAGAGATGGTTACACCTAGGTATTAGGTATAGTCAATGTTAACACTGAGAGGAAAGAAAGTTACAATGAGATTGAGTTGGGTACATATTTTTAGTAACCTTCATGCTTAGATTAATGTAGATATAACTCTGGATCTATTTTATCTGTTTTAAATATACATATATGTGTATAATTTGTATACATAATTATATACATAAGTTATTCTCATTCACTTGCCACCTATGGTCTACTTTGTTCATACATGTATACAATATTTTATAGACAGAATCTTTGTCTATAAAATATTTTCAGAATAAAATACAGTATATTTGATCCAGCAACACTATGAAATTGTAACAATTATTTGAAAGGGGAAATTGATTATTGTTTTACTAGATATAAAATTATGACTTTCCTGAAGAGATTAAAAATGGCAACACTGTAAATGCATACTGCATGGACATACTCTCAGGAACAGACTGGGATTCCAACTGAAATACAGAAAAACTTCCTGAATAATAAATGAAAGACTTGTAAGAGAGAACCCTGATACCCAAGGACTGAAAGTGTAGACTGCATAGAGACTAGTAGGAGGGGCAGAGATGTGAAAGGGCTGGCCAGGTGACCACAGATAGCAGCTGATGTTCAGGAGAGATATCTCAGCTGCGGGGGGATTGCCAGTGAGAACTCAGATCTAATCCCCAAGCTGGGGCCCCCAGCATAGAGTACCACAATTGAGAAGGGTACCCACATGACATCTGGCTGTGAAAAGCAGCAGGGTTCCTATCTGCCAGGGAATGACAGGTGAAAAATCAGGCACCCTCTTAAAGGGCAAATGCACAAAATTCCCTGTGGAGCCACCCACCTTGTGCTCTGGCAGAGGGAGGGCAGAGTGGACTGGAGCTGTGTGAGCAGAAACCAGGATTGGGGATTCAGGGGTTGGAGCTCAGAAAGCAGACACCCCGAGTTTCCTGTGCTGAGTCATTCCCTCACCCAGCAGAGGATATCGTTCCCACACAGACACTTGCCTTGCCTGGGGGAATACAGTTGACCTACTCTGTTGGAAAACAACTTGCCCTGAGCCCATTTAAGAGACTGAAAATAACAATTAGCCTCCAGGCAGAAGCAACTGCCCTACCCTGTTGAAAAAAACTTTGGCCACACCTGAGGATGATTGCCTAGGGTCAATTCAAGTTGGAATCCTACCAGTCTATAGTCAGAGGTAGTCTCAGACTTTGAGACTATGTCTGATCTAATTAGTCAGAAACAGTGTTTGTCACTGTCCAGCACTAAAGAGTGAAGGGAGTAGAGGATCTACCTAATATATAGTCACAAACCCAGACACTCAAAATGAGGAGACAAAGAAACAACCCCCAAATGAAAGAACAAGAGAATTCTCCTAAAGAAAAGATAAATGAAGCAGAGATAAAAACAATTTATCTGAGAGTTCAGAGTAATGATGGTAAAGGGGCTCAACAGCATTAAAAAAAAGATATAGTAACTATGAAGACAGAAAAATCTGAGGTAAAAAATGACATAACACAAATAAATAACACATTGGAAGGAATACATAGCAGATTAGGGGAAGCTGAGGATTGAATCAGTGAATTAGAAGACAGAATTGAAAATATCACTCAATCAGAGAACCAAAAAGAAAAAAAAACAATTAAAAAACAATAGGACAGCTTAAGGGAGCTGTGGGACAACGTGTAACATAACAATATTAGAATAGCTGATGTGCCAAAAGAGGCAGAAAAGGAGAAAGGGATAGAGAACGTGTTTGAAGAAATAATGGCAAAAAAACTTCCCTAACCTGAGAAAGGGAGATGTCATACAAGTTCAAGAGGCACAGAGAATCCCAAACAAGAATAACCCAAACAGGCCCACACCCAGACACATCATAATTAAAATGCCAAAAGCTAAAGCAAAGAGAGTATCTTAAAGGCAGCAAGAGAAAAGCAAACTTTTACCTACAAAGGAGCTCTTATAAGGCTAAAATCCGATTTCTCATCAGAAACATTACAGGCCAGAAGGGAATAGCATGAAGTACTCAGGTAAGGAAATAAAGGATCTGAAACTAAGATTACTATATACAACAAGGCTATCATTCAAAATAGATGCATCCCAGTCAAAAAAAAACAAAAAACAAAACTAAAATAGTACATCACCACCAAGCCAGCATTACAAGAAATACTAAAGGAACTGCTGCAATGAGAAGAAGAAACGGAGAGAGAAACCTAGGCATACAGAATTAAAATGGCAATAAATAAGTACCTACCAATAATAACCCTAAATGTAAATGGATTAAATGTTCCAATCAAAAGACATAAGATAGCTGAATGGATACAAAAACATGACCCAACTATATGCTGTCTTCAAGAGACCTACCTCAGAACAAAAGACACACACAGGATAAGAGTGAAGGGATGGGGAAAAAAAATCCATGCAAATGGAAAAGAACAAAAACTAGAGTAGCAATACTGATATCTGACAAAATAGACTTTAAAATGAAGACTATCACAAGTGACAACAAAGGTCACTACATAATACTAAAGGGATCAATCCAAGAAGAGAATATAACCCTGGTGAACATATTTGCACCCAATATAGGAGATTGACAACAATACAGTCATAATAGAGGACTTTCACACCCCACTGACTTCACTGGAT
Source organism: Myotis lucifugus (assembly GCF_000147115.1). Classification (NCBI taxonomy): domain Eukaryota; kingdom Metazoa; phylum Chordata; class Mammalia; order Chiroptera; family Vespertilionidae; genus Myotis; species Myotis lucifugus. The sequence goes on along the minus strand of NW_005871050.1, from coordinate 15,445,990 downwards.
AGATCTTCCAAATAAAAACTTAACAAGGAAACAGTGACTCTAAAGGATCATATGGATTTAATTGATATTTATAGAACATTTCACCCCAAAGCAGCAGAACATACATCCTTCTCAAGTGCACATGGATCATTCACAAAGATAGACTACAGATTAGCACACAAAACAAGTCTCTACAAGTTCAAGAACACTTATATCAAGGATCTTCTCAGATCATAGTGGAATGAAATTAGAAATCAACTTCAGTAAAATCACCCCAAAACATTCAAACAAATGGAGGCTAAATAACATGTTATTAAACAATGAATGGGTTACCAACAAGATCAAGAAAAAATTTTAAAAATTCTTGGAAACAAATGAAAATGAACATACAACAGCCCAAAATCAGTCCTGAGAGGGAAGTTCATAGCACTACAGACATAACTCAATAAACAAGAAAAATCAGCAGTAAACTATTTTACCCTACCACTTAAAGAACTAGAAAGAGAACAACAAGAAAAACCCATAGTAATTGAAAGGAAGGACATAATAAGGATTAGAGCAAAAATAAATAACATAGACTTAAAAAAAAACAATACAAAAAGTCAATGAAACCAAGAGCTGATTCTTTGAAAGGATACACAAAATTGATAAACCATTAGCCAGACTCATAAAAAAAGAAACACACACACACACACACACACACACACACAAAGAAAGAGGACCCAAATAAATAAAATCAGAAATGAAAGTGGAAAAGTAACCACTGACACCACAGAAATACAAAGGATTATAAGAAAATACTATGAACAACTATATGCCAACAAGCTGGACAATGTGGATGAAATGGAAAAATTCCTAGAAAAATACAATCTCCCAAAACTGAATCAGGAGGAATCAGAAAACCTGAATTATCCAATAACAACTGATGAAATAGAAGCAGTAATCAAAAAACTTCCAGCAAACAAAAGCTCAGGTCCGGACAGCTTCACAGGGGAGTTTTATACAACATTCAAAGAAGAACTAACACCTATACTCAAACTATTTCAGAAAATCCAAGAGGAAGGAACACTTCCAAACACTTTTTATGGGGCCAGTATTATCCTAATTCCAAAACAGGTAAAGACACTACAAAGAAAGAATTATAAGCCAATATCCCTGATGAACATAGATGCTAAAAGCCTCAACAAATTTTAGCAAATTGCATCCAGCAATATATTAAAACGATCATACACCATGACCAAATGGGATTTATTCCAGGGATGCAAGGCTGATACAATACTTGCAAATCAATAAACATGATACATCACATAAACAAATTGAAAGACAAAAATAACTTGATCATATCAACAGACACAAAAAAGCATTAGACAAAATCCAATACCCATTTTTGATAAAAACCAATCAAAGTGGGAATAGAAGGAGCATATATCAACATGACAAAGGCCACATATGATAAACGTACAGCAAACATCATACTCAATGGGCAAAAACTAAAACCATTTCCCCTAACAACAGGAACAAGACATGGATGTCGCTTTCACTACTCTTATTCAACATAGTACTGGAAGTCCTAGCCATAGTGATCAGATAAGAAGAAGAAATAAAAGGCACCCAAATTGGAAAGGAGGAAGTAAAACTCTCATTATTTGCATATTACATAATATTATACATAGAAAATCCTAAAGACTCCACCAAAAACTACTAAATTTAATAAGTTAATTTGTCAATGTAGCAGCATATCAAATTAAAACCCAGAAATCTATGGCTTTTTTTATATACCAATAATGAACTCACAGAAAGAAAAACTAAAAAACAATCCCATTCACCATTGCAACAAAAATTTTAAAAAATTGTGTCCATTGGTTAGGTTTATATGCATGCATACAAGTCCTTTGGTTGATCTCTCCCCCTTACCCCCACTCTCCCCTACCTTCCCTCTGAGGATTGAGCATCTGATCAATGCTTCTCTGTCTCTGGATCTGTTTTTCATCAGTTTATGTTGTTCATTATATTCCACAAATGAGTGAGATCATGTGATATTTATCTTTTTCTGACTGGCTTATTCACTTAGCATAATGCTCTCCAGTTCCATCCATGCTGTTGCAAATGGTAAGAATTCCTTCTTTTTTACCACAGCTAATATTCCATTGTGTAGATGTACTGCAGTTTTCTAATCCACTCATCTGCTGATGGGCACTGAGGCTGTTTCCAAATCTTAGCTATGATGAATTGTGCCACTATGAACATAGGGGTGCATATATTCATTCTGACTGATGTTTCTAGTTTCTTGGATATATTTCTAGAAGCGGGATCTCTAGGTCAAATGGGAGTTCCATTTTTAGGTTTTTGAGGAAACCCCTTACTGTTCTCCACAGTGGCTGCACCAGTCTCCATTTCCACCAGCAGTGCATGAGGGTTCCTTTTTCTTCACATCCTCACCAGCACTTTTTGTTTTTTGATTTGTTGATGATAGCCATTCTGACAGGTGTGAGATGGTACCACATTGTTGTTTTGATTTGCATCTCTCAGATAATTAGTGACTTTGAGCATGTTTTCATATGTCTTTTGGCCTTCCTTCTGTCTTCTTTCAAAAAGTATCTATTTAGGTCCATTGCCCATTTTTTGATTGGGTTGTTTATCTTCCTTTTGTTAAGTTGTATGAGTTCCCTGTAAATGTTGGAGATTAAACCCTTATCGGAGATAACATTGGCAAATATGTTCTCCCATGCAGTGGGCTTTCTTGTTTTGTGGATGGTTTCTTTTGCTGTGGGAAGCTTTTTATTTTGATATGGTCCCATTTGTTTATTTTGTCTTTAGTCTCCATTATTCTAGGAGCTGTATCGGTAAAGATATTGCTACAACATATATCTGATATTTTGCTGCCTATGGATTCTTCTAAGATTTTTATGGTTTCCCATCTTACGTTTAAGTCCTTTATCCATTTTAAGTTTATTTTTCTGTATGGTGTAAGTTGGTGGTCTAGTTTCATTTTTTTTATATGTATCTGTCCAATTTTCCCAACACCATTTATTAAAAAGACTGTCTTGACTCCATTGTATGTTCATGCATCCTTTGTCAAATATTAATTTTTTCTATTTTTTAAATTTCTTTATTGATTACATTATTACATATGTGTCCTTATCAAATATTAATTAAGCATAGTAGTTTGGGTCAATTTCTGGGTTCTCTATTCTATTCCATTGATCTATATGTATGTTCTTGTGCCAGTACCAAGAATAGACATATAGGGTGATGCTGGCTTTATAGAATGAGCTTGGAAGTGTTCCTTCCTCTTGAGGCTGTTTTGAGAACAGTGGCTTTGTAATACAGCTTAATATCTGGTATTGAGATCCCACCTACTTTGTTCTTCTTTCCAGGATTGCTGCAGCTATTCGGGGTCTTTTTTTATTCCAGATGAATTTTTGGAAAGTTCATTCTAGGTGTGTGAAATATATCATTGGTATTTTAATGGGGAGTGCATTGAATCTGTAGATTGCTATTGGTAGTATGGACATTTTAATGATGTTGATTCTACTAATCCATGAACATGGTATGTTCTTCCATTTGTTTATGTCTTCCTCTATCTCTTTTTTCAGTGTCCTGTAATTTTCTGCGTATATTTCTTTTACCTCCTTAGTTAAGTTTATTCCTAGGTATCTTAATTTTTTTGGTGCAATGGTAAATGGGATTGCTTTTTCAATCTCTTTTTCTTTAAGTTCACTATTAGTGTATAGAAAAGCCATATATTTCTTGGTGTTAATTTTGTATCCTGCTACATTTTCAAATTCATTTATTAAGTCAAATAATTTTTGATGGATTATTTAGGTTTTTCTATGTACAGTATCATGTCATCTGCAAATAAGGACAGTTTTACTTCTTCTTTTCCAATTTGGATGCCTTTTATTTCTTCTTCTTGTCTAATAGCAATGGCTAATACTTCCAGTATTATGTCGAACAGGAGTGGTGAGAGTTGGCATCCCTGTCTTGTTCCTGTTCTTAGGGGAAAAGGTTGTAGTTTTTGTCCATTATGTATGATGTTGGCTGTGGGTTTGTCATATATGGCTTTTATTATGTTGATGTATGAGCCTTCTATTCCCACCTTGCTGAGAGTTTTTATCAAGAAAGGGTGTTGGATTTTGTCAAATGCTTTTTCTGCGTCAATTGATATGACTATGTGATTTTTATCTCTCGATTTGTTTATGTGATGTATCACGTTTATTGATTTGCAGATATTGTACCATCCTTGCATCCTCAGGATAAATCCTACTTGGTCACCGTGTATGATCTTTCTGATGTACTGCTGGATCCGATTTGCTAGAATTTTGTTGAGGATTTTGGCATCTATGTTCATGAGTGATATTGGTCTGTAATTCTTTTTCTTTGTGTTGTCTTTATCTGGTTTTGGTATTAGGGTGATGCTGGCTTCATAGAATGAGCTTGGAAGTGTTCCTTCCTATTGGATTTTTTTTGTAGTAGTCTGAGGAGGGTAGGTTTTAGTTCTTCCTTGAATGTTTGATAAAACTCGCCTGTGAAGCCGCCTGGCCCTGGGCTTTTGTTTGCTGGAAGCTTTTTGATTACTGCTTCAATTTCTTCCATAGTTATCGACCTATTGAGATTTTTAGATTCTTCCTGATTGAGTTTTGGAAAGTTGTATTTTTCTAGGAATATGTCCATTTTCTCAATGTTGTCTAGTTTGTTGGAATAGAGTTGTTCATAGTATTTTTAAACAATCCTTTTTTTTATGTGGGGTCGGTTGTTATTTTGCCTCTTTCATTTCTGATTTTGTTTATTTGGGTCCTCTCTCTTTGCTTCTTGGTGAGCCTGGCTAGAGGTTCATCAATCTTGTTTATACTTTCAAAAAACCAGCTCTTGGTTTCATTGATCTTTTGTCTTGTAAAATAAACACTTTTAATAGCTTTATAACTATCTACAGTTCATGCAAGCACTTTGTCTATAAGAGTCCAAACAATAGATTTTACATTTTTCCTCTCAGTACCTGACTTTATTTCAGATGTCACAATCTCTATGCCTTAGTTGGGTTGCTATACTATAACCTTACAAGTGTAGGCTATTCACTGAATTCCAACAAGCTTAAAGTTGAGTCTATATAGATAAATTATTTCATTACCTGAAATAATCTTGAGGGAAAATGTTTACATTGGAGGATCATTCATAGGGAAATTTGGAGATGGGATTTGGAGGTAATTTGCATTAAAGGCACCCTTCCTTACTTTTCTACTCCAGGATGATTCTCATAGTTTGAGATATTTTCAACTATATATTTTTATACTTTATCATATAGTATTTTTATAACCATGTTATTGTTGTATAAATTCGATACTGCATTAATCAAATTGTGTTGGAAACAGGTCCTTAATCCAAGAGCAATAAGTCACACATTTTCTGTATATTACAACCATGGCATACAAAGATAACGTTAGTTACCATTGGTAGTGAAAGGTGGTCTCTATACTTGTTCCCTTGTTAAGATTTGATACTTAGAAGTAATATTATTAAACTTTATGCTGATGCAGTTAAACTATTAACTCAGTGACTTATCTCAGTTTAATTGAATAGTTATTTGGGTAGAATTTATTAAGAAATAACATTCTCCCACTATACTTGTCAATTGCAAACTATTCGTCATCTGGTTGAGGTTTCTGTTGTTTCAGACCTTCACATTTTTTCCCTGAATACCAGACTAGGAGCAAATTTTCTGAAGTTTTGCTTCCTTTTCTGTTAATGAAAATTACTAGTTTTTTTATGGAAAAGGACTTGGATTTTAATGAAAGAATGCACTTGCTTCTCTCAGATATAGCATTCCAGGGAGATTAATTAGTAGAACTCTAATTAAAAATGTCATGGTACCTGCTTCTCAGGAACAGTGTGCCCTGCTGAGAGAGCGTTGCAGTGGGTAGAAGAGAACTTATAACCCTGCACTTGGAGCTTCTTCTTTATTTCATCTGAGAGGTAACATAATACATTTTAAAATAGATCTGAACAAATGCTAACAGGGAGACATTTGGTGCAATTTACTCAACCTAAGCTTATTATGTGTATATGTTGTATTATTGCCATGTGGTTTCCCACACCAAGACAGCCAATATTAACCTTGTGTTCATACTGCATGGAGAGAGTTCTTTTTATTTCCCATCTAAAATCCTAATTTTGTTTCTTTATCTAGGAGCCTGATTGGTATTAAATTTTTGATTAGGTGGGAAATGCTCTCTATTCAATTTAATAGAGTGATTTTCTCATTTTCAAGATACTCTGAGATTCATAGAGTTCTGTGCCTTGGTTCTTTTAGCTTCATAAGTAAAAAAAACACAACTTGCTTTATCAGCTATCTATATTTAAAGCAAAAATGAAAGGAAATAAACAAGAACAGAAAAATTATGAGATGGAGAACTAGAGGAAAAAACAAATGGGGAACTGTGACCAAGATATATATTTAATTATTTTGATAGGATATATATTGGATTGTGATTAGAATATATTTGTTCTATGAAATAAAATTGACCACTAGCACATTAATGATATCAACTCTGTGCTAAATGCAAAGTTTTATTTTTTCCAGAAATGAAGAGTAATTACCATAGACATTTTACTGATCTTTACTAAGGGTCTCTGTGCATGCAGGTTATTGTATGTGGCATAGTAAAATATTAAATTAAAGAAACTATTCCTTGCCTTTAGGGACATTCTAATCAAATTATCCTTCTTCTTACTCTAAATTGTTTTTACGTGATGTCAGAGATTTATAATGTATATTTTGCCTACAGGACAATAGATTTCTAAGCCAAGTATTAAGCAAAACTGTGTCATTAATTAAACACCCAAAAATGTCATAGTAATTTGCTGAATTCTAATTAATCAATCTATTGTCTGTTAGCTATGTTTATTGTATATCAATATATCTATATATGAAACCATGAAGCACAGCTAATTTTTCAAGAGTTCACAGTGAAAAGGATTTTTAAATGGAAGTAATATACTTTGAGTAAGTTTGGATCTGGAATAAAACTGCAACTTTTTATTTTTTATTTTTTTATTGTTTTATTGCTTAAAGTATTACAAAGGGTATTACATATGTGTCTTTTTTTCCCCCCGCTGGGCCCATAAAACTGCAACTTTTATATATTTTGTATTTAAATAAAATCAGATATAAATTGATAAATCATTAAGTTTAACCTTTCCTAGGTTTATCCAATTATCTATAACTTCCTCTTTTGAACTTCCAAACTACATTACATTTACCTCTTTCATAGTTTTATTATAATTTTTATTGAATATTCGTTCTTTCTTCTTGTTTTATGTTTTCCACCAGGTGGTGAGCTCCCTGTCTGTTTGTATCTCCTAGAGAACATAATACAATGTCTTTTTCAAAAATGATTGTATTGATCTTTAGAGAGAGAGGAAGAGAGAGGGATAGAGAGATAGAAACATCGATGAGAGAGAAACATCATAGATAGGCTGCCTCTTGCACGCCCCCCACTGGGATCAAGCACACAATCCTGGCATGTGACCTGACCAGGAATTGAACCGTGACCTCCTGGTTCATGGGTCCATACTCAACCACTGTGTGACACCGGCCAGGCATACAGTGTTTTGAATCTATTTGTAACTGATCTGATAGGTGTTATACTAATGTTTTTTATATAATACATTTTACATGAAATATCATAATATGTAAAACTATATGTTATTCATAACATATATAATATATAACTATGTATTATATAATAATAGGAAATGAAGTGTATGTGAGATCTGTATCTATATATATCTCACACACATTTGTTACTTTCTTCTTTGGGAAACCTTGTTTTTGCCCTTAAGTACTTCAGGTGATCATACGAGGCTCACTCACATTATCAAGGGTTATCTCCTTTACTTAAAATCAACTGATTGTAGATATTAACCACATATATAAGACTTTCACAACACTTAGATCAGTGGGTTCTACAGCCTAGCCAAGTTGACACATACAATTAACCATCACATGGAAAGAGAGAGATCATAAAAAAAATTGCCTTACACTTTCATAGGAACTGACAAGTAAATCCTTAATCCTTAGGACAAGTAGTCAGGAAGGGAGGATTATGGAAAGACTTGATCCATGGGCATAGCTTAAGCTGTAGTTACAGGTGTCATTTCTTTTCTTTCCAGTGAAACCTCAGTCCTGCTTTTAAGTCCTTCCAAAACACTCAATAAGACCCACCCAAATTATCTAGGATAACTTTCCTTAGAGTTAGATGGTTAAGAACTTACCAGCTGACTCTAAGAAATACCTTCATAGTAACATCTGCAAAATACCTTCATAATAACATCTAGTTAGTGTTTGATTAATTGGAGACTATTGACTATTAATCAGTTCATTCCAAAAATCAATTGAATTAAATTGACACATCAAAAATCACTCTACTAGGAATCAATCAATCAATATTTGAATAAAAATTATCTCTTTCAAATACACTTAGCTGTTTTAATGCTTTGCTAACTGACACATGGACTAAGCTTTGCTTCCAAATTTTGAAAGGTATTGGGCATGAACTTGGTGCACATGTAACTCATATTTTAGAACATGTTTGTAGTGAAACAATTTTTGTTCTTGAAAGGATACTATAAGTATCCTCAAGTTTTCTAGAAAGTTGACTAATTATAATTTACTACTTCTTACCAGTGAAACAGCATCTCCATTTGTCACTAAGAGATGCTAGATTGTAGGTCACCATGTGAACGGAGAAGTTTCTCAGAACTATGAGAAAGGTGTGATTAAGGAGAAATAGATTAGGATTTTATGCCTTTGGTTATATATGTTTCCTTTTATTATTTTCCAGATATTCAACTTCACTTTATGATATATTTGTGAAAATAATCTACTGGGAGGTTTACACATTATGAAGTGCTTGAATTATGCCTTGTCTTTGTGCTGTAGTAAAACTGTGGATAGCACTAGAGGGAGAGTTGGTTGTGAAAGACAAATTGAGTGAAGTTTACCAAGAACAGCAAAAACTGATAAAGTTCCTTGTAATTGAAATGTGTGCAAATCATAGAAACTTGAATTTTATAGAAGAAAATATACAGAAGAGTTAGACATCATAGAAAAAATACCATATATACATTTTAAATTTAGACTATTTAGAGTCATATGAAACTTGTTATGTTTCACTAATACTGGTTTTCAACGATGATTCTAGGGGCAAGCATTGGACCTTTGGAAGAACCCAAGTCTTGGCCTACATATATTATGGCTGTGAATTTTATAACCTATAGAATGTATATCCAATATCAGCTGTTAGGAGTGTATCATGAAGCAGAGTGACTTCATTGTAAGGCTAGTTGTACTCATTCCTAAATCATTATCAAAGTCCATTAAGCCAATTTTATCTAAATTATTCTCGTACTTTATAAACTGGCCCAGTTATATAAAAAGTAAGGACTATTATTCTAAATGAAGTAAGCCAGTCAGAGAAAGACAAATATCACATGATCTCACTTATATGTGGAACCTAATGAACAAAATAAACTGACAAACAAAGTAGATCCAGAGACATAGAAGCATGGAACAGAATGACAAACCTCAGAGGGAAGGGGAGGTGGGGGTGGGAAGAGAGTAACCAAAGAACTTGTATGTATATATGCATAACCCATGGACACAGAGGTGTAGGCCTGGGGCGGGGAAGAGGGCAATGAGGGGAGGGAAAGAGGGACATCTGTAATACTTTCAACAATAAAGATTTAAAAAATAAAATTAAAAACTCCCCCCAAAAACAAAAGTAAGGACCAAGTAAACAGATAACATCCCAACCAAAGTATTTTCAATAGTCCTTTGTAATTCTTTATAAAAAGATTTGATCTGGGTGAGATAAATATTTATTGATACATAAGTGGCTTGCATAGAAAAGAAAATCTAATGTTATATTATGATAATTATGCTTTTTAGCCATGGCAGACACAGAAGTATAATTTTGGCTTGAAAAAGTCTAAATAACTCTTGAGGACTTGGAACGCCATTCCAGAAAATATGTTTCTGTTTAAAAAACTTTGCAACAGCATTACTCCCCATGTTTTCATCCACATACGCTTGTGAATCTTTGTTCTCAGTGATGAATTTTGTTAAGTCTCGTAATAGGAGTAGCCTGACAGATGAAAGTTGTAGCTTGTGCATATCTCTGAAGGTCACGAAATATAAACCTGATGTAAAATCTCTGTCATCAGTGATGCAGCAGCAAAAGTTCCACTGATAATATCAAACGGAGTCATAAAGTTTTCTGTCAGACTATCAGTGTACATGCATACATTAGAAAATAAATGTATTTTTCATCATCATATACTGTTTTTGTCGCTTGAATGAATTTTATTATTTCTTTAAGGTTCTTCACATACGTACACCTTAAGAGATATCAAGTAGGTGTAACATGTTCTCAAAAAATTAGGGTTGGCATGCAGAAGAATTTTGAGTCAGAGATTTTGCTGGTTTTGGCACGCACTCACAAAAAGGTTGCCCACCCCTGGTTTAGATTATGACTCTTAAGACGTGCTTCACATCTTAGAATCTCTGGCTTTTTCTCTACAGCTGGCTCAAGGGATAGTAATACACAATATGCCATCATGTTTATGTAGTGCTCTAGATTTGGAACTGTACTTTTGTTTTGAGTTCTTTCTGATTTCCTCAAATAATGACAAAATGGAACACTTACTGAATCATACAGGACATAATAGGGAGTGTAATACTGGCTCTAGTTTGTCTTCCAGTTTCAAAGTTTAAAGAATAGTTCCAGCTTGCCAAAGTATTTCGATTCAACAAGACTCAGTCTCACTAGTGTTTATTGATAGTCACAGCTATACCATAAAGCAAGGCATGAGTCCTAACACAAATGACTTGGATTTCAGTTTATCCATTTATAAAATAGAAATAATGATACCTGTGCTCATGGGACACTTTTTGAAGATGAAAGTAGATCATAGAAAACTTTGAAAACTAAAATTGCTATACAAGTAATATACTGAAAATACCTGACTTCATTATCATCTAAGACCATACTTAACAATTCCAACCCAATAGGTTGAAAACAAGCATTTGTTTTGGGATGGAGGATTATATGAGTAATTAATTATTCAACCAGTATTATCAGCCTATAATATACTAGAATGTGTACTAGGCAGTAAAGATACAGGAAAAATTATACTAGCACTAGTTTTGTGACCTTGGGTAAATCATATATACTCATTTAGACTTTTTTCTTATTTGTAAAATGAAAATAATAATTCCTATCTTACAATGACTTTGTTAGAATTAAATGGTATAATTCATGTGAAAGTGCCTGATAAGTGTTTTAAAAACATTGTTAATCCATGATGCCCATTGATGTTATCTTTTTAAGGCATAAAATTGGCTATCTGATTTCCCCTTCTCAAAAACCTTCAGTGCCTCTCCATTGTTTAAAATATAAAGTTTAAACACCATAGTAGGCATTTAATATTCCTTGCTATCTACAACAACAAAATTTTTAGTGCTACCTTCTACCAGAAAATTCTCAAATAAAATCCTTTCTTTGTAAAAGTATCCCTGAACCCTCTGATTTTTCTTTTTCCATATACCTTTAGATTTATTGTCTATGCCATTTATTTAACAATTACACAGTTTATTGGAATAATGTGCTGTGATTCAAAATTAAATTTATTAATTTTCTAGTATTTATACATTTATTCAGTAAATTTTGTGAGTTCTTTTACACACATGGTGTCATGATATGTGTTATGATAGATATTGAGATAAATTCTGGATTTTGAAGGATTTGCAGATGCACAAATATGCTACAAAGGCATTTTCTATTAATTAAGCTTCAACTTAGAGGTAGTGCTGTGTCTTCCTGTTCAATTCAAAATTGTCAATAACATGAATAAGTATAATAGGTAGACTTGATACACTTTTATTGCTAGAATTAGACAATGCATTGAATTTGAAGATCAAAGTATAAAAGTTAAGTTGAAATTATGCACTCAAAATATTCAGATGAAAGTTCCATTTTTAATTTTTTGAGGAAACTCCATACTGTTTTCCACAGTGGCTGTACCAGTCTGCATCCCCACCAGCAGAACAAGAGGGTTCCCTTTTCTCCGTATCCTTTCCATACTTGTCATTGGTTGATTTGTTGATGATAGCCACTTCTAGGAATATATCCCAAGAAAACAGAAGCATCAATCAGAAAGGATATATGCACCCCTATGTTCGTAGCAGTACAATTTACAATAGCTAAGATTTGGAAACAGCGTAAGTGCCCATTAGCAGATGAGTGGATTAGAAAACTGGTACATCTACATCATGGAATACTATGCTGCTGTAAAAAAGAAGGAATTCTTACCATTTGCAACAGCATGGATGGAACTGGAGAGCATTATGCTAAGCGAAATAAGCCAGTCAGAGAAAGATAAACATCACATGATCTCATTCATTTGCAGAATATAATGAACATCATAAACTGAACAAAAATAGATACAGAGAAAAAGAAGCATTGAACAGATTGTCAAACTTCAGTGGGAAGGCAGGGAAGGGTTGGAGGGGTAAGAGATAAACCAAATTACATGTATGCATGCATATAAGCATAATCAATGGACACAGACACTAGGGGGTGAGAGCATGTGTCAGGGATTTGGGGGAGGCTGGGGGGAGGTCAATAGGGGGAAAAGGAGTAACCAATTTGTTACTATTTGTAATACTTTAAGCAATAAAAAAATATTCAGATGATATTCAACAAAGATTATATAAAAATGTATAATTCTGCCTGGATGGTATGGCTCAGTGTTTGAGTGTCTACCTATGAACCAGGAGGTCCTGGTTCAATTCCCAGTTGAGGCACATGCCTGGGTTAAAGGCTCAGTCCCCAATGGAGGGTGTGCGGGAGGCAGCTGATCAATGATTCTGTCTCATCATTGATGTTTCTATCTCTCCTTCTCCTTTCCTCTCTGAAAAAATATTAAATGTATAATTCACTTAAACATTCAATTGTATACATAAAGGATGGGGCATACCTAGTCTAACAGTAAATTGTGTTTAAAAGAACCTGGCAAGTTTATTGACTGCAAAAATTTGGTATTAGGTGTTTAACCTGAAATGGCAGAAGCCCAGGTATAGGCCTGATTTCAAGTTCAGTATGAACCAAGTATTACCTGAGCTGCTGAAGGGCAGAGACCATATCTTTCTATTTACATAGTGCTTAAAACAGGGCTGTCATGTAATAAGTGCTCAGTGGATATTATTTGAATAGATAATGATAAATGATAAGTAAATATGCCATGTATTGAGCACTAAGCTACTGTTTATTAACGGCTAGGCATTATGAAAGATATTGTAAATATATCAATACTAATTAATCTTCACAGCCATGTAGTAGAATAGGTGCTATCATAATCCCCATTTTATATAAGATAAACTTAGGCACAAGGAAATTAAATAACTTGTTCAAGGTCATATAACTAATTAGTGGTGGTTGAGTTTTATTCCCAAGTCTGTCTTACACCAAAACCTATAATGTCTGCTGTTTAAAAATGCTTATTTTCTCCACAGTTTTATCTTTGTGATAAAGAAATAAACATCCCTAACTGGTTTGGCTCAGTGGATAGAGCGTCGGCCTGCGTACTGAAGGGTCCAAGGTTCGATTCCGGTCAAGGGCATGTACCTTGGTTGTGGGCACATCCTCAGTAGGCGGTGTGCAGTAGGCAGCTGATCGTTGTCTCTCTCTCTCATCAATGTTTCTAACTCTATCCCTCTCCCTTCCTCTCTTTAAAAAAATCAATAAAATATATTTTTAAAATTATTTTTAAAAATAAATAAATAAATAATTCAGGAAAATGCATTTTATATGTAACTAGAATGAGGGATTCCTGATAAGCAATCTAGTAAACTTGTAGAGGTTTTCAAGTGTATCCATTGAGTAGGTAGGGCATGCCAAGCAATGTGTTCTCTATCTCTATCCCTACTGCATTAAACATTTCCAACTTTTGTATCTCTATGAAAATGTGAAGAGCACAAAAGATTATAGTGTAGTCTGTGAAAACACTTAAAGAGGAACTAAAATAAAATGAAAATAGGACAATAGTGAAAGGAAAGTTCAAGAAGGTATTAATTCTTAATATTTTTTGCAAGAAATGAGGCTTGACTTTGGCAGTTATAAGTGAAGGCAAGGTACAATGATTATAATATGAATATATGCACATAGGCAGGACTTAAAGAAAGGCTCCTATTTGATCAAAGTTTGGTATACTCTAGTGAAGTAAAAATGTTATGTTTATTTATTAAGCAATACTTTGTCTCCAATGGTCTCCAATGGTCCTAGATGGAACCATATCGGCAGATTTTTGAGCCATTATTCTAAGTTTCCACTATTTTTATGCTGAGCTTTTAAAAAAGTTTTAGCTTATCAGCAGACACTAAGCTTACTCTTAGATAAGGAACGGTGTTGGAGAATACCAAGATCTCATAAGAAAAAATAATTGTGTGTGTGTGTGTGTGTGTGTGTGTGTGTGTGTGTGTGTGTGTGTCTGTGTATTACATGAGAGAACCACAGAAATTTTTATTTTTAATCTAATTGGGGAGGAAGAGAGATTAGAAAAAGGGAAAGAGGAAAGAGGAGGGGGAAAGAAAATCAGAGAAGTTAGAGAAGCATCAATGAAACTTTATTGGTGCTGGGATGCAGGAGTGGATACTCTAATTGAGGAAGTAGAATCCTAGGAATCTGTGGAAGCCAAGATATTGAAGGCCACATAGGAATTGCAAGAGGAACTCATGCAAAATAGAGGAACTCAGGACAGGGACCCTACCAGTGCACGAATTTCATGCACTGGGCCTCTAGTAATTAATATTATATCATTTAATCTCTTATACAACATACAAAATAAACAGTATTATCCACTTTTCATTTTACTTTTTATCCATTTTTAAAATTAAACCCTTTTTGAAGTTAAATTTTTACTTATGATCAGAATGCCATAAAATATTTGTTCTTGATGCTTCAAAAAATGATCTTAAGCATGTATCTGACTTATCTTCTATTCTCTACACTTCCCAGCCTTAAGTTTCTTGGTTCTCAACTTTCCATCTGTTGGGAGCCTCAGTGACATCAGTGGGGTTTGTCAAGATATGATCTATAAAAACATAGGCAGTCTCTGAAACTGAAAACAAGCAGGGCTTGCTATTACTAAGGCAATCTTTAATTTTAAGACATCTCATTGCACCATCACACTTATTTTGTGAAACTTGAATGATGAGCCTTTTGTTTTTAACACAGAGAAGTTCTCCCTTAAACTAAACATTTTTATTGTAATAAAATTATAGATTCTCATGCAGCAATAAGAATTAATAGACTGACCTTGTCTACCTTTTAACCAGGTTCTTCATGGTAAAATCTTGAAAAAATAGAGTATAATATCATAATCAGGACACTGGCATTAATATAGTCATAATATAGAACATTTCCATCACCTCAAGAGTCCCTTATATTGTCCTGTTATAGCCACCCTCCCTTCCCACCCTTAACTTCACCACTGACAATTACTAATTTGTTCTCTATTTCTATGATTATATCATTTCAATAATATGTAAATTGAATCTTACACTATGCAAGCTTTTGAGATTAGCTTTTTTTTCACTCAGTATGCTTCACTTGAGATCCATTCAAGTTCTGTGTAGTATTCCAAGAGAATTGGTTACTGCTTCAATTTTATCAGTTATCAGCTTATTAGGTTTTCTGATATTTCTAATGTTTAGCTGTTATAAATAAAGCTGCTATAAGAATTCAGGTACAACTGAACATAAATTTTTTATTTCTTTAGAATAATACTCAGGAGTATAACTGCGTAAGTGTTATGTTAGTAGCATGTTTACTTTTTTAAGAAACTGCTTCCATAGTGCCTGTACCGTTCATTTTGCAGTACTATGAGCAATCTGAAATTGTTTCTCCACTCCTCTACAGCATTTCATATTGTCACTTTACTTATTTTAGCCCATCCTGATACTGACTATATGTTAATGTGTTCATTTGCCATCTGTATATCTTCTTTAGTGAAATATCTTTGTCCATTTCTAGTTGTTGCAATTTTACTTTTAAATTATCAGCCCTAACCAGTTTGGCTCAGTGGATAGAGCGTCGGCCTGTAGACTGAAGGGTCCCAGGTTCGATTCCAGTCAAGGGCATGTACCTTGGTTGCAGGCACATCCCTAGTAGGGGGTGTGCAGGAGGCAGCTGATCAATGTTTCTAACTCTTTAACTTCAAAAAGGGTTTAATTTTAAAACCCTTGATTTAAATTGATTAATTAATAATTAATTAAATTGATGAGGTTTACAAATCTCATATTTAAATATGAGAGATACTAGTTCGTTGTTGGATATGTAGTTTATAAATATTTTCTCCCACTATGTAAATGTCCCCTTCATGCTTTTATCAGGGTCTTTTACAGAGAAAATACCTTTAATTTTAATGAAGTACAATTTATTAAATTTTCTTTTAGTGATAATGTTTTGATGAAAAGTCTAGGAACTATTTGCCTTGACCAAAGATTTTTTTCTCCTTTGCTACTCTTTAAAAGTTTTATATTGTATATTAAATTTTATGATTCATTTTTAGTTAAATGTTGTATAAGTTGTGAGATTTAGTTGTTGTTTTTTTGTTGTTTGTTTTTTGTTTGCTTGTTTTGGGGGGTTTTTTTTGTATAAAGGCTCCAGGACAATTTATTGAAAACGCTATTTTTCCTCCATTAAACTGCTTTTACACTTTTGTGAAAAATAGATGCGAATATTTGTGTGGGTCAATTTCTGGGTTCTCTATTTTGTTCCATTGAGCTCTGTGCCAGTATCAGCCTGTCAGGATTGCCGTGGCTATATATAGTATGCCTTAATATCAGGTAAAGGGATTCCTCCAACATAATTCTACTTTTTTGAGATTACTTTGCTTATTCTAAGGCCTGAGCCTTCCCATACAAATTTTATAGTAATCTTATCTGTGTATATAAAAATCTAATTGGGATTTTGATAGGAATTGTGTTAAACCTATAGATTAATTTGTAGAGAATTGATATCTTAACTATTATACGACTTCCAATCTGTGAACACTGTGTCTATTAATTTTTAATATTATTTGATTTATTTCTTCAGCATTTTACAGTTTTCAGCAAATAAATCATGGGCATTTTTTTATTTACACTTAAGTATTTCTATTTTTGAGCAATTATGATTATATTGCACTTTTATGTCAGTGTTCATTGCTTGTATATAGAAATAGATTTGATGTTTTAATGTTTATTATATATCCTATGACCATGATGAACACACTTATTAATTCTAGGAGCTGTATTGTTTTTTGTAGATACTTGGAATTTCTATCATGTCATCTACAAATGGGGAAAGTTTTCTTTCTTTCTCACTTGTATGAATTTATATCCTTTTCCTACTTATTTGGAGGTGAAAACTTCTGCCACTATTGAGATATAGAATAGAGTAGATATCATTGCCTAATTCCCAAGATTAAGGGCAAAGCATTTGTCTTTTTTATTGAATTTATTGGGGAGACATCTAATCTAATAAAAGACAAACATGCAAATTGACCATACCTTCGCTATGCCTTAAGCCACCACCAACCAATCAGAGTGACTATATACAAATTAACCCAACCAAGATGGCGGCCGGCAGCCACGGAGCTGGAGCAAGCAGGAGTCTTGGTTGCTCCAGTGATGGAGGAAGCCAAGCTTTCCGCCCCACCCTGGCTGGCTCTGAGCTCCACTGAAGGCAACAAAGTTTCAATTATAGAAGGTAAATAAATCCCAGAATAAGAAAAAAAGAAAAAGAAAAAAAGGAGAGTCTGGGAGCTTCCGTCGCCGGGGGGCTTGGCTAGCCTGAAAATGGCCCTCAGCCCCTCACCCAGGCTGGCCAGGCACCCCAGTGGGGACCCCCACCCTGAAAGGGGTGTGATCAGCCTGCAAACACCCATCAGCCCCTCACCCAGGCTGGCCAGGCACCCCAGTGGGGACCCCCACCCTGAAGGGGTGTGATCAGCCTGCAAACACCCATCAGCCCCTCACCCAGGCTGGCCAGCACCCCAGCGGACCCCCACCCTGATCCGGGACACCCTTCAGGGCAAACCAGCTGGCCCCCACCCGTGCACCAGGCCTCTATCCTATATAATAAAAGGGTAATATGCAAACTGACCCTAACAGCAAAAAGACTGGGAATGACTGGTCACTGTGACACACACTAACGAACAGGGGCCAGACGCTCAATGCAGGAGCTGCCCCCTTGTGGTCAGGGCGCTCCCACAGGGGGAGCTCTGCTCAGCCACAAGCCAGGCTGATGGCTGCCAGTACAGCGGTGGTGGTGGGAGCCTCTCCCGCCTCCTCAGCAGCACTAAGGATGTCAGACTGCAGCTTAGGCCTGTTCCCCGCTGGCAAGTGGACATCCCCCGAGGGCTCCTGGGCTGCCAGAGGGATGTCTGATTGCCAGCTTAGGCCCAATCTCCCGGGGAGCGGGCCTAAACCAGCAGGTGGACATCCCTTGAGGGGTCCCAGACTGTGAGAGGGCACAGGCCAGGCTGAGGGACCCCCCCTCCCCCGAGTGCACAAATTTTTGTGCACTGGGCCTCTAGTTGGTTAATAAAATTCTATAGGCTTCAGGTGTACAATTTTATAATACATCATCTGCATATTGTATTGTGTGTTTACCACACCAAGTCAAGTCTCCTTCTATCACAATATATTTCCCCTTTACTATCTTATACCTCCCCCACTCCTCTTTTCATCTGATAATCACAATATGTTTGTAGGTGTCTATTAGTTTTTATTTTGCTTTTTGCTTAATCTCAACTTTTTCACTCAGCCCCCTAATGACCCTTCTCTCTGACATCTGTTAGTCTGTTCTATGAGTCTGTTTTTGTTTGTCAGTTTATTTTGTTCATTAGATTCCACATATAAGTTAAATCATATGGTACTTTTTTTTTCTCTGACTGTCTAATTTCACTTAGCATAATACTCTCCAGGTACATCCATGCTGTCCCAAAAGATAATATTTCATTCTTTTTTTTACAGCTGCATAGTATTCCATTGTGTAAAAGTACCACTGCTTTTTTATCCACTCATCTACTGATGGGCACTTGGGCTGCTTCCAAATCTTGGCTATTGTAAATAATGCTGTAATGAATATAGCAATGCATAAATTCTTTCGAATTAGTGTTTTGGGTTTCTTTGGGTATGTTCCCAGAAGTGGAACTTCTAGGTCATAAAGCAGTTCTATTTTTAATTTTTCCAGGGAACCTCTATACTGTTTCCATAGTGACTGAACCTACTTCATTCCCACAACAGTTCAACAGGTTATGAGTGAAGGTAGTTTTAGAAAAAAGTAATAAATCAATTTGTTATTCATATATCTCTCAAAGTTCAGAGGGTTCAATTAACCATTTATGTATGTTTTCTCAGATAATTATTTAATAATTAATAAATTAATTAAATTATATTTAACACATTAAGAATCTTATGTTTTATCAATATAAAGCTAGTTCTTTGTTCCATTTAATGCCTTGTGTCTTGAATTTTACTTTATTTGGTATTTTGCAGCCCCGGCTTTTCTTTTGTTTACATTTACTTTGCATATTTTATCTTTTTAAAAAGTTTCCTTTCACAAATTGTTTTTTTTTAACTCAAAGTAACACATATACACACAAGCATCTACTATCTAGTCCAGTGGTTCTCAACCTGTGGGTCACCAACCTGTGGTTTGTGACCCCTTGGGGGTCGAATGACCCTTTCACAGGGGTCGCCTAAGACCATCAGAAAACACATATATAATTCCACATTGTTTTTGTGATTAATCACTATGCTTTAATTATGTTCAATTTGTAACAATGAAAATACATCCTACATATCAGATATTTACATTACGATTCATAACAGTAGCAAAATTACAGTTATTAAGTAGCAATGAAAATAATTTTATGGTTGAGTGTCACCACAATATGAGGAACTGTATTAAAGGGTCGTGGCATTAGGAAGGTTGAGAACCACTGATATAGTCTCAATATAGGAGGCTAAATTATTCGCATTTGTTTTAAAGCTGATATGATTGATTTCTACCAATTTGTTTATAATTTCCTTGGCATTATTTCCAATGGTTTCCTGATTTTCAGTAGAAAGGCTTCATTTTATGCTTTCCAGTGATTTAGAGGATTATGTTTTGTATTTTCATAATGGCAACTTTTATGTTGTTCAAAAACATTCTTTAACTTACAGTTCTTCAAATTACTGAGTCAGAAATAAAAATTTAATGAGAATGACCTATATTTGAGAGAGAATATTTAGAACACTTTTAATTCAGTTTCTCTTTTCAACCTCTTGTTATTTCTATAATCAACATTTCTATTTAAACATTTACTATTCCAAGTATCTATCATATCTATATCTGCATCTTCATTTTAAAGAATATTTTTAAATTTACATTTAATATTATTATATTTGTAAAAGTTATTTAGGGTTTTCTTTATTTCAATTGATTTCAGTGCTCACCCTTCTTCATTTTTATCCTGCCTATACTATTCGTGGACTCTTTATTTTGCTAATCTCTTTGTCAGTTGCAATATACATTCAAACATTTCTCTTTTTTTTTGAATTGCCTACATCTCTGCCACAATTTTATTTTTAAACTTATCTTTATTGCTGAAAGAATTACAGATGCCTCCTTAGTTTTTTTCCCCATTGTCCCCCTCCACCCTACACCTGCCACTCCTAGGCTTTCACCACACCATTGTCTGTTTACATGGGCTATGCATATCCTCTACAGACTGCGCCATGCAGCCCGGCCCCTGAATCTGCTATCTTGAGTTTGTGATTTCCAAGGAAACAGCTAGAAGGGATGATAAACCCTCTGCAAATGGCTCAGCCTGCGCCTATCTAAGAGGCGGCTTCTTTAAATCGAGCCTTTCCTGCAGTGAATGACTCCAACCCTCCCTGGATCAGGCAGGTTCCTGTGGAGTGCAATCTCCACGCAATGCAATGGGGCCCCCAGTTTCGTCCCTGGTGATCTCATGCAAGTTAGCTCAGGGCAGTGGGGAAGGAAGGGAAAAGGCATCATGTGGGGCAGCTCTGGCAAGCAAACAGAAGGAAGCCATGTCTGGCAGACACTCCCCTGCCACCCCCTTTAACACGTAAGAAGAATCAAATAAACCAATACAAACACCCCTCCTCTGCCTTGGGAGAGATCTGGGACTGAGGGGCGTCCTGCCCAGGCATTGCATACCCACTTCCCATCCCCTTCATCCAAATGGACAGGTTAGGGGGTTAAGGGGAGGAGGAGGAGCCTTGCAGGAAGAGGATCCCAGGAACCTCACCCCTGCCCTCCCTCTGGACCTAACCTCTTGGAGCTCAGGGCCAGACCCTGCATCCAGCAGATTTGCATATCCCAGACCCTCCAGTGCTTCCAGGCACTGGGCATTCCTGCATCTTCCCTGCTTCCCAGCCGCTGACCCTCACTATCTCCGACCCAGAAGCACTCTGTCCTCCCCAACTTTTGGTCTTTATAGCCTAAATGCATGGTGGGCATAGTTGCTTCTCCATGGATTTTATTTGATAAGAACCCAGCAAAGTCTCTTAGCAACTGAGCTGCTCAGACTTCATCAGGGACAACGAATGACACATGTTACTTGGCTTTGATAGCAAAGCAATCTCATTCTTTTTTTTAAAAAATATATTTTTATTGATTTCAGAGAGGAAGGGAGAGGGAGAGAGATAGAAACATCAATGATGAGAGAGAATCATTGATCGGCTGCCTCCTGCACACGCCCTACTGGGGATCAAGCCCGCAACCCAGGCATGTGCCCTTGACCAGAATTGAACCAGGGACCGTTCAGTTCTCAGGCTGAAGCTCTAGCCACTGAGCCAAACCAGCTAGAGCAAGGAATCCTTTTCTTAAAGACTTGATTTTTGTCATAAACAAGTGGATTTGAATCATATCAAGCCAATATACATTTTTAATGATATGTCTCTTTGTTTCTATTAATGCAATTCTACCTTAAAGCTTATGTTGTATAATCTATACTAATAAAAGGGTAATATATTAATTAGACCGGACATCCATCCAGACGTCCCTCTGCACAAAGCCATGGTGACAGGGGCTGAGGCATAGGCGGTTAGGGGTGACCAGGCCGCAGGGGAGGGCAGTTTGGGGTGACCAAGCTGGCAAGGGAGAGCAGTTAGGGGCAATCAGGTTGGCAGGCAGGTGAGCAGTTAGGAGCCAGCAGTCCCGGATTGTGAGAGGGATGTCTGACTGCTGGTTTAGGCTCGATCCCGAGGGGTCCCAGATTGGAGAGGGTGCAGGCTGGGCTGAGGGACCCCCCCGCCCCGTGCATGAATTTTGTTCACCAGGCCATATATATAGTATGTTTCCAGACATCTTGATATCTAAGATTGTATTTGGTTTGTCACTGCACATGAAAATGATTAAATCAGGTATACAATTTGGGCATTATAAAAATTTTCAATTACAGCTTTATTGGTATTCCTTCATTTTATTATGAAATTAAGTGTTATAATAGAAAAGTTTGAGGACAGCCTGACTTTTTTATTCCTATATAGTTAAAATGTTTTATTACCCTAAACACTTGACAATGTTGCTTTCTTTATAAGTATAGTTCAAAAATTAATGTCCCCTTTGCTCTTTAAAAAATATATTTTTGTTGATTTCAGAGAAGAAGGGAGAGGGAGAGAAGGATAGAAACATCAATGGTGAGAAAGAATCATCGATCAGCTACCCCCCATATGACCCCCACTGGGAACTGAGCCCCAACGTAGGCACCCTGACCTGGAATCTAACTGTGACCTCCTGGTTCAGAGGTAGGGGCTCCAACACTAAGCCACATGGCCGGTCTAATGTCCCATTTAAATCACTATTTAGTTATGAGAATTTATCTTAAGAAGATAAACTATATTACTGGGAATTTTCCAGGCCATGTAGAAAGTTTATTTGAATTTTGAGAGCTTAAAAAATCGATGGGTGATTAGATGAGGCTAACTCTGAGGACAGAGAATTTTTTTAGCTAGAATGAAATGAGGATTTTAGATCACAAAATGCAGGGAATAGCCAAATGCTTTCACCTAATCTTTATTCTCAACACTTAACTAAAATAATCTCTTCAGTTTTGAATAGATTGTTCTTCCAGAAATGAGGCGGGGAGACATTTATTCTGAATCTAGTTGTTTATTTATACTTTCTCCAAATCAGAGCTTGTGAGACTATGGTGATATTTAATTACAATGTCCATCTCCTTAGGTTTTTTTTTTTCCTATTGTAAATTCCGCTTGCTTTATTTGGGTACGAAAGCAGAATTTCTTCTAAGAAATCAAGAGAGGCAGGATTTTTCAAGAAAGAGCCTTGATCCAGTACATTTTAATTTCTTATTACTTGTCACTAATTTCAGAAATGCACATATCATATGAAAGTGGCACAATGACTTTGACCCAACTTTATTATGTACAGTAATCATAATGTACCCTGTATTCTACAAAAAAAAAAGAAAGAAAATAATGGTCAAGATAATGTTCCTTAGGTAAAGACAGACTAATATTCCAGGTATTATCCTGACCATTATTTTTATGCTCTATGAATAAAATGTATTTTATTAAAATAAATTTTATTATTTATTAAAGCCCTATAGGGATTTAATTATTATTAAAACCCTGTTATTTAATTAATATTATTAAAGCCCTATTATTTATTTAAGTCTGTATATTAAAGCCCTATATAAAATTGGTTGGTCAAAAGAGATACAAATTTTTAAATTTGCCAAAAGTAAGTGAGTGTCCTTTTTATTCACCTATCCCTACCTAGAGTTTTTTAATTCTTTTAAATCCCTGTCATTCTGATAGTCATAAGTGGTTTTAATTTTAATTATGACTGATGTCACATAATTTTTATTTTATTGTTGTTGTTTTTTACATTTTAACTTTGGATAAAAGAATGAGGAAAAGTGTGTTAAGTTGAGCAGGCAGGGTGAGACCTCAGGCAAAGATCTTCAGGTGTAGGAAACAGCATGTGCAAAGATTATAGAAGTTAGAAAGTGGGTCTGTTCAAGAAATGCTGGAATAGGGTTCATAGCAGGGTTGCTGGAAGATCAGGCTGGAAAGGCAAAGAGGGGTCAGTTCTTTACATATAATTTAGTTTCCCTTTTAACCTTGAACCCATTGATGAGAGATACCTTTCTAATTCCAGTACACTGATTATAATGGTTCCCATTGGTTAATTATTAAAAATTAACAGCCAGTACTGTCTCAGTCAATTTTTTAACTTTGGCACTTATAACCCCCATTGTTATTTCACATGGAAAATAATTTTAAAACACTTACCCTGTTACTTGTGAGCTTACTACTGTTTAATTTGACTTAAGTCCAGAGTAGTACCAGAAAATGGCACATAATGAATCTGTTCCTTTAATTTTATCTAAGCAAGGACAATATACATTTAAAATTTTCTTCTTAAGAAAAAGCAGTTACTTCTTTTACTATCCTGGGATGCTAAAATACCTATCAGTACACTTTCAGCTGTATGGCCTGCTTTACTTTTTCTTGAAAAGTAATTAAGGAAAGGAATGACATGGATGAAAATGTTAAGGACCATGACATGTATTTTGTTTTTATTAATTGACCCCAAGTTTCTTCTTAAGCACTAAGAAATTATGTAGGATGCAGTATTTTATTTACAAATAAAATGCCACTTGTGCTTGGAATTACAGTACCATGACTCTAAGACACATTGGAGATTTCTAGTCTGAACTCTGAGTCTTTGGTTTCTCATACAGTTTTTAGACTCTCCATAAAAACATTTATTTAAATAAAAAGTATCCTCAACAAAAGAATGATAGGTACTTAGCTGATCTCTGTAAACTGATGTCACATACTTTTTAATATGCTTAATATGTTTATTCACCATTTGTGTTTGTTTTAAAAATTGCCATGTTTGCTAAAATAATGATGTTTATATTTGTCTTAATGATCAGGTCTTGTTATGTGACATATACATTGCAAGTTTTTCTAACTTGTTAGTTGTATTTTGTGTATATGGGTGTGTGTATATTATTTCATTGTTGCTATTTTGCCTACCTATTTTAACATTTCTATTGTCTAATTTTAAAATTATTACCATTTAATTTTTTATTTTAATATCTTTCATATTCAGAATTGAGTCTCTGAAATCAAATCTATAAAAATGGTAACCTAAAATTTGACTAATGCTCTTATGATTTGTCTTATATTTAAAACTTCAAACCACTTATAGGTTGTTTTAACTGTTATAATAGAAGCATTTTTTTGTTTTTGTTTTTGTTTGTTACTAGATGACTGCTTTCTCCCCCTTAATACCATTTCTTAAATATTTTCTTTGTTGATTTGAAATGCCAAATTTAGCATGTATAAAGTACCATATATCCTTAGGTTTATTTAAAGACTTTATTCTGTTCTAGTGATTTGTCTGTTCTCAACACTATATCATTTTTTTTAAATAAAGCCACATGGTAATAAATTTTGATATCTAGCAGGACAAATCATTTTCTACTTTCCTTATCAGTTGTCTTTTTTTAAAAAAAAGAATAGATAGGTATATTCTTTCAAGTACAGCAATAAAATTAAAAGGAGTATTTTTCTAGTAGATACTATAAATTATCTTATGTAATAAAAGGCTAATATGCAAATTGTCCCCTTGACTGGGAGTTTGACCAAGAGTTCAACCGGGAGTTCAACCAGGTATTCGACCAGGTTATGGGGCCAGCCAGCCAACCACTTGCAGCCCCTCTCCCTGGCCAGTCCTGCCCCAGATCGGCCCCCCCACCCTGATTGGAGGTGGGGCTGGCTAACCAACTGCCCACAGCCCCTCCCCCTGGCCAACCCGGCCTGATTATGCACTGGGCCTCTAGTCCTATATAATAAAAGTATAATGTGCAAATCGATTGAACGGCAGAGTAACTGGTCAGCAGGGGGTGGGACTAGCAAGCAGCCAGTGCCAGGCTAGCCAAGGCGCATGCCAGTGGGCAGAGGGAGGGGACAGAAATGTGGGGGCAGCAGTGACCAGCAGTGGTGGAGGGGCAATTGAGGGGGTGGGGCCGGCCACTTGCTGGCCAGCTGGCACCATCCCCTGATCAGCCTGCCCGGTTGCCTCCTGCAGAGGGAGGACACTGGTGGCAGCAGTGGTGGGGCAATTTGGAGCGGACCGGCCAGCATTGTTGGCAGATCAGCCCACCAGGGAGGCCACCAGTGATGGCAATGGGGCAATTTGGGGTGCAGCCAGCTACTCACCATCCCCAGATTGGCCCGCTGGGGTTGCCTCCTGCAGAGGGAGGCCACCAGTGATGGCAGTGGGGTGATTTGGGGCTTGGTTGGCAGCTTGCCATCACCTGATTGGCCCGCCCGGTCACCTCCCACAGAGGGAGGCCACTGGCAGGGCAATGGGGGGCAGGACCGACTGTTTGTCGGCACTGTCCCCTGATTGGCCTGCCTCATCACCTCCTGCAGAAGCAGGCCAGACTATGGCTTAGGCCTGCTCCCTGTAGGGCTGAGGGACCCACCCCCCTCCTGAGTGCACAATATTCATGCACTAGGCTTCTAGTCCTATCTAATAATAGACAAAGATGTTAATTGACCGTACCTTCGCTACGCCTCCCATTGACTAATCAGTGCAATATGCAAATTAACCACCAACAAATATGGCAGTTAATTTGCATATGTAGGCTCCAAGTGGTAGAGCGAAGCCTGATGGCCTGGCGCTGGCGAAGCAACGAGGCCTGACGTTTCTGGGGCCAGCGGAGCAGCGAGGCCTCATGGCCCCAGGGCCAGTGGAGCAGCGAGGCTTAATGGCCCCCAGGCCAGCGGAGCAGCGAGGCCTGACATTTCTGGGGCCGGCTCCAGCCAGAACTTGGCCAGAGCAAAGGCCTGGGCGCCGGGTGCCAGAGGCAAACCGGTGCCAGCAGCCAGGGGAAAGGAAGGCCTATTGCATGAATCTCTTCATGCAACAGGCCTCTAGTCCTATATAATAGAAGCCTAATACACTAAGTGTCCAGTCATCTGGTCGGCCATTCAACCAATCAAAGCGTAATGTGCTAATAACATGCTAAGGCTACTCAACCGCTTGCTATGACATGCAATGACCACCAGGAGACACACAGTCAACCGGTCGACCAGTCACTATGACATGCACTGACCGCCAGGGAGCAGACACTCCTACTGGTAGCTTAGCTTGCTGCTGGGGTCCAGCCAATTGGGACTAAGCGAGAATGGCCAGACATGCCCTGGAGCCTTCCACAGTCCTTCTCCAGCTGGGCCAATCTCCCAAATCCCTCCCTGGCCCTACGACTGCACTGGTGGGGCACCTTCGGCCTTGGCCTGCACCCTCTCGCAATCCAGGACCCCTCAGGGAATGTCAGAAAGCTGGTTTTGGCCAGACGGCAGAAATGACTGCTTGCTATGATGCACACTGACCATCGGGGACAGACGCTTAATGCAGGAGCTGCCCCCTGGTGGTCAGTGCACTCCCACAAGGTAGCATTGCTCAGCCAGAAGCTGGTCTCACCGCTATTGAGTGCAGCGGTGGTGGCAGGAGCCTCTCCTGCCTCCACAGCAGTGCTAAGGATGTCCAACTGCCATCTTAGTCCCACTCCCTAAGCAGGCTCCCAAATTGTGGGAGGGCACAGGGAGGCTGGGCTGAGAGACCCCCCAGAATGCATGAATTTCATGCACTGGGCCTCTAGTATAATACAAAAGAGTATCAACTTTAGATCCATTTTGTTAAATTTCAAGTTATATTCCATAGAGATTTTAATAGACAAATATATGGATATGAAATTTACTACTTGAGTGCCTACATCCAAGGCAATATTTATATATTGCCTTTCATTTTCCTAAGATTATATAATTTCCAAAATATAGTTTTAGCATTTCTATTTAGAGGCTACATGGTTTGCGGTTTTTTTGTTGTTGTTTATTTTATTAGCTTTTTGGTATTATTGTGGGTTATCATTTTGTTCCACAATATTTTCCATTTGGTTACTGTCAGAATATAGGAAAGCTAATAACTTTTAAATTATTTTTCCAAACAGCTTGCTACATAGAACACTTGTTTTCTCTAATATATTTACCTTTGAATTTATTGAATTTTTTGAATAGATAATCATTTCTTGTGCAAATAATTATTATTCTGCTTCTTTATTCCTAAAATATTTAAAACTTTTATTTTTGTATTCTTTGAATGATGTTCTTGGGAGAAGTACTAGAAATATAAATACTAATAATTACAGCAGATAATGTTAAATTACTCATGATTTAATGGATAGTGGACTGAGGGAATGGTTAATCAAATGACTGCACTTGATCTACATTGATCCTACCATTTCCAACTACTTGTTATGATATTTTCCCATATGTTTTATCTTGAAAGGGATTTTTTGGAGCAAATTTTTATATTGGCTTTTAGTGTTCAGGGTCATATCATACATTTAAGAGCATGGTTCTAGTCTGATAACACATATTATCAAAAAAGATATGACATCTTATATCCTAGATGTGAAACTATTAAAAATAAACAAACAAAACTGATATTGTAAGTGTTGGCAAGGAATCAATGCTACTGGAAATCTCCTATATTGCTGATAGGAATACAAAATGGTAGCACAGCCAGTCTGGAGGACATATTGGCAGTTTGTTAAATATGCACTAAATATTGTATGATTCCATTTCCACGTCTTTCTGGGAAAGACAAAACTATAGGGATGAAGATTATTGCTAAGATTTAGAGTAAGGGTAAGTTTTTACTACATAAGTGTTGCACAAAGGAGTACTTTGGGATAAGGTCCTGTCTTGAATCCTGATCATGGGGATGTTTACATGACTCTATGTAAATGTCAAACTTGCAGAACTGTACATCAAAAAAGTAAATTTTACTAGATGTGAATTCAAAAATAAGTTTTAAAAAATCACACAACAGCATCTTCCTTTGAGCTAACACTTGTTTCACCCTCTGGTAATTTACCTGCTATGAGCAAGGTCAGCTTAGACATCTCTGAGAAATGCCCAAACCAGAAGTTTTCTGCTCAGTGCAGAGGCTCATGCAATTTTAGCATTTTATATTAATCAAGCTACTTTTCATAGAAAAATCAGGGTTTTAAAAATGATACACACATGATTAAAAAAAGATAAAGCAAACTGTATTACATTTGTAAGTATGAGAATTCATTGAGAGCATGTCATTCACTGGACTGAATTTTAGGCATCAGCTTGCATTAGATATATGTGGGGTTTTTTTCATTAATTGTATTTACAGTTCTAAGGATTCTTGTGTCTTCCTCAGCCACAATTTAAGTGTATTCAAAAGAAAATCACACTTATATAGAATAATCGTTTTAATTCTTTTGAATTGTACCTTTTTATCATTTTTAACAATATAATATTTAATCTTGTCATTATATTGAAATTTAGTTGTTTACCTCTTAATTTTTCCTACTGAAAGGAAACAAAGAGATGTTTACCACCTAAATACAACAGTGGCATACAATGTCTTATAAGTTATGGAGACAGCCCAGTCAAAGCTCTTGGGCCAGTTAAAATTCTTTCATTGGGTTGCCATAATTTTCCATGGTATACTCTATAACAAGACCAACAGTTCCTCAATAACTTATACGTTCTGTCTCCTGGATCACTCTTTTTTTATGTTACCTTTTCTTCATCCCCACTTTCTTTGTCCAAACACTTTTCTCCTGGATTACAGGTATAGCCTTATACATAGTTTCTCTTTCTCCTACATAAACCCTCTTCCCGCTTATCTACTAACTAGAGGCCTGGTGTATGAAATTCGTGCACTGGGAGGTGTCCCTCAGCCAAGCCTGCACCCTCTCCAATCTGGGACCCCTTGGGGGATGTCCGACTGCCAGTTTAGGCTTAATTTAAAGCCATTGATGCTAGGTCTTTTTCAATTCAAGGAACTATTTGGTTTTTTATTATGAAAAACTAGAGGCCCAGTGCATGAAATTCGTGCACTGGGGGGGTGTCGCTCAGCTCAGTCTGCACCCTCTCCAATCTGGGACATCCTCTCACATCGGGACTGCTGGCCCCAACTGCTCGCTGCTGCCTGCCTGATTGCCCCTAACCGCTTCTGCCTGCCAGCTTGATCACCCCCTAACCACTCCTCTCAGCCTGATCTATGCCTACTGCTCCCTGCTGGCCAATTGCTCCAACAGCCCTCCCCTGCTAGCCGATCGCCCAACTGCCTCCCCTCCTGGCCCGATTTCTCCCACTGCCCTCCCCTGCCAGCCTGGTTGCCCCTAACTGCCCTCCCCTGCTGGCCTGATCACCCACAACTTCCCTACACTGCTGGCCATCTTGTGGTGGCAATCTTGTGACGACATGGGGGCAGCCACCTTGTGTGAGGGTGTGATGGTCAATTTGCATATTACCTCTTTATTCTATAGGATAATTGACAAATGAGTAACAGTATGTGAATTCAAGATTTACAAACTGGCATATGCAAACGTGATATGCCAATCAACCAGATGATAAGTATTACACATTATAGTCAGTCCACAAACACCTGAACTTCAGATAATTTTAAATTAAATGTTACAGTATGACTTTCACCATTGAAATTGGAAAATATTTATTATAAAAGAATAATATCAGACCAGAAGATGGCGGCTGGCAGGATGGAGGCGAGGGAGAGGGTGTGAGTGAGTGAGGGGGTGAAAAAAGAGTGTGTGGATGTGTGTGGTGTGTGTGTGAGTGAGTGAGGGACAGTTAAATCTGGCAGGAGTAGCAGGGGCTGGCAGACCAGGCTCTCTTAGACAGGGAGAGACTACCACTGTTGTGGACACTCCCCTGGCTGCAGGACTTGGGCACAGAGCCCACACCATCTTGAAGGGGAGAGCGGCCTCTTCTAGGAACTCATCAGCACCACCACCCAGACAGGCCTTGGACACTGCCTGTGACCCTGCAGCCATTCCAGCCAAAATCCTGCTGCTGCACCTGCAGACCCTAGGACCTCCACCTCTAAGGATGCATGGCTCCTGCAGCAGTAAGTGCGACTTCCCCCTCCCCATCTGCCAACCTCCAGATCCTGCAGTCGCGCTTTTCCAGAGCGCAGGCCTCCTGAGCCCACCACTCCACAGGCCGCTCTTGGGTGCCACTGTAAGCTCCCACTGGGCATGCTCTTATTCAAACAAGGGCGCACTGCCCTGGCAGTAGAAATTCTGAATTCCCCTTTCCTGGATACCTGCCCACAGACACCTAGGTCACACAGCTTCAGTGCCAGGGCCCCTCTGAGTACATGAATGCGCCACCCTGGCCAACGGCCCCAGGTACCTCTGTGAGCTACCACTGGGCGCACACGAATCAAACCAAGGGCACAGCAGCAAAAACTGAGTCTTCCCTCACCACAGCTGCCGACCTCTGGACACCACAGTCACATTTTTCCAGCACACAGGCCTCCTGAGCCCAAGGCCACAAAGAAGGCTCTTGGCTGCATCTCTGAACCCCTGCTGGGCATGCTCTTATGCAAACAAGGGAGCACTGCCCCAGCAATAGAAATTCTGAATTCTCCTCTCCCAGATACCTGCCCACAGATACCTTGGTCATGTGGCTTCAGCACTGGGCCCCTCTGAGTGCATGAGTACACCACCCTGGCAAATGGACCATGGGTGCCTCTCTGAGCCGCCACTGGGCATGTGGAAATCCAACCAAGGGTGCAACGTTCCCAACAGTAGAAACTCAGACTTCCCCCATTCCAGGCTATCTGCCCACAGTCACCTCGGTCACACGGCTTCAGCATGAGGATCTCTCTGAGTGCAGGACGCTGACAAACGGCCTTAGGGTACCACTGCAAGCTGCCACTGAGTGTGCACAAATCCAACCAAGGGTGCAAGGCTCGGGCAGCAAAAAACTGAGTCTTCACACTCAACAGCTGCTGACCTCCAGACACACAGTCACATTTTTCCAGTGCACAGGCCTCCTGAGCCCACCACCCCAAAGGCGGCTCTTGGGTGCCTCTGTGAGCCTCCACTGGGTGTTCTCATATCAAACATGCACACACAGCCCTGGTAATAGAAATTCAGACTTCCCCCACTCCTGGCTGCCTGCCCACAGACACCTTGGTCATTCAGCTTCAATGCAAGGGACCCTCTGAGTGCACCTCCAGACACAACAGTTGTGCTTTTCCAGCACCAGGCCTCCTGCGACCACCACCCCAAAGGCGGCTCTTGGGTGTCTCTGTGAGTCCTCGCTGGGTGCACTCATATCCAAACAAGGGTGCACAGCTCCAGCAATGGAAATTCAGACTTACCTCCCTCCTGGCTGCCTGCCCACAGACACCTTGGTCACGCAGCTTCAGCGTGAGGGCCCCTCTGAGTATGCTACCCTGGCAAAAGGCTCCCAGGTACCTCTGTGAGCCACCGCTGTGCATGCCGAAATCCAACCAGGGCACAAGGCCCAGGCAGCAAAAACTGAGTCTTTCCACTCCACAAGTGCCAACCTCTGGACACAACAGTTGCACCTTTCTAATGAGAAAGCCTACTGAGCTCCACCACCCCGACAGATGGATCCTGGGTGCCACTGTGAGCCCCCACTGGGCATGCGTAATTTCAACCAAGGACACAAGGCAGCAAAAATTGGAACATCCCCCTCTCCGGCTGCTGACCTCTGGACACTGCAGTTGTGCCTTTCCAGCACACGGGCCTACTGAGCCAGTTAAAAATACTACGAACAACTCTACTCCAACAAACTGGACAATCTTGACGAAATGGTCACATTCCTAGAAAAATACAAGCTTCCAAAACTCAACCAGGAAGAATAAAAAAGCCTGAATAGGCCGATAACTACTGATGAAATTGAAACAGTAATCCAAAAGCTTCCAGCAAACAAAAGCCCTGGACCAGATGGCTTCACAGGGGAGTTTTACCAAACATTCAAAGAAGAACTAAAACCAATCCTTCTCAGACTATTCCAAAAAATTCAAGAGGAAGGCACACATCCAAGCTCATTCTATGAAGGCAGCATTACCCTAATCCCAAAACCAGATAAAGACATCACAAAAAAAGAGAATTACAGGCCAATATTCCTGATGAACATAGATGCTAAAATCCTCAACAAAATTTTAGCAAACTGGAACCAGTATTACATTAGAATGATCATACACCATAACCAAGTGGGATTTATTCCAAGGATGCAAGGCTGGTACAATATCTGCAAATCAATAAACGTTATATATAACATAAACAAATTGAGAGACAAAAATCACATAATCATATCAATTGATGCAGAAAAGGCATTTGTCAAAGTCCAACACCGTTTCCTGATAAAAACACTCAGCAAAGTGGCAATCAAGGGATCATACCTCAACATAATAAAAGCCTTAACCTACAGCCAACATCATACTCAATGGACAAAAACTAAAACCATTTCCCCTAAGAACAACAACAAGACAGAAGACAGGGATTCTCAATGTCACCAATCCTGTTCAACAGAGTACTGGAAGTGCTAGCCACATACATCAGCCAAGAAGAAGAAATAAATGGCATCCAAATTGGAAAAGAAGAAGTAAAATTGTCCTTATTCGCAGATGACATAATACTGTACATAGAGAACCCTAAAGACTCCATCAAAAATTATTAGACTTAATAAATGAATTCAGGAATGTAGCAGGATACAAAATTAATGCCAATAAATCTATGGCATTTTTATACACCAATAGTGAACTTACAGAAAGAGAGATTTAAAAAAAAATCCCATTTACCATCGCACCAAAAAAATTAGGAATAAACTTAACTAAGGAGGTAAAAGACCTGTACATGGAAAATTACAGGATGTTGAAAAAAGAGATAGAGGTAGACATAAACAGATGGAAGAACATACCGTGTTCATGGATTGGTAGAATCAGCAACATTAAAATGTCCATACTACCCAAAGCAATCTATAGATTCAATGCACTCCCTATTAAAATACTAACTGCATATTTCACAGACCTAGAACAAACTCTCCAAAAATTCACCTGGAATAAAAAAAAGACCCCGGGTCGTTGCAGCAATCCATAGAAAGAAGAACAAAGTAGGAGGGATCTCAATACCAGATATCAAGCTGTATTACAAAGCCACTGTTCTCAAACTGCCTGGTACTGGCACAAGAACAGACATATAGATCAATGGAATAGAATAGAGAACCCAGAAATCGACCCGAACCAATATGCTCAATTAATTTTTGACAAAGGAGGCAAGAGCATACAATGGAGTCAAGACAGTCACTTCAATAAATGCTTTTGGGAAAATTGGACAGATACATGCAAAAAAAAAATGAAACTAGACCACCAACTTACACCATACACAAAAATAAACTCAAAATGGATAAAGGACTTAAACGTAAGACATGAAGCCATAAAAATATTAGAGGAATCCATAGGCAGCAAAATTTCAGATGTATGTTGAAGCAATATCTTCCCTAATACAGCTCCTAGGGCAATGGAAACTAAAGAGAAAATAAACAAATGGGACTATATCAAAATAAAAAGCTTCTGCACAGCAAAAGAAACCATCCACAAAACAACAAGAAAGCCCACTGCATGGGAGAACATATTTGCCAATGTTATCACAGATAAGGGTTTAATCTCCAACATTTACAGGGAACTCATACAACTTAACAAAAGGAAGATAAACAATTCAGTAAAAAAATGGGTAATGGACCGAAATAGATGCTTTTCGAAAGAGGACATTAGGAAGGCCAAGAGACGTGAAAACATGCTCAAAGTCACTAATCATCTGAGAAATGCAAATTAAAATGATAATGAGGTACCACCTCACACCTGTCAGAATGGCTATCATCAACAAATCAACAAATTACAAGTGCTGGCGAGGATTCGAAAAAAGAAAGAACCCTCGTGCACTGCTGGTGGGAATGCAGACTGGTGCAGCCAATGTGGAGAACAGTATGGAGTTTCCTCAAAAAAACAAAAATGGTATTGCCATTTGACCCAGTGTACCCACTTTTAAGAATACATCCCAAGAAACTAGAAACACCAATCAGAATGGACATATGCACCCCTATGTTCATAGCAGCATAATTTACCATAGCTAAGATTTGGAAACAGCCTCAGTGCCCATCAGCAGATGAGTGGATTAAAAGACTTTGGCACATCTACACAATGGAATACTATGCTTCTGTAAAAAGGAGGGAACTCCTACCATTTGCAACAACATGGATGGAGCTGGAGAGCATTATGCTAAGCAAAATAAGTCAGTCGGAGATAGATAAACATCACATAATCTCACTCATTCGTGGATTATAATGAACAACATAAACTGATGAACAAAAACAGATCCAGAGACAGAGAAGCATCAACCAGACTGCTTTCCATAGTGGTTGTCTACATTCCCACCAGCAGTGAATGAAGGTTCCCTTTTTCCAAAACCTCTCCAAGACTTGTTATTGCTTGTCTTGTTGATAATGGCCACTCTAACAGGTGTGAGGTGTATTTCATTGTAGCTTTGATTTGCATTTTTCTAACTGCTAGTGAGGTTGAAC
Source organism: Myotis lucifugus (assembly GCF_000147115.1). Classification (NCBI taxonomy): domain Eukaryota; kingdom Metazoa; phylum Chordata; class Mammalia; order Chiroptera; family Vespertilionidae; genus Myotis; species Myotis lucifugus. Next base: position 15,410,445 of record NW_005871050.1, on the reverse strand, counting down.
ATCTTTTCATATATCTATTGGCTATTCATATGTCTTCTTGGAAGAGGTGTATTTTCAGGTTCTCTGCCCACTTTTTGATTGGTTTGTTTATTTGGTGTTGAGTTTTATGAATTCTTTGTATATTTTGGAAATTAAACCTTTGTCAGAGCCACTGTTTGCAAATATCATCTCCCATCTGGTTGGCTGCCTCTTTGTTTTGTTGTCAGTTTCTTTTGCTGTGCAGAAGCTTTTTAGTTTGAAATAGTTCCATTCATTTATTTTTTACTATACTTCCGTTGCCTTTGGGGTCAAGTTCATAAAATGTTCTCTATGACCAAGGTCCACAAATTTGGTGCCTATATATTCTTCTACATAACTTATTGTTTGGGGTCTTATATTTAGGTCTTTGATCCATTTTGAATTAATTTTTGTACATTGGGACAAACTATAATCCAGTTTTATTTGCATGTGGCTTTCCAGTTTTCCCAGCACCATTTATTGAAGAGACTATCTTTACTCCATTGTGTGTTTCTGGTTCCTTTGTCAACAATTATCTGTTCATATACATGTGGTTTTAGAGCTAGGCTCTCTATTATTTTCCATTGATCTGTGTGTCTGTTTCTTTGCCAATACCATGATGTTTTGAATATCATAACTCTGTAGTATAATTTGAAGTAAGATAGCATTATATCTCCAGCTTCGTTCTTTTTTCTCAGGGTTACTTTGGCTATTCAGGGTCTTTTGTGGTTCCATATAAATCTTATGATTACTCATTCTATTTCTTTAAAAAATTAAATTGGGATTTCAATGGGGGATTATATGAAATCTGTACATTGCTTTGGGTATTTTAGCTACGTTGATTGTTCTAATCCATGAACACAGCAAAGACGATTTAAAACCTATCCTCAAACTCTTCCACAAACTTTAAGAAGAGGCATTACTTCCTAACACATTTTATATGGCCAATATAACCCTGATACCAAAACCTGGCAAAGATAACACACAATAAAGAAAACTACAAACCAATATCTCTGATGAATACAGATTCAAAAGTCCTAAAAAAAATACTAGCAAATGGAATACAACAGTATATCCAAAAAATAATGCATCACGATCAAGTGGGATTCATTCTGGGAGCAGAAGGATGGTTCAACATATGCAAATCAATGAAAATAAATGCAAATCAACATATGGTATTACACCACATTAACGAAAAGATAAAAATCATTTGATCTTATCAATGGATGCAGAAAAAACATTTGATAAGATACAACATCCATTTCTGATGAAAACACTCAATAAAATAGAAATAGAAGGAAAGTACCTCAACATAATAAAGGCCATATATGATAAGCCCTCAGCTAATATCATACTCAATGGTGAAAAACTAAAAGTTTTTTTCTGTAGATCAGGAACAAGACAAGGATGTCCACTCTCACGACTCTTACTCAACATAGTGCTAAAGTCCTAACCAGAGCAATAAGGCAAGAGAAAGAAATAAAAGACATCCAAATAAAAAAGGAAGAAGTAAAACTGTCATTTTTTGCAGACAACATGATTCTGTATATAGAAAACCTTAAAGACTCCGCCAAAAACTACTAGAAACAAATACTAGTGTAGTCAAATTGCAGGATACAAAATCAATGTGCAAAAATCCATTGCCTTCCTGTTACTAACAACAAAACTTTAGAAAAACAAATGAAAAAAACCCAATTTATTTTGCAAGTATAACCAAAACAATAAAATACCTAGGAATAAACTTAACAAAGGACATGAAAGACCTATATACTGAAAATTACAAAAAAATTATTAAAAGAGATAGAAAAATACAACAAAATGGTGTTTGCTTTTTTAAACAAATCAACTAAAATGTCAGCATCTTTCAAAGAGGTTAAAAATGTGATTTCTTATGTGATTATAGAGAAAGTCATGTTAGTGGGGTCAATACACCAAACTAGTTACCACTGGATGGGGTGGTTGCTTCCTCTTAGAACCAGTAGAGAATAGCTGTTAAGAACATAGGGCCTGTATTATAACTACACTAGAGGCCAAGTGCATGAAAATTCATGCATTGGAAGGGGGTCCCTCAGCCCGGCCTGCCCTCTCTCACAGTCCAGGAGCCCTCAGGGGTGGGAGGTGACCCAGCGCTCAGGGGAAGGCGACGCCCATCACACCTCTGCTGCTGCCACTGCCTGCAGCACAAGCCTCAACTGACCCTGGTTACCTGAGCCTCGGGCGGCCCTGGGCGGCTAGGCAGCCACCATCTGAGGCTTGCTGTTGCCTTGGGCCAGGCCTGTGCAGCTGGGGGGCTGAGGGAACTAGGGGTCTCTGGAGGCAGGCACTCAGAGCAGCCAGGCCTGCCTGGGGGCAGGCCCAGCTTTGCTGCACACCTGCCGCCCCAGTGGGGCTGAGGGAACTGGGCGCCGCCATCTGGTGGTTGTGGGCACCACCATCTTTGAGGGTGTGGCAGTCAATTAGCATATTCCCTCCTTATTGGCTGTGGGAAACGCCATCTTTGCAACGATGTGAGGGTCAATTAGCATATTCCCTCTTTATTAGATAGGATGGGTTTGAATCTTAGCTTCACTATTTTCAGTATGTGTGATCTTTGGCAAGTTTAATAAGTAAGTTAGTGATCCAGTTCTCTCATTAATAAAATAGGGTAATAATAATACCTGCCAAATAAAGTGGTTATGAGGATTATATTAATTAATAATATATATTTAATATTTAGAATATCTCCTGTTACAAAGTAACCATTCAATAAATGTTAACTGCTATTGTAGAGTGATAAGATTTATATGGATATCTTATTAGGACATGGTATTTTAAAAGAACTAATATGCAGGTAAATCTAGTTTATAAGTATATTTATCAGTGAATGATTTACACTGAGAATAGGATTCTGACAATTTATTTTATGATTTTTAATAATTTAGAAAATGAATATATATATATATATATATATATATATATATATATATAAAATTTGTTCTGATGAAAAACAAAAACTTATTACATGTAATATATGTTTGCCATTGGGGCAAATAAGATAGATCACCTCCATAGCTCACCATGCAAACACATCTAAGGCCAAGTCCTAGGATTCAGCAAAATTTATTTTCACATTCTTCAGCTCTGACTAGGATAACTATATAATTTATCATCCAATCCAGGGCACTTTTGAGAGGGAAATAGGGCACTTTATAATTACATCTAGAACAGATCTTAAAAGGGAATGCCTGAATAGCTAGGACACATGGTCACACTAGCCCCATTAGAATCTCCCTTGACATACCAGCACTCACCCCACTATAGCCCAATACACCTCTGCTCGCCTCAATCCACATGGTCACTAAGGACACCCTGGTTCAGGTTACCACAATTCTTAATTTGGATTAACCATTGTTTTACAAAAGACCTCCCTTCTTCTGTCTTTATTTGCATTTACTCACCCAAGCTGTCAGAGTGATCATTTTAAAAAATAAGTTAAATCATGTCACTTTTGTGCTCAGCTCCTCCAATGACTTTCTATGTCACTCAGAGTAAAATCCAGAGTCCTTTCAATTGTCCTTATAAGATCCTACCCTATCTGGCTGCCTCATACCTCCAAATAAAGATCCCATTGATTCTCTAATCATATCTCCTACTATTCCCCTATCATTCATTTGCCTCCAGTAATACTGACCCCTTTTTGGTTCTTCAAACATATCGGACATGTCTCCATCTGAGAGACTTTTCACTTTCTGTTCCCGCTGCTTGGTGTGCTCTTCCTGCCAATATATATGTTGTTTGCCCCCTCGTATTTTTCTTTTTTTTTTTTCAAAGTCTCATTCCCCATGAAGCCTACTCAGCCACTTTATTTAAAATCACAAATCACAGCCAGCTAATGTTTCTCAGTGATTGAGCCAAGACCCATGAACCAAGGGGTTCCTGGCTCAAGCCCCAGTAGGTGGGCACACAGGAAACAACCGATCCATGTTTCTCTTGCACATTGATGTTTCTACCTATGCCTCTCCAATAAATATACACATTATTTAACACTCTCTATATATACCTATATATACATATATATATATATATATATATATAGATATATAGATATCCTGAGCTAGCTTTTAAAAAGAAAATAATTGTAATTCATTTGCCCCTCTGATACTCATTCTTTTTCCCAATTTTATTTATTTTCTATTGCAATTCACTAGAATATAAGCTTATGTGAAGTTAAGAATTGTCTCTTGTATTCACTACTATATCCATAGTCCCTAGAACAGCACTGGCTAAATAGCCAATGCTTAATTCAAGTTTGTGGATTGACAATGAAGACAAACAACACCTGATTCACTAATTTTTTCAAGCACAGACTTGTTTATACTATTGCTTTGCAGGGTCTAAACCACAATATTTTGGGGGCCATGCCTAATGCCATATCTTCTATGAGCATATTGCCTATTAAGTCTGAAAAAGCTTTTGAGTCTACTAATGACCACAAGTTCTATGTTATACCTGTGTGCCAATTTATAAGGAAATGACAAGTTTTAGAAACATATTCTCTCATATATTTTTAAGCAGGTTGGGTAGGAAATGAAGTCTTTTATCTGTGCTGGTACAGATCTTTATTTTATAGCCACTAATTCCTCAGAGGAGTAATAAAGGATGACAACAAAAGAAGATATATCTCCAGGCTCATTTTTGTGTGGTACTTTGCCAAAAGCAACATTATCAGGGCAGTGCATGCACCACATGGAGGTGGAGGGGGGGATTTGCAATGAGTGAATTTGTTGCCACCATCAAATTAACTGCTTAATTCTGTTGTTTTTTCAATTTTACATTCTTGATTATACATTCATAAAACTGCCCCTTATTTTGAGCATAAATACAACTGCTTCAATAATATAATTGAGCATGTTTATCAAGCACCTAATTTGTTTTACTTGCCAGTTACTAATTAGAGATGAAATATAAATGAATTGCAGGCCATATACTCTGTGTTAACTACTGCAAGGGAAACTTTACATAGTTTCAATCAACACTGAAGCTGTAGGCAGTAACTTTGTAGCTGTCTTGGTTATCAGATCAACTATCATGTTATCACAATGCTTGTGTTCAAGTAACCCTTATTTAACTTAATAATATTCCCAAAGTACAACAGTAATGATGCTGGCAATTTGGATATGTCAAAGATAAGCCTTAAAGTGCTTCCTCTATGTAAAAAGGTGGAAGTTCTTAACCTAATAAGGAAAGACAAAACTCCTATGCTGATGTTGCTGCGATCTACATTAAGAATGAATCTTCCATCCATGAAATTATGAAGAAGGAAAAAGAAATTTATGCTAGTTTTGCTATTGAACCTCAAACCACAAATGTTATGGGCACAATGTTTGGTGTTTAATTAAGATGAAAAAGGAATTAAATTTATGGGTGGAAGACATGAAAAGATGAAAAGAGAGAGATCACATTCATATAATATCTATTACAGTATATTTTTATAATTGTTCTATTTTATTAGTTGATAATCTTTTTAATATATTTTTATTGATTTCAGAGAACAAGGAAGAGGGAGAGAGAGATAGAAGCATCAATGATGAGAACCATTGATTGGCTGCCTCCTGCATGCCCCCCACTGGGGATCGAGCCCACAACCTAGGCATATGCCTTAACTGGAATCGAAACTGAGACCCTTCAGTCCACAGGCTGGCTAGGGCTAGTTGATAATCTTTTACTGTGCCTAACTTAAATATGTATATATAGGGAAAAAACATAATATATGTAAAGGGTTTAGTACTATCCACAATTTCAAGCATTCAGTGGGAATATATTCAGTTTTGGAATATATCCCCCATGGAAAAGGGGAGTCTATTCTAAATGCTTCTATATCATTATTTGGATGTGTGTGTGTATTTTTAAAATTATATAGTGTTGCTTTAATTTATAAAAATGGTATTGTGTTTTGATATATAAATCCATACTTTTAACTGCTGCATAGCATTTTATTGTATTGCTGTTACATTTTGCATAGCCATTTCCCTGGTGATGGACACTTAAGTTTCTTCCAAGATGTTATTTCCATACAACACTGTGATGTGATGAAATCTCTGGACATGTTGCCCTATGGACCTTTGTTTGAGTTTCTTTGGTATTTCTAGCCCACAGAACATACACATAGCTATTGTCACTGAATAATTGCAGATTGCTCTACAAAATGCCTTCATTGGTGTAGATGACTATAGCAGTATGTGAGAGTTCCTACATTCCTTTCAGCTCTTAATATTATCTGACTTTCTAAATTTGTCATCCTGATGGATATAAAGTGGTACAATGGAGGTATGTTAATATACATTGCTCTGATTATTAAAAAGGTTAAGGATTTCTTAATGTATTAACCATTTGTTTTCTCATTCTAAAAATTAACTATTCATACATCTTGACCATTTTTTATTGGATTTTCTATGGTTTTCTGTGGGAATTCCTTGGATATCTACACTAATAAAAGAGAAACATGGTAATTAGCGTAGGACCGCTACCCTTTTCATTGGTTAATCAGTGAGTATATGCAAATTAACTGTCAGCCAAGATGGCGGCCGGCAGCCAGGCACTGAAGCGAGCAGGGAGGCTTGCTTGCTGAGGACTCCAATGTTCCCCGCCTCACTTGCCGGCCTCTCAGCTGCAACTCTAAGCAACTATGTACTATGTTGCAAATAACAAGGTAAACAAAACCCCAGAAACCAGCTGGACTGAAACCCAGCCGGACCGAAACATTGTATCGATGTTTTCAGCAGCGAGGCCTCAGAGCTAAAGCTGGCCCAGAATAAAAAAAAAAAAGAAGAAGAAAACAGGGAGCGGTTGGGAGCTTTAGTCACTCGCCACCCGGAAAACAGCCCTCAGCCCCTCACCCAGACTGGCCAGGCACCCCAGTGGGGACCTCCACCCTGATCCAGGACACCCTTCAGGCAAACCAGCCGGCCCCTACCCGTGCACCAGGCCTCTATCCTATATAGTAAAACGATATATGCCTCCTGGCACCGGGATCAGTGGGAGCAGCGAGGTTTCCTACCCTGGATCAGCGTTGACACAGGTCTTCTTCCATGTTCACAGATTCTCTTGTAGCTCTTTTTTGTGTAAGGTTTGGTTATATTTTTTTCTTTTTTTTTTTTTTTGT
>NW_005871050.1:15401319-15402947 GCF_000147115.1 Myotis lucifugus | reverse complement strand
GCCCCATCCCCCTGATCGGCCCTGCTCTGTGGGTGATAGAGGGTGGAGCCCCAACCCCCCTCCACGGGCCTTGCTCTGTGTGTGACAGGGTAGAGCCATAACCTCCCCATTGGCCCTGCCTGAGTGTGACAGTGTGCAGTGCCCCAACCCCCTGATTGGCCCTGCTCTGTGAGTGACAGGGGACAGCGCCCAAACCCCCTGATCGGCCCTGCTCTGTGCGTGACAGGGGGTGGCGCCGCAACCTCCCCAACGACCCTGCCTTGAGTGTTACAGGGGGCGGTGCCCCAACCCCCAAATCGGCCCTACCCTGAGCGTGACTGAGGGTGGCATCGCAACCTCCCTATCCACCCTGCTCTGTGCATGATGGGGCGGCACCCCAACTCCCCAATCAGCCCTGCTCTGAGCCTGACCAGGGGCTGCACTTAGGGATTGGGCCTGCCCTCTGCCACCCGGGAGCAGGCCTAAGCCAGCAGGTCGTTATCTCCCGAGGGGTCCCAGACTGCGAGAGGGCACAGGCCGGGCTGGGGGACCCCCCCTCCCCACCTCCCCAAGTGCACAAATTTTTGTGCACCGGGCCTCTAGTTATAGATATAAATTCCTTTTGGGTTTTAGATGTTTCATATGTTTTGTTCCAGTCTGTCACCTACCTGTTAATTTTGTATGGTTTTAATTTTTCTTTCTTTGAACTGAAATCCTTTTGGGGGGTAGGTGTACTCACTTTCCTCATTCTCTCATTATTGTTTATGCTTGTTTAAGAAGTTTTTTTTCTCAGTTTCAATATCACAGGGATATGCTCCTATAATAATTTTTCTTATTAGATTTATAGTTGTATCTTTTCCTCATGTAGTTATTTAATCCATTCAGATATATATATATATCCTATCTAATAAAAGACAAAAAGGGTAATTAACCGTACATCCGCTACGCTTCCCATTGGCTAATCAGCGCCACATGCAAATTAACCACCATCCAAGATGGCGGCTAATTTGCATACTGCAGGCAGGGCCGGCCAGCATCAGACGCCATCCAGGCCGGGTGAGGTGCTGGGCGGCCGGGCTTAGGCGGCGCGATCGTGTCACCTAAGCCCCGCCCCAGCCAGGACTGCTGTGTGCCGCCTAAGCCCCCGCCGCCTAAGCCCCGCCCCCAGCCGGGATCCCCATGTGCCGACTAAGCCCCTCTGCCAGCTGGGACCCCATTGCAATCTCAGAGCAGGCAAGTGCAGAAGACAGGTGGCCCCCAGGTGGGCCTGCTCCTGGGATCACCATGGCGATCCCAGAGCAGGCAAGTGCGAAGGGCGGCCAGCCCCTAGGTGGGCCTGCCCCTGGGATCGCCATGGCAATCCCAAAGCAGGAAAGTTCCCCACAGGCAGCACCCAGCAGGGCCTGCCCCCAGTCTCTGAAGTGATCTGGTGATCCATGAGCAGGAAATCGCAGCCTGCAGGCAGCACCCCACCCTGGCCACAGCTCAAGGGAGAGAAACACACGCAGTGGAGGCCAGGAGCCTGAGAGATCAACACAGAGGGGTGCCTGCTCCAAGCCTCCATGGTGTGGCTGGTGGCAGGCCCCCAGCAGACACACACACTCACACACAAACACACACACACACACACACACACACATACACACACA
>NW_005871050.1:15383964-15400811 GCF_000147115.1 Myotis lucifugus | reverse complement strand
TATGTATATATATATATTTATTTATTTACCTTGTGATGTAGAGTTCAACCTTTGTCCTCCATAGAGTAAACCACATTTACCAAGCCATATACTAAGTAATTTGGTGTTTTTCTCACTGATTTATTATGCCACCTCTTTTCTGTTGTTCTGCAAGTTTGTAAAACAACTAAAATAGCATTTTTATTACATTGGCTTGTAATAATTTCTTAATATATATCAGAGCAAACATATCAGCCCACTTGTAGGTATTCTTTTTATAAGTGTTCTTATGTGCTTGTAGACTTGTCTTATTTCACACAAATTTTAGATTAGCTTAGCAGCTTTCTAATAAAATATTGTTAGAATTTTATTATGATTGCATTATAATATAATTGATATGGGAAGAATCAACAATTTTGTATTGCTATGTCACCACAGTTATGATGATTGTAAATTTCTTATTTTTTCAAGACTTTCCTCAAAATAAATTTATAAAAATCATTAATATTAAAAAAAAATATATCCTCTATGCTGAGTCAGGGATAGATTGGAGGTGGAGGTAAGACGGGAAAGTGGGAGACCTCTAAGGAACTTGGTGAAATAGCCTTGGAGAGCAATGATTATTAGTGCCTTCGACTAATGTGTCAGTGGAAATGGAACTAAAAAGACAGATTCAAGAGATATACGTTTTTGGGAATTTATATGGGTGAAGGAATTGTTGAAAATCAAAGATTACACATATAATTTTGGCTTGGGCACCTTGGTAAATGGGTGGTGCCATTACTAAGTAGGGAGCAGCTTTGCATGGGTTAGGGTTAATAGAAGGAAAATAGAAATCTCCTTTGGATTGCTTATTTTTAAGGTGGGGTGAGGACTCTGTGTTCACCATACCTAGGCAAATGGAAGCCATGTGAAATTATGGATTCATAAGCCCTGGAAAACTCTAAATCAAAATTATGAATATAGTATTGTGTTACTACTGTTATTAACTTCTAAGAATTGTTGCCCACATCTTATTTTTGGTTTATGCATCTAAAAAGATGATATAATAGAAATCTTATGGGCATTGAATTAATGATTTATAAGCTTGAATCCCAGATCTGCCATTTTCTAGCGTCTTGAAGTCAAGAAAATTACTTAACTTTTCTGAGTTTTGTTTCTAATCAGTACAGTAGTATTTATTTCATAGAACTACTGTGAAAATTAAATTAAGAGTCAGTCATAGTACCTTTTTGGCCCTGAACATGTTTCAAATCTATCTCTTTTCTCAACCTCTTGCTTACATAGTTGAGATCTAACTAATAACATAATAGGCCTATTTTAACTTCTAATTTATAGGCCAATAACACTGTAATTCTTGATATCTTTCTGACTGTACTGGTGGACCTCATTTTATAAAATTTATATGCTTATAAAATGTGCATTTTTCCTAAATTAAATCATTTAAATGTATTAGAGAAGATAATAACTTAATGGAATGCTATAATGAACCATATTTTAAACTGGAAGGCCACTGTCTCACTTACTTATTCCTTTACCCTTATTGTCCTGCTGTTGTTCATTTTAGGAACATGGTTTTTATTATAAGTAAATCTGTTTGTTATTAAGGTTCAATATAAGCAGCATAGAAATATATATATCAAAACACCAATATTTACAGAAAATTTTAAAAATAAATGATAAGACACAAAAGATGAATAACCCACTGTTATCAAATTTAATTTGGGACTTGTGAAGAAAGGAATAATGTGTTTACTTATTTCAGGTATTTACTGTGACAGATTTCACCATACAACAGCAGTGTTCTAAGTTATCCATTCCATGCTGAGTTGTCAGCTGTGATAACTAGAAATGCATATTGCTCCATGACAAGTTTTAAAAACGAATGACCGTTATTTTGAGTAACAATTGTTATCAAATTGTGTGTGAAGTTAAATCTCAAAGTGAGGATTTACTACTTAAAAAGAAACTTATGGAGATGGATAATGTCAAGTGTAAGAGGGTTTATTTAGTAGCATATTTTGGTTTGGATTTGTTTTATAAACATATTAAATTCTAGGAAGTTTTAGAAAAGTGGAAAGGCACAAAAAAAAACCACCAGAAATAAATATCTGTTAGTATTTTACATATTCTTGCAAATTTTCCTATGAGTTGTTTTATATAAATAAGATAATCTTTTATATGCTTTTCTGTGTCCTATTACTTGATTTTTTAAAGTTATGAAAATGGAATTTATTCACATTGATAAAAATTATTTTTATATATTACTTTTATTTTCTTTATTGTCGAAAGTGTTACAGATGTCTCCTTCATTTGTTTGTTTGTTTTCCCACTGACCTCTTCCACCCAGCACCTGCCCTTCCCAGGCCTTCACCACTCTGTGTCCATATAAGCATAACATTACTTTTAATGGTGTAAGATTCCATTGAGTATATGTATCCTGTCTATTTAGCAAAACAAGAATTTTGGGACATCAGAGTTATTTACAATGCTTACACTTTTAACAGTCAGCTCTTATTGTCCTGTCCAATATCCCTCACCCCTTCTTCTGGGAACTAATCCTACCCATTCTCCAGCCACCTTATTACCAAAGGTATTAGCACCTGACTTCAAGCTTGCCTAATCATTTCCTTCTCTAGGGGTTTTGAATTATTATCCAAGAGAACATTGTCTCTTTTATGGCTAAAAGTGTAAGTTAAAAGCCTTGAAGCTGTTGGCAGCTGCAAATAGTACCACATGGCAAGAGCTGATTTGTAGTGAAAGATAATGAAACAGATATTCAGAGAAAAATAGATCGGAGATACAGCATTTGAATATCTGGTCCAGTTGTTCCCGAGGCAAAGTTGTTCACCTGTCATTTCAACAGCTTTCTTACTCAATTCTTCCTTGAATCAGTGAGCTAATAATCTCTCCATTTTTAAAGCTGGTTTTAGTTCAGAGTCTAAAACGTACAACAAAAGGTACCTTATTTTATGTTATTTTAATTTTTTTTAGCATATGCTCTTTTTAAATGCTGTAGCTTCTTTCATCCAGCATAGTATTTTTTTATTGTTTAAAGCAGCGGTTCTCAACCTGTGGGTTGCAACCCCTTTGGCGGTCGAACGACCCTTTCACAGGGGTCGCCTAAGACCATCCTGCATATCAGATATTTACATTACGATTCATAACAGTAGCAACATTACAGTTATGAAGTAGCAACGAAAATAATTTTATGGTTGAGTCACAACATGAGGAACTGTATTTAAAGGGCCAGAAGGTTGAGAACCACTGGTTTACAGTATTACAAATAGTAGTACATATGTCTCCCTTTTTTCCCCCATTGACCTTCCCCCTGCCTCCCCTAGCCCCCAGCACATGCCCTCACCCCGCCCCCTCCCCCCCGCCTAAACAAAGTATTGAACATCTTTGAGAATAGAACATGTTCTGCATTTGCAATTCCTCAGAATTATTGTGAATATTTTAAAGTCTCTAAATAAGGGGATTTAAATATCAGCAGGCTTAAGAAACTGGAGAAGACAGTCCTGATGAGGCATCAAATTTTAGCTTATTTTGGTACTAGTGGCCCGGTGCATGAAATTCGTGCATGGGGGAGGGTGTGTTCCTCAGCCTGGCCTGCACCCTCTCCAATTTGGGACCCCTCGAAGGATGTCCTACTGCCAGTTTACAGGGATCGGGCCTAAACCAGCAGTCGGACATCCCTCTCGCAATCCGGGACTGCTGGCTCCTAACCACTCACCTTCCTGCCTGCCTGCCTGATTGCCTCTAACCACTCTGCCTGCCGGCCTGCTCTCCCCCAACTGCCCCCTGCTGCCGGCCTGCTTGCCCCCCAAAATGCCCCCCCGCCAGCCCTGATCCACCCCAAAACTGCCCCCCCCTGCTGGGCCTGCTCGCCCCCTACCTTCCCCTCCCCAACTGGCCTGCTCATCCCCAACTGTCCCCCTGCTGGGCAGCTCACTCCAAATTGCCCCCCCCCACTGTCCTGATCACCTCCAATTGACCCCCACTGATGGCCTGCTTCCCCCCAACTCGCCCCCCTGCTGGTCTGCTTACCCCCAATGCCCCGCCCCCCACCAGCCTGATCACCCACAACTGCCCTCCCCTCTTGGCCTCTAACCGTCTCTACCTCGGCCCCGCCACCATGGCTTTGTCCAGAAGAACATCTGGAAGGTTTCCTGGAAGGTCTCCGAGTCTAATTAGCATATTACTCTTTTATTAGTATAGATATATTTGTCTGTAAATATGGTTATGATTGCAGATATGAGTAGGACCAGGTAAAATTTTATAGAATGGGCCTTTTATTACAGATGGTTTGCCATGTATGCATTTTTTCTAAAGAAGTAAAAATTACTTTAAAAAATGTTTCAGGAAGACTTTGAGAAATTTACAGTATCTGCTTTTCTTCCAAGAAAGTTGTCACTCGCTGAAACCGGTTTGGCTCAGTGGATAGAGCGTCGGCCTGCGGACTGAAAGGTCCCAGGTTCGATGCCGGTCAAGGGCATGTACCTGGGTTGCGGGCACATCCCCAGTGGGCAGTGTGCAGGAAGCAGCTGATCGATGTTTCTCTCTCATTGATGTTTCTAACTATCTCTCTCCCTTCCTCTCTGTAAAAAATCAATAAAATATATTTAAAAAAAAGAAAGTTGTCACTTTTATGCCAGAGTGAGAATTATTTGTATGCTTTGTATGTCAGCATTGGGCCACTGTGACTGGGGGACACTTAGCTTGACTTGAGAGTATCTTGTTCACTGGCTGGGAGGGAGGGTGTGAGGCAGAGGAGATAAATACTCGGTTCTGGATTATTCATAGATTGCTGACTTTCTGGATTGATTGTGCAAGCCCCTCCTTTTATTGATATCCACCTTCTATTGACAGACATCTACCCTGGGAGAGAAATGAGATGAAACTCTCTTTCTTTTCATTATAAAAAGCATTTGAATTCCTAAGGTGTGATAAGGCCACCCAGCCATCCAAAGTCAAGGTACACATTTTCATGGAGGATGTTACCACTCTTGAATAAATTAAAACAGTTTTTTATTTTAATTTAAACTTTCTTCTATAACTGTTTTCTTGTTAATTAAAAGCTAGTTTTTTTGAAACTACTTCCAAAGCTTTTCAAGCTGTATATGTCCTTGGAATGAATTTATAAATAAGAATTGAGCCCGGCCGGTGTGACTCAGTGGTTTAGCATCGACCTATGAACCAGGAAGTCACAGTTTGATTCCAGGTCAGGCCACATGCCTGGGTTGTGGGCTTGATCCCCAGTACAGGGTGTGTAGGAGGCAGCCGATCAATGATTTTCTCTCATCATTGATTTTTCCATCTCTCTCCCTCTCCCTTCCTCTCTGAATCAGTAAGAGTATATTTTAAAGAGAGAGAGAGAGAGAGAGAGAGAGAGAGAGAGAGAGAGAGAGAGGAGTATATATGTTTGTAAATAAGAAAACATGTATTTGATGCTCTTTGAAAGTCTTATTTTCTTTCATTAAAACTTGTGCAGTATAGGGAACTCCATAGATTCTCTTAATTTGAAGAAAGTTAGAGGGAAAGGTACTAATTCCGAGTTCCTTGGGAAAATGTGTCACTTATATATATTTTTATGTTTATTTTTTTAAATCAAAAACTGAAATATTTTCTATTCAGAAAATATATTTGGATCTAAATATCTTCTATAATTTTAACCCTAAAATATCAATTTAAATATTTTAAAAATGGTTGGGATGTTTGTTTGTTTTTAAATAAGTTAGGTTACTGGAGTTCTACATGTTACTGGATCATCTGGGCTAATTTTCTGATTGGAAAATTAAGAATTATAGTCAGAGGGGAGGACATAAGAATTTTTAAAGAAAATATTCAATTTACTTTAGAAGCCGGACCTCTCTTATCATATGACTTGTTTTGTATGTTTGTTAAACTATATTCTCACATAAGCATTGCTGCTATTGAGACAAACAGTGACAGTTGATTCGGGTCATTTGAATGTCCACTGTCTGTTTTATTTGTATGTTCGTTTTGACTCTGTTAGTCAAGCATCATCAGATAAAACAAAAGGTCACTGTTTGATTCCCAGGCACATGCCAGGGTTGCTGGCTTGATCCCCACTAGGGGGCATGTAGGAGGTAGCCAATCAATATTTCTCTCTCACATCAATGTTTCTCTCTCCCTTTCCTTTCCTCTCTTTCTAAAATCAATAAAACACATATTTTCAAAAAAGGTGGGCTATTTGAGTTCAGTAATTTCTGATGTCACATGCAACTGCTTGAAAGTCTCTCATACAAAATATCTCTGTATGATTGATATAAAAGTTTTTAGCAACTCATAGCAAAAAATTTCTCAAAGTTAGTCTATCAAATTTGCATCTGCTAAAAACTGTGACTGAGTCATATGTGTATGCGCAGTCTGTCTGCTTTCTTTTCTTTTTCTCCATACCTCTAGTCTTGTGCAGAAATTTTGCAGTTAAAATGGTGGGGGAGGGGTTGGTAGAGTGAAAATCACTCATATATTCAGTGAGGAAAAACTGAAAATGTCCCCATAAGTCACTGCAGCAGGATTGAAACAAGTAGATGGCAACTCTGCCTTGTTCCCTTGGGGCTTTCTTGTGCTCCATGGGATGTCAGTTCTTTTCTGAGTGGCTCGCCTCTAATGTTCTTTGCCATCACCAGAAGGCTATGCCAGATAGGCCTCGCTCATTACAATGTTTGCCTCACTTGTTTGAGTGCTGCTTCTTCCTAGCAGCTGGGTAAGGCATCTTGCTATTGTCAGTTCTTTCCTTGAGACTTGTCAAGTGGAGCTGAGCTGCTTATTAAAGCAGTGATGGTGTCATTCTGTATACTTTCAAGAGCCCCTAGTCTGGGTTTGGGAAGTGGAGGATGGCTGAGCATTATTTGAAAGCTTATAGCTGTACCGAAGAAGTGCAGGTAAAGACCCAACTGAATCCTTCAATAGAGGCTAGTTAAAAAAAAAAGTCCACCATGGTGACAACTGCAGCCTGAAAGTTTTTTCTTGACTTTCATAATAATTTCTCCTCTTTTGCTGTATAGAACTGGAAAACCTCTGGGGCTCCTTGATGCCATGTAGTCCAGTGGTTTTTATCTGATGCATGGTGAGTAATGCAGTTTACATTACAACAGTACATACATATATATAAACATATATGTAACTGAAATTTTCCAAAAAAACACTAAATGTGAGGCTTTCTAATATTCTCTATTCTTTCCTATTCTATTAAAAATCTTCTTGTGACCCACTCAATTGATTTTAAAACCTACTAATGGGTTGCTATCTACACATAAAAAACATTGATCTAGTTCAATGGCAAATTGATTTCATAAATTCTTTTGCTATATTATCATTGACATGTTTCTTAATTAAAATTTACATTTTCCATCTGTATGAAAACAATTAGACCATATACCAATGCATAAAGCAATAAATACAATCTCCTATTTTCTATATTTAAAACATTGTTTCCTATATTTAAAACATTCTTATACATAAGAGAGAGTTGATAAAATGAAAAGAGCACTGGTTTGGGAGTGTCAGTCCTGAATTTACACTGTTTAGCTTCAAGTCCTTTAGCAAGACATGCTCCTTCCTTAGGTCACAATTTCCTCAACTGTAATATGAACAGACTATTATAAAAGACTTATAAGTTTTATTTGAGGTACAATATGTGATTTTATGTCATTTCTTTCAGGGAATTGCTAATATTATGATGAGAGATAATATGCATAGTAAGTCTATGGAAGATTTTATGACTCTCATTTGTTTATAACAAATAGCACATTTTATACCTATATTGTGTCTCAGTACTGTGACAGATAGGTGAGGCACTAAGAAAATGAAATGAGGTAATATGCTGGCAAAATAATGTTATCTGAGCTCATAGAAATCTTTATAAATTCAAGTTGGAAGGATTTCTGAATTCACTAGTTGATTGTCAGTTCTTTAAAAAAATAAAACCATGGAGATATAATCACATAAACATGATGTCAGGTGTAGAAAAGAACTCAGATATTATTTAACTATAACTGCATAGTAGGATGGTCCAAAGTATGTCCAGACTTGGCAAAGAAAGGCAAAATTAAACAACAGAATGGAATGGATTTAGTCAGCAGAACAGAGGAATTCAGAAATCTCCCTAAGTGGAGAGAGAATTGTTTTAAAACTCTTAATATAAACCAAGTTTTGATGAATTCATTGAGAAGTTTATTTGGGAGCTGGGAAGTAGAAGTCTTTTTGGATTTTTGAATGATTGGGAGGATACTTTGTAATGGTACATTGTATTTTCTTCTAGCCTGAATCGAAAATTGGTGCTTAACTTTAACAGTAGGTTTAAAAGTATGATCTCTTTGGGGCTGAGAGGTCCCTGTAGCTCACTCAAGCCAAATTCAAGGTGATTCTGACACATACTAAAGCTTTAGAAGCTCTGCTCTATATTTTAATCTACCAGCCTAGGGGATTTAGAAGTGGATATCTGGAGGAATCAGGCCTAAAACTATTCAATTCCTATCAGTTTACCCCAAATTTTCAATATAGCAGGGCTTCTTTCATTGTACCCTTGTGGATGCATGCAGAGGTAGCTGTCACTTGTCTGATTTATCTTGTCATAGAAATATGAATAACTTTCTGCTCCAGAATACAGCCATCTCATTTCCTCACATTCATGGAGGGACCTAGAGAGTATTATGCTAAGTAAAATAAGTCAGTCAGAGAAAGAGAAGTATCACATTTTACTCATATGTGTAATCTAGAAAACAAAACAAGCTGATGCAATACTTTCAACAATAAAGATTAAAAATAAAATTTAAAAATTAAGAAAAGACAAAATAAGCTGATGAACAAAATTTATCCAGAGACATAGAAGCATGGAACAGACTGTTGAATCTCCAAGGGAAGGTGGATGTGGTGGGGGTGAAGGAGTGGGGGGGTGAAGGAGTGGGAGGGTGAAGGAGTGCGGGGGGATCATCCAAAAAACTTGTATGCATGTATATGCATAACCCATGGACAGAGACAATGGTGTGTTGAAGGCCTGGGGTCAACATGGGGGTAGACTAGATGGGGTTAATGGGGGAAAAAAGGGAACATATGTAAACTTTCAACAATAAAGATTTTAAAAATAAATAAATTGTCAAAAAAGGGAGTTCCATTTTTAGTTTTTGAGGAAACTCAATAATGTTCTCCACAGTGGCTGCACCAGTCTGCATTCCCACCAGCAGTGCATGAGTGTTCCTTTATCTCCACATTCTCGCCAGAACATGTCGTTTATTGATTTGTTGATGATAGCCATTCTACAGGTGTGAGATGGTACCGCATTGTTGTTTTGATTTGCATCTCTCGGATGATTAGTGACTTTGAACATCCTATCTAATAAAAGATCAATATGCAAATTAACCATCACTCCTCACTACATCAGTCTGTCACAAAGATGGCTGCAGCCATGGAACTGGAGCAAGCAGGAGGCTTGCATTGCCCCCGGCGATGGAGGAAGCCAAGCTTCCCACCTGCCCTGGCCGGCACTGAGCTCCGCTCAAGGCTACAAAGTTTCAATTATAGAAGATAAATAAATCCCAGATATCTGCTTCCAGCCGGCGTGGTCTCCACTCAAGGAGGGGCTGGGAGCCTCGGTTGCCAGGGGCAACCCAAACTGGGCTCTGCTTAAGGCTACAAAGTTTAAATTATAGAAGTTAAACAAATCCCAGATACCTGCTTCTAGCCCCCGGAGTGGCCAACCTGAAAACAGCCATCAGTCAGTCCCTCAACCAGGCTGGCCAGGCACTCCAGCAGGACCCCCTCACCCTGAAGGGGCTGTGGCCAGGCACCCCAGTGGAGACCCCCACCCTGAAGGGGGTGTGACCAACCTGCAAACTGCCCTAAGCCCCTAACCCAGGCTGGTCACACGCCCATGGGGTAGGGGTCCCCACTGGGGGGCTTGACCAGCCTGCAAACAGCCATCAGCCCCTCACCCAGGCTGGCCAGGCACCCCATTGGGGACCCCCACCCTGAAGGGGGTGTGGCCTGCCTGAAAACAGCCCTCAGCCCCTCACCCAAGCTGGCTAGGCACCCCAGTGGGACCCCCACCCTGATCTGGGACACCCTTCAGGACAAACCAGCCGGCCCCCACCCGTGCACCAGGCCTCTATCCTATAAAATAAAAGAGTAATATGCAAATTGACCCTAACAGCAGAAAGACTGGGAATGACTGGTCACTATGATACACACTGACAACAAGGGGGCAGACATTCAATGCAGGAGCTGCCCCCTGGTGGTCAGTGTGCTCCCACAGGGGGAGCTCTGCTCAGCCACAGCCAGGCTGCCAGCTGCCAGCACAGCGGTGGTGGCGGGAGACTCTCTCGCCTCCTCAGCAATGCTAAGGATGTCCGACTGCAGCTTAGGCCTGGTCTCTGCTGGCAAGTGGACATCCCCCGAGGGCTCCCGGGTTGCCAGAGGGATGTCTGACTGCCAGCTTAGGCCCATTTCCCCGGGGAGCAGGCCTAAGCCAGCAGATGGACAGCACCCGAGGTGTCCCAGCCTGTGAGAGGGCACAGGCTGGGCTGAGGTACCTCCCCAAGTGCACAAATTTTTGTGCACTGGGCCTCTAGTGTTTTCATATGTCTTTTGGCCTTTTTCCAGTCTTCTTTCAGAAAGTATGTATTTAGGTCTATTGCTCATTTTTTGATTGGGTTGTTTATCTTCCTTTTGTTAAGTTGTATGAGTTGCCTGTAAATGTTGGAAGTTAAATGCTTATCAGTGAAAACATTTGCAAATATGTTCTCCCATGCAGTGGGCTTTCTTGTTGTTCTATTGATGGTTTCTTTGCTGTGCAAAAGCTTTTTATTTTGATGTAGTCCCATTTGTTTATTTTGTCTTTAGTTTCCATTGCCCTACAACAGTGGACGGCAAACCCATTAGTCAACAGAGCCAAATATCAACAGTACAATGATTGAAATCTCTTTTGAGAGCCAAATTTTTTTAAAATATATTTTATTGATTTTTTACAGAGAGGAAGGGAGAGGGATAGAGAGTTAGAAACATCGTTGAGAGAGAAACATCGATCAGCTGCCTCCTGCACACCCCCTACTGGGGATGTGCCCACAACCAAGGTACATGCCCTTGACTGGAATTGAACCTGGGACCTTTCAGTCCACAGGCCGACGCTCTATCCACTGAGCCAAACTGGTTACGGCAAGAGAGCCAAATTTTTTAATCTTAAACTATATAGGTAGGTACATTGTTATTAACTTAATTAGGGTACTCCTAAGGCTTTGGAAGAGCCACACTCAAGGAGCCAAAGAGCCGCATGTGGTTCACGAGCCGCAGTTTGCCGACCACGGCCCTAGAAAAATGGAACTCCCATTTGACCCAGTGATCCCACTTCTAGGAATATATGCCAAGAAGCTAGAAACACCAATCAGAAAGGACATATGCACCCCTATGTTCATAGCAGCACAATTCACCATAGCTAAGATTTGGAAACAGCCTAAGTGCCCATCAGCAGATGAGTGGATTAAAAAAACTGTGGTATATCTACACAATGGAATACTACGTGGTGGTAAAAAAGAAGGAGCTCTTACCATTTGCAACAGCATAGATGGAACTGGAGAGCATTATGCTAAGTGAAATAAGCCAGTCAGAGAAAGATAAATATCACATGATCTCACTCATTTGTGGAATATAATGAACAACATAAACTGATGAACAAAAACAGATCCAGAGACAGAGTAGCATCAATCAGACCTTCAAACCTCAGAGGGAAGGTAGGGAAGGGTTGGGGTAAGGGTGAGAGATCAACCAAAGGACTTATATGCATGCATATAAGCCTAACCAACGGACACAGATAGTAGGGGGGTGAGGGCATGAGCGGGGGCAGGGTGGTAATGGGGGAATAAGGACAAATATGTAATAACTTAATCAATAAAAATTAAAAAAATAAAAATAAATAAATTGTTGAAAAAGTGCTATGGAATCACTTTGTATGTTATCTAAATGTCTAACAACTATGCTGTACATCTTAAACTAATATAATATTTAATTTCAGTTGCAATTGGAAAATTTAAAGAATACTGTTTATTAGATCCACAGAACATATTCATTTCCTTACTGAAAGTTTGTACTCTGACAAACATCTCTCCAATTTCTCCAAACCACAACCTCTGGTAACTTCTATTTTATTCTATGAGTTTTTATTTCTATGAGTTTGGTTAAATTAGACTCCATGTAGAAGCAATAGTATACAAGATTTGTCTTTCTCTTTCCAAATTGTCTTATCATAATGCCCTAAAGGGTCATCCACGTTGTTGCAAATGGCAGGATTTCCTTCTTTCTCATGGCTAAAGAATATTCCATTGTATATAAACATATCACATTTCATTTATTTATTCATTTGTTGATGGCTTCTTCGGTTGTTTTCATATCTTGACTATCATGAATAATGCTAAAATAAACAGGGCGGTACAGATATCTTTTTTATATCCTGTCTTCATTTTATTAGGGTATATTTTCAGAAGTGGGATTGCCAGATTATATGGTAGTTATATTTTGCATTTTTTTAAGGAACTGTTTTCCATACTGGTTTTCATAGTTGCTAAAACAATTTACAGCCCTAACCGGTTTGGCTCAGTGGATAGAGCGTCGGCCTGTGGACTCAAGGGTTCGATTCCAGTCAAGGGCATGTACCTTGGTTGCAGGCCCATCCCCAGTAGGGAGTGTGCAGGAGGCAGCTGATCGATGCTTCTCTCTCATCGATGTTTCTAACTCTCTATCCCTCTCCCCTTTCTCTCTGTAAAAAATCAATAAAATATATTTTAAAAAAAACAATTTACATCCCCACCAATAGTGCAAAAGGGTTCTCATTTCTCTATATCCTCACAATACTTTTATCTCTTTTCTTTTATAAGATTGCCATTCAAACAGGTATGAGGTAATATCTCATTGTGGTGTTGACTTGCATTTCCCTGATGATTCATGATGTTGGGCATCTTTTTATGTACCTGTTGGCCATTTATGTCTTCTTTGGAAAAATGTCTAATCAGTTCCTCAGCCAATTTTTTTAAATTGAATTATTTGCTTTTTGTTGTTGATTTGTATGAGTTCTTTATATATGTTGGATATTAACGTTTTATCAGATGTATGGTTTGCAAATATTTTCTTCCATTCTTTTGGTTGCCTTTTTATTTTGTCGATGATTTCCTTTGCAGTGGAGAAATTTCTTAGTTTGATATAATCCAACTTGCTGTTTTTTGTGTGTGTTTTTTCCTTGTGCTTTTGGTGTCATGTCTATAAAATTGTTGCTAAGGCCAATGTCAAGGACCTCTTTCCCCATCTTTTCTTATAGGTATTTTATGGTTTTAAGTCTTATATTTACATTTTAATTCACTTTGTGTTAATTTTTGTGAGTGGTATAATATAGTGTCCAATTAAATATTTGACATATCATTATCTACTTTTCCCAGCATC
Source organism: Myotis lucifugus (assembly GCF_000147115.1). Classification (NCBI taxonomy): domain Eukaryota; kingdom Metazoa; phylum Chordata; class Mammalia; order Chiroptera; family Vespertilionidae; genus Myotis; species Myotis lucifugus. Next base: position 15,387,383 of record NW_005871050.1, on the reverse strand, counting down.
ATTTATTAGATAGGGTATGCTATCCCTATTAAGTATCCATGACTCCCTTGTTAAATATTATATATATATTTTTTTTCCATTGTTCAATGTGCCTGTGTTATGCTAGCACCACGCTGTTTTAATTACTTTGTAATGTAGTCTGACATAAGGAAGTGTGGTGCCTCCAGCTTTGTTCTTTCTCAGGATTAATTTGGCTATTCAAGGTCTTTTGTAGTTCCATACAAATTTTAATATTCATTTTTCTGTTTCAGTGACAAATTGCCTTTGAATTTTTATAGAGTTATAATTGAATCTATAGATGGCTTTGGGTAATTGTGGACATTTAAATAATATTAATTTTTTGATCCACATGTTTGCTTTTCATTTGTTTGCTGCTTCTTTAATTTCTTTCTTCATGGTTGTATAATTTTGTGTAGAGATCTTTCACTTCCTTGGTAAAGCTTATTCCTAAATTTTTGTGGGTTTTTTTGCTATTGTGAATTGGATAGTTTTCCTTATTTATTTTTCAGATATTTCATTGTTAGTGTAGAGAAATGTAGCTGAGTTCTGGATGTTGATTTGATATCTTACAACTTTATTGAATATGTAAATTAATTCCAACAATTATTGGAGTCTTTAAGACTTTATAAAAGTATAAAGTTGTGGTGGTGTGCATGGGCCTGCAGTCATGATTTATGGGAGAGTCGGCTGATAGGATCTGCAAGTGCCTCAGCTATTGCTGGCATTCCAGTTGGCCAGATGGCCATCTAGGTCTGCAGGCAGGATGGCTAGTGGGATCCAGGTGTTATTTTTTTTAACAGTATAGTGATTACCCAGAGGGAAAGGGAAGTGGAAGGAGGTAGAAGAGAGTAGAGGGGGTTTAAATGGTAATGGAAGGGGACTTGACTTAGGGTGGTGAACACAATACAATATACAGATGATGTATTATAGACTTGTGCAACTGAAACCTATATAATGTTATTAAGCAATGTCACCCCAATAAATTCAATGAATTTTTTAAAACTGTAGTATTTATTTTTTATTATTTATTTATTGTCTATATATAAAGTTTTATTGGAACACATCCTTGAGCTTTTTTTTTTCTTTATTGATTAAGGTATTACATATGTGTCCTTATTGCCCCATTGCTCCTTTATTCATTTTTATTGTTTAAAATATTATATATGTCTCCTTTTTCCCCCATTGACTTCCCCCAGGCACCCCCACTCCCCAGCATATACCCTCACACCCCTAGAGTCTGTGTCCATTGATTTGCTTATATGCATGCATATAAGGCCATTGGTTGATCTCTTACACCCCTCCCCTGTCTTCCCTTTGAGGTTTGACAGTCTGATGCTTCTCTGTCTCTGGATCTATTTGTGCTCATCAGTTTATGTTGTTTATTATATTCCACAAATGAGTGAGATCATGTGATATTTATCTTGCTCTGACTGGCTTATTTTGCTTAGTGTAATGCTCTCCAGGTTCATCCATGCTGTTGCAAATGGTAAGAGTTCTTTCTTTTTTACAGCAGCATAGTATTCCATTGTGTAGATATACCACTATTGTTTAACCCACTCATCTACTGATGGGCACTTGGGTTGCTTCCAAATATTAGCTATAGTACATTGTGCTGCTATGAACATAGGGATGCATATGTCCTTTCTGATTGGTGTTTCTGGGAGTTCCATTTTTAATTTTTTGAGGAAACTCCATACTGTTTGCCACAGTGGCTGCACCAGTCTGCATTCCCACCAGCAGTGCATGAGGGTTCTTTTTTCTCCACATCCTTGCCAGCACTTGTCGTTTTGTTGACGATAGCCATTGTGACAGGTGTGAGATGGTATCACATTGTCGTTTAGATTTTCATTTCTTGGATGATTAGTGACTTTGAGTATATTCATATATCTCTTAGCCTTCTGTATGTCCACTTTTTGAAAGGTTTCTAAGTCCTATCCCCATTTTTATTGGATTATCTTCTTTTTATTAAAATGTACGAATTCCCTATAAATTTTGGAGATTAGGCCCTTATTGGATATAACATTGGTAAATATGTTCTCCCATGCAGTGGGCTTTCTTGTTGTTTTGTTGATGATTTCTTTTGCAGTGCACAAGTTTTTATTTTGATGTAGTCCCATTTACTTATTTTCTCCTTAGTTTCCATTGCCCTAGGATCTGTATTGGTAAAGATATTGCTATGTCATATGTCTGCTATTTTGTTGCCTATGGATTCTTCTACGATTTTTATGGTTTCCCGTGGTACCTTTAAGTCCTTTATCCATTTTGAGTTTATTTTTGTGTATGGTGTAAGTTGGTGGTCTATTTTCATTTTTTTGCATGTATCTGACCAATTTTCCCAGCAACATTTATTGAAGAGACTGTCTTGACTCCATTATATGCTCTTGCCTCCTTTGTCAAATATTAATTGAGCATAATGGCTTGGGTGAATTTCTGGGTTCTCTGTTCTGTTCCACTGGTCTATATGTCTGTTATCATGCCATTACAAAGCAGTTTTGAGAATAGTGGCATTGTAATATAGCTTGATATCTGATATTGTGATCCCTCTAAAATTGTTCTTCTTTCTCAGGATTGCTATGGCTATTTCGGATCTCTTTTTATTCCAGATTAATTTTTGGAGAGTTTGTTTTAGATCTGTGAAATATGCTGTTGGTATCTTAACAGGAATTGCATTGAATCTATAGATTTCTTTGGGTAGAATGCATATTTTAATGAAGTTGAGTCTTCCAATCCATGAACATGATCTATTCTTTAATTTGTTTATGTCTTCCTCTATCTCTTTTTTACATCCTTAGTTAAATTTATCCCTAGGTATCTTAATTTTTTTGGTGCAATGGTAAATTGTGGTGTTTTGTTTTGTTTGTTTGTTTTGTTTTTTTAGTTTCTCTTTCTGTGAGTTCATTATCTATATAATAAAGAGCCAGGGTCTTAACGACTGTTACTACTGAAGGCTCGACCAGACTGGAAGTCAGTGCTGGGTTGCCTGGCGACCCAGCACTGACTGCCTACGGGGGCTGTGGATCAGGCCCAGAGAGAGGCCTGCAGAGAGAGAGGCAGGGTCTGATCTGTAGCCTCTGTGGCAGCCATTAATCAGAACTTGCCTCTCTTTTTCTCCCAGCCTTGCCAACAGCCAGGCCTCCATTTCTCTCCAGTATACCACCGGTCTGCTGATCAGCCCCGCCTTTCTGATCACGCTCCGTTGATAGGCCCAGAGATGCTGACTGACATAGAAACTGACCAATCAGAACCAAATCTGGGTGAATGTAAGGAGCCAATGGCTGCCTATGAGGCGGACTTTTTGATGCTGACTAGAAAAGAAACTGACCAATCAGAACCAAATTGGCCAGCAGAGGAGGGCAGTTGGGAGCGAGATCAGGCCAGCAGGGAGGCAGTTAAGGGTGATCAGCAGGCAGAGCAGTTAG
>NW_005871050.1:15369247-15383864 GCF_000147115.1 Myotis lucifugus | reverse complement strand
AAAAAATTTATCCAGTGATGTCAATGAGAGTATTAAACTCCCCTACTATACTGTATGCTTTCAATCTCTCCTTGATATCTCCAGAAGTTTTGTTTTATATATATATTTGGGTGCTCCTACATTGGGTACATATATGTTTACCAGAGTTATATACCCTCATTGTATTGATCCCTTTAGTGTTTTGAAGTTTTTATTATGACCTTCACTTGCGGTCTCTTTCATCAGATATACTAAGTATTGCTACCCCTGCTTTTTTCACATTTCCATTTGCCTGAAAGATATTTTTCCATACCTTCGCTTTCAGTCTGTGTGAGTCTCTTTTTCTGAGATAGGTCTCTTACAAACAGCATTCATATGGGTCATGTTTTGTTATCCATTCATCCACTCTATATCTTTTTATTGTAGCATTTAGTCCATTTACATATAAGGTTATTATTGATAGGTACTTGTTTGTAGCCATTTTTAGTCTTTAGGTGTGTGTTCCTTTCTCCCTTTCTATTTTTCTTTTTAAAACAGTACCTTTATCATTTCTTGCATTTCTGGCTTTCTGGCTTGGTAGTGATAAACTCCCTTAGCCTTTTTTTTCTGTGTAGCTCCTGAATTCCCCTTAAATTTTGAATTATAGCCTTGCTGGATAGAGTATTCTTGGATTCAGTCCCTTGCTTTGCATCACCTTGTATACTTCATTGCATTCCCTTCTGGCCTGATGTGTTTCTGTTGAGAATACATTTGGTAATCTAATGGGAAATCCTTTGTAGGTAACCGTCTGTCTCTCCCTTGCAGCCTTTAAGATTCTCTCTTTGTCATTAACGTTTACCTTTGTAATGACTATGTGTCTTGGTGTGGGTCATTTTGGGTTCATCTTGTTTGGGACTTTCCGTGCTTGAGTGTCTTATTTCTTCCCCATATCAGGGAAGTTTTCTGACATTATTTCTTTGAGTAGGTTTTTTAATCCTTGCTGCTTTTCTTGTCCTTCTGGTACCCCTATTATACGTATTTTACTTCATTTAATGTTGTCCCAAAGCTCCCTTAGGCTCTCCTCCTGCTTCCTAATTTTTTTTTCTCCAACTGCTGTTCATATTGGGCTGGTTTCTCTGCCCTATCTTCTAACTCACTAATTCAGTGCTCCTTTTCTGCTAGTCTATTGTTGAAACCTTCTGTAGTGTTTTTTTTTTATTGTAGCTATATCACTTTTGATTTCCTCTTGATTCTTATGTAGGTTGTTGATTTTCTCGTCCATCAGGTTTATGAACTGTATGATCATCACACTTAATTCTTTTTCTGATATATTCCAGGCATCTGTTTCATTTAGTTCCTTTTTGTGCATGATTTCCCCTCTTCTTTCCTTTGGGGGTTGTTTCTTTGTCTACCCATTTTTGCTATCAGTAAAGGATCAAGTCACTGCATTGTGTAGTTCCTGAGCCATGATGGTGGGCTTGGCAGGAGCATCGTGCACCCTGAGAGTCACAGGAGAGCTTGGACATCAAGATGCATGGCCACAATGGGTCCAGGAATCCCGCATGCACTGAGAGTCAAGAGTGAGCTGCTCAGCTGGGGCACAGCCGCAGTGGGTCAGCAGGAGCCCTGTGTTTGCTGAGAGTCATGGGCTAGCCCAGGATGTGTGGGATCTGTGCTGCTGCAGCTGGTTGGTGGGTGGAGAACATGCTCCGGTTCTCACAGGAGTGTGAAGCTGGGATGGCTGGAGTCCTGTTGTCCATGGGTCTGCATATGTGGTAGTACGTCTTTGTCCAGAGTGGCTTTAGGGTCCCAGTTTGCATCTGAGACCAGTCTGGGTGGTGGTGAGGCTGGGCTCCTTGTCCCAGAAGTTTTTCCCTTCAATATAGTGTGGTTTCTGTGCAATCCCAGCCACCCAGGAGTGCTTACAGTGGTAGTAGGGACTCCCCATCTAAGAGAGCCTGGTCTGCCAGCCCCCGAAAATTCTGCAGGATCTAACTGTTCCTCACTCATACACACATTCACACACACACACACACACACACACACACACACCACAGGTCCACACACTCCCCTTTCACTCTCTCATCCTCTCACACTCTCTCCCTCACTGCTGTCCTGCTGGATAACATCTTGCTCTCTGTCTCTTTTTTATTAGCTTAAGCTTATTTTATTTATGATGATTATAACAACTCATAATTTGATATAAATACAATGAATCATAAACGGTTTCAATATTATTAGTTTCTGCCCTGGCCAGTGTGGCTTAGTTGGTTGAGCATTATCCTGTTCAACAAAAGGTCGCTAGTTAGATTCCTAGTCAGGGCATATACACAGGTTGTGAGTCAGTCCCAGGTCCAGGTGCGCATGAGAGGAAATTGATCAATCTTTTTCTCTCACATTGATCTTTCTCCCTCTCCCTCTCCACTTCCTCTCCCTCTTTCTCCCATAAAATCAATAAAAACTTATTTTTGAAAATATATTACTAGTTTTTATAGCTAATACTTTATTCTCATTGTTTTAACAAGAACAATAATATTTATAATTGATTAGTCAGGGGAAATACAGAAAATAGGATTTGTGAAAAGATAATAAAACTCTTTAAAATTTGGATTTGGGTCACTATTTATCTAAATGTGTCTATTTATTCACAAATTTAATCAATGTGTATTGAGTATGATTGTGTGCCACAAATTGACAATGTTGTAATGACTGTAAAAGTAAGATACTAGGGCAGTAGTTACTAACAGAGTGTTGTGGCAGCTATGTACTATGTACTATGTACTAATATATCCTTGCAGCTGGTATCATTTTGATAAATATATCTGAGTATATAAGTCTTGTACTAATTTTCAATAATTCTCAATGTTACTTTTTTATTTTATTTCCCTCATTTTCTTTCTTGCTTTTCACAATGTCTATTTTTTTAAAAAATTATTTTTTTTCTTATATATATTTTTTGTACATCTTAGTCACCAGACATTACATAACTTTTTTAAAATTAAATTTGTTGGTGTGACATTGGTGAACATGAACATATAGGTTTCAGTGTGGGTTTCTATGTTATAAGATCTATATATTGTACCATTTGCCCACCACCAAAGTCAAATCAAATCCTGTCACCCTATATTAGAACTCATTCTACCCCCATCCCCTTCCCTCTGGTAACCATCACACTGCTGTATGTATTCATGAGTTTCAGTTTTATATCCTACATATGTAGTTCCTAGAGTTTTCTAACTGACTAATTTCACTTAGCATAATGTTCTGAAGGTCCATCCATGTTGTTGCAAATGGTGCTATTTCATCCTTTCTTATGGCTGAGTAGTATTCCATTGTGTCTATGTAGTAATTCTTTATCCAGTCCTCTATTGAAAGACACTTTGGTTGTTTCCATGTCTTGGTCACCATGAATAATCCTACAATGAGCAAAGGGGTGCATATATCTTTGCAAATAGGTGATTTCAAGGTTTTCAGGTATATATCCCACAGAGTGATTGCTAGGTCTTACGGTAGTTCTATTGTCAATTTTGGGGGGAATTGACAGATTGCTTTCCATAGTAGTTGTACCAGTCTGCATTCCCACCAGCAACGAGTGAAGGTTCCTTTTGCCACAACCTTTACAACACTCTTTAGACTTATCTTGTTTATAATGGCCACTCTAACAGGTATGAGGTGATATCTCATTATAGTTTTGATTTGCATTCCCTAATTGACAGTGAGGTTAAATATATTTTCATATATCTATTGGCTGTTCACATGTCTTCTTGGGAGAGGTGCATTTTCAGGACCTCTGCCCACTTTTTGATGGGGTTGTTTGTTTGATGTTGAAATTTATGAATTCTTTATAATGTTGGAAATTACACCTTTGTCAGAGCTATTGCAACTATCATCTTCCCATCTGGATGGGTGCCTTTTTGTTTTGTTTTCAGTTTCTTTTGCTGTGCAGAAGCTTTTTAGATGGATATAGTCCCATTCATTTATTTTTGTCTTTACTTCCCTTTCCTTTGGGGTCAAGTTCATATATAAAATGATCTCTATGACCAAGGTTTACAAGTTTGGTGCCTATATATTCTTTTACATAACTTATTGTTTCCAGTCTTATATTTAGGTCTTTGTACAATTTTGAATTAATTTTTGAACATGGGGACAAACTGTAATCCAGTATTATTCATTTGCATGTGACTTTCCAGTTTTCCCAGCACCATTTATTAAAAACATAACACTTCTTTATATATTGACTGAGTGGCCAGATTATTATGACCACCTGATGTTTGTAGGCAAATTAGCTATAATTTCACGCTGAAGTTGCTAGAGGGCCAAGCCATTATAAATAGGGAAGCAGGTTGTTTACCACGACAGTAGAAGTGATTTTTTCCCGAAGATATGGGTAAACAATGCGATTTAATAGCCTTTGAACATGGAATGATTGTTGACACTCGAGCCATGGAGCGAGTATTAGCAAAGCAGCCGAAGGCCTGTTCGAACACCTTTTCTGTCTGCAGTTACCAAGATAAAATGTCTCCAATTTGCACAGGAACACAAGGATTGGACAGTTGAGCATTGGAAAAAAGTCATGTGGTCCGATGAATCACGTTTCTAGTTGCATCATGCAGATGAAAGGGTGAGAATTTGGCGGAAACAGCATGAAAGCATGCACCCCACCTGCATGAGTACAACCCTTCAAGCTGGTGGGGGCAGTGTTATGGTTTGGGGCATGTTTTCCTGGCATGATTTGGGCCCTTTAATTCATGTGGAACAACGTCTGAATAGCACAACATACCTAAATATCATTGCTGATCAAGTTCATCCTATCATGTTGATGGCGTATCCCAATGGAGATGGCTTCTTCCAACAAGACAATGTGCCATGCCACGGTGCTCGTATTGTGCAAGAGTGGTTTCAAGAACATGAGGGAGAATTTACCTTGCTTAGGTGGCCCCCACAATCACCAGATCTCAATCCAATTGAGCATTTGTGGGACTAAGTTAAAAGAGCCATCAGGCAGCTGGTTCCACAACCATCAAATCTCACAGAACCGGACAGTGCTATTCATCAGGCATGGTGTCAGATTCCTCGCATCACCTTTCAACATCTCGTGGAGTCAATGCCAAGAAGAATCGCCGCAGTATTGAAGGCAAAAGGTGGCCCAACAAAGTACTAATGGGGTGGTCATAATAATCTGGGCACTCAGTGTATGTATAACAACTACTCACAGATCTAAAAGGAGAAACATAGCAAAACACAATCATAGTTGGAGACCTTGATACTCCATTGACAGCTCTAGGCAGATCAAACAAACAGAAATTCAAGAAATATCAGCCTTAAATGAAACACTAGATCAAATGGACATAATTGACATTTGCAGAACCTTTTATCCCAAGATATCAGATTATACATTCTTCTCCAGTGTACATGGAACATTATCAAATATAGACCATATGTTGGGTGACAAAACTAGCATCAACAAATTCAAGAAAATTGAAATTACACCAAGCATATTCTCTAACCACGATGCCTTGAAATTAGAAATCAACTGCAAAAAGAAAGTAAAGACACCCACAAATAGGTGGAGATTAAAAAAACATATACTACTATAAAATTACTTGGTCAAAGAAGAAATAAAAGATGAGGTCAAAAGATATATAGAGACAAATGAGAATGATAATAAAACATATCAAAACCTCTGGGATGCAGCAAAAGCTGTAATAAGAGGGAAGTCTATATCATTACAGGCCTATCTCAAGAAACAAGAGAAACCCCACGTAAAAAAACTAACATTACATCTTAAAGAACAAAAGAAAGAAGAAAAAAAGCAACTCAAAGTCAGCATAAGAAAGTACATTATAAAAAATTAGAGCAGAACTGAATGGAATAGAGAACAAAATGACTATTCAAAAAATGAACAAAACAAAGAGCTGGTTCCTTGAAAAGATTAATAAAATTGACAAATCCCTGGCTATACTCACTAAGGATAAAAAGGAAAAGACCCATATAAACAAAATCAGAAATGAGAGAGAATTCACCACAGACATCATAGATATACAAAGGATCATACTAGAATACTATGAAAGACTATATGCCACCAAATTCAATAATCTAGAAGAAATAGATATGTTCATAGAATTATATAACCTTCCTAGAATAAATCATGAAGAATTGGAAAATCTAAATAGACCGATCAGTATTGAGGAAACTGAAACAGCCAACAAAAACCTCCCCAAAAATAAAAGTTCAGGACCAGATAGATGGATTCACCAGTGAATTCTACCAAATGTTCAAAGATTTAAAACCTATCCTTGTCAGACTCTCCAAAAAATGGAAGAGGCAATACTTCCTAATAGATTCTAGGAGACCAATATAATACTGATACCAAAACAGTGAAGATAAAACATTATATAACTTAATACATGTTCATCCCAATAAATTCAGCACCCATCCAGCACCATGCCTAGTTATTAGGATATTATTGACTATATTCCCTATGCTGTACTTTACATCCCCATAACTCTTCTGTAACAACCAATTTGTATGTCTTAATCCCTTCTTCATCCCTACCCCTCTCCCATCTGGCAACCAACAAAAAGTTCTCTGTATCTACGAGTCTGATTCTGTCCTACTTGTTCATTTTTTTGCAGAGTCAATTGTTGATAGATATGTATTTATTGCTATTTTATTGTTCATATTTTTATCTTCTTTTCTTCTTCTTAAATAAGACCCTTTAACATTTCATATAATATTGGTTTTGTGGTGATGAACTCCTCCTTTAGCTTTATCTTGTCTGGGAAGCTCTTTATCTGTTCTTAGATTCTAAATGAAAGTTTTGCAGGATAGAGTAGTATTGGTTGTAGGTTCTTGCTTTTCATTACTTTGAATATGTATTGCCAATCCCTTCTGGCCTGTTAAGTTTCTGTTGAGAAAACAGCTGACAGTCTTAGAGTCCTGCTTTGTGTGGTAGGTCCCTGCACAGCTGATTCTCCAAGGTGGTTGGAGGTCAGTGGTCAGTGTTCACATCCAGTCCTTATAACTGAAAGGCCTGAGTAAATCCCTCCCATTGAAATGCCAACAGCAATCAAGACTAAACTACAAAAGGAGGGTTACAGCCCATACAGGGGCACATCTCAAGGTCCCAGTAGGTAACTAACTGCTTTTCTCTTGCTGCTTTTAAGATTCTCTGTTTGTCTTTAATGTTTGGCATTTTAATTAGGATGTTTCTTGGCGTGGGTCTATTTGTATTCATCTTATTTGGAACTATTTGTGCTTCCTGGACTTGTATGCCTGTGTCCTGCACCAAATTAGGGAAATTTTCTGTCATTATTTTTTCAAATATTTTCAATTTCTTGAGCTCTCTCTTCTCCTTCTGGAACCCCTATGATGCAAATGTTGGTATGCTTGAAGTTGTCCCAGAGGCTCCTTACACTATCTTCATCTTTTTTTTGGATTCTTTTTTTTCTTTCTGCTGTTCTAATTGGGTGTTTTTTGCTTCCTTATATTCCAAGTCACTGATTTGATTCTAAGCTTCATCTACTATACTGTTGATTCCCTATAAATTATTCTTTATGTCAATCAGTGTAGCCTTCATTTCTAACTGGTTCTTTTTATGCTGTTAAGGTCCTCATTAAGTTCCTTGATCACTCTTAACAGTGTTTTTAACTCTGCATCTAGTAGATTTCCTATCTCCATTTTGTTTATTTTTTTTCTGGAGTTTTGTTCTATTGTTTCATTTGGGCCATGTCACTTTGTCTCCTCATTTTGGCTGCCTCCCTGTGTTTGTATTAGGTAGAGCTGCTACACCTTCCAGGCTTGATAGTGTGGTCTAATGTAGTAGGTGTCTTGAGGGTCCAGTAGTAGTACAGCCTTCCCCACCACCCCAGCTGGGCCCTCGAGGTGTTCCCCTCATGTGGCTTGTACACCCTCCTGTTGTAGTTGAGTCTTGATTGCTATTGGCTGTTGGTGTATCAATGGGAAGGATTTACCCAGGCCTATCAGCTGCAAGGACTGGATGTGAACACTGACCACTGACCTCCAACAACCTTGGAGAATCAGCTGTGGAGGGACCCACTGCACAGAGCAGAGCTTACCTTAGCAGGGCTCTGGTACCGACTGAGTTCATCCTTCAGTGTGTCGCGTACAGAGGTGATTGGATGGTGGTGCTTTGATATGGTTTGAAGCTGTCTACTGGATGTGCTGGCTCTGGAGCATCCCAGTAGATGCAGGCCAGGGTCAGCCACTGCCTGTGTTCTTCCTGGAGCCACCAGGCATAAACTAAAAAGCGATCTGCAGATGGCTGCTTCTTGAGCTGGGCTTGGAGGTACCCAGGTGAGGCTAAGCTGTGAACCAAGGCCGGCTGCTGCTAGTGCCCTAGGACCACTGAGCATGACATATGGGACACACTGAGGCCAGATGCTGCTTGTTTGAGAAATTTTAGGAAAATCTGAAGCCTGTGCCAAGACTGGCCATTCCTATGGGAAAGCCACTGGAAATAGCTTAGGTGGGCCCAAAAGTTGGGTGGGGAAGGGCCTCGGGGAAATACCAGGGTGAGGAGTGTGAGCCAAGTTGATGGAGTCTCATATATGGTGCCTTTCTGTTTGCTCTGAGGTGGGGAGGGCTCATCAAAGGAACAATAGTACTTCTGCCCCTCCAGCTCTCACCCTGATACTAAACAATTCATTTCATCTCTGTATGTCCCTGGTGACTTTCAAGCTGCTACCCCAAAACTGGAGCTAAGAGGGAGGGACTCTGAGTAAGTCTGTGCACAGGCCCTTTAAGAGGAACTTCCTTGGATTCCAGCAGCTCTCAGGGTTCTTCGGCCTCAATTCCTGCTGGTTGTTACAGACAGAAGTTAAGCAGATTTCTCTTTTTGGAGTGGAACACTGGGCTGGGGGTCTGGTGTGGGACTGGGAACTCTCACTCCTCAGGGAACCTCTACAGCTGAGGTATCTCTCTCAATTTTTATCCACCACATGCCACATACCTGTGGGTGTGGGACCAGCCCATTCTGCATCTCCACCTCTCCTACTAGTCTTAATGTGGCTTCTTTAGTTCTATAGTTGTAAGACTTCCATTCAGCTCAATTTTAGGTGGTTCTGAATGATGGTTGTTCTATAGTTTAGTTGTAATTTTGACGTGGTTGTGGGAGGAAGCAAGCACCTCATTTAGCTATGCTGCTATCTTAACTATAAATCTCCTGATGTCCAAAATGACTATTATTTTATCATCTCAGTCTTCCATATCTCTCTCAATACCAGTGCCTCTTTATATTTTATTTTGAATCTGCCTAGTATTTTTAAAATAAAGTGTCTTATTTCATGTTTTAATTTTCTTCTTTAATGTATTTTATATAATTTTTATGAGAACGTTTTTTACATAAATGCAAATGTGGAGTTATAAAAATTCTTAGGTAACACCACACAATTTCAACAACCAACATTTTTCTATACTTTTCCTATGTAATCCCCTTTGTCATTTTTTTTTGCTAGAGTATTGTAAAGCAAATCTGAGATGCCATTGATCCCCACACTCAAGTACTTGAGTATGTATCTCTAATTAAAACAAAACCAAAAGGGTAGATTTTTTTCTTTTACATAGCCAAAATTACAACAAAATTAACACTAATTTCTTAATACTATTTAAACCCATGTTCTTATTGAAATTTCCTTGACTGCATTTTTGTTGTTTTACAGTTGCTATGTTTTCATCAGGATTCATGCAATGCCTATTCATTGAAGATAATTTTTATTGGCTTACATCTCTTTAAGTCTCCCTTAAATTGGACCAAGTCAGATACTCATCCCATTTTTTTGCTATTTGTTTATTTATGAAATCAGATTATCCTGTAGAATGGTCCATATTCTATATTTGGTTCAATACTTACCTATTTTTCTTGTATAAGACTCCCCCAGGTATATGATGCCCCCCACTTTTACAACCCAAAATTAAGAAATCAATATTTTAAACATTTTTGCTGGTTTTCCTCTTAAGGCCTTCTTCTTTTTTGGCAACTTAAGGAGTTGTTCTTCCAGTTTTTTCCACTGTCCGATCATACACTCAGTGGGAGGAGGTCCAGATTGTCTCTCTGCAGCTCTATTTCCATTCTCCTTTGCATAGCTGATTACATTCAGTTTGAATTTTACAGAGTAAGACAATCGCTTACCGGTATTTATCTTTTTATTTTTTGACATCTTTATGGGCTCAGAATGCTCCAGTCCCTGTTGCATCTGCACACTCTCCACCTCAACCTCCAATTAGGGCATCAGCTGACATCAGTAACAATAAGGCTCATGATTGGAGGAAACCTGTTTGACAAGGTGTGGGCAGCTATGCACCCATGAGGCTCCCTCCTTGGCTGACTTCCGTAAGTGAGACGCCCCTTGATTTTCAGTCTAATGATTTTAGAAAAAAATAGTGCCTTATACACGGAAAAATAGGGTATATATTGCATAATTGCAGGAAGCACATAATCTCAGAATATATCACTTTTAGTGGTACTAAAATTTATTCATAAATTCAGGTGATGAAAGTCTAATTCTCTCATTGTAAACTTCCCAATGATGATTATTGCCCAAATTTGTTTTTCATTAGGGGTTGTAAAATGGTGATATTTTAATTTTATAATTCCTACTGCCTGGGATTTACTCAATTGAAAATCTTTTTTCATCAGCTTTTCTTATTCCTCTTTCCTTTTGTTTTTTTTTTTTAATTTTTTTATTGCTTAAATTATTACAAAGAGTATTACATATGTCTCCTTTTTTTTTCCCCGCCCTTGACAATCCCCTGGCTTCCCCTACCCCCCAGTGTCTTATGTCCATTGGTTATGCTTATATGCATGCATACAAGTCCTTTGGTTGATCTCTTACCCCCCCTCCAGCCCCCCCACTCTCAACGGCCTTCCTGCTGTAGTTTAACAGTCTGTTTGAGGCAACTCTGCCTCTGTATCTATTATTGTTCAAGAGTTTATAATGGTCTCTATTATCCATGAATGAGTGAGATCATGTGGCATTTTTCCTTCATTGACTGGCTTATTTCACTTAGCATAATGCTCTCCAGTTCCATCCATGCTGTTGCAAATGGTAAGAGTTCCTTCTTTTTTACAGCAGCATAGTATTCCATCGTGTAGATGTACCACAGTTTTCTAATCCATTCATCTACTGATGGGCACTTAGGCTGTTTCCAGATCTTAGCTATGGTGAATTGTGCTGCTATGAACATATGGGTGCATATATCCTTTCTGATTGGTGTTTCTGGTTCCTTGGGATATATTCCTAGAAGTGGGATCACAGGGTCAAATGGGAGTTCCATTTCCAGTTTTTTGAGGAAACTCCATACTGTCTTCCATAGTGGCTGCACCAGTCTGCATTCCCACCAGCAGTGCACAAGTGTTCCTTTTTCTCCACATCCTCTCCAGCACTTGTTGTCTGTTGATTTGTTGAAGATAGCCATTCTGACAGGTGTGAGATGGTACCTCATTGTTGTTTTGATTTGCATCTCTCGGATGATTAGCGACTTTGAGCATGTTTTTATATGTCTCTTGGCTTTCTGAATGTCCTCTTTTGAAAGGTGTCTATTTAGGTCCTTTGCCCAATTTTTGATTGGATTGTTTATCTTCCTTTTGTTAAGTTGTATGAGTTCCCTATAAATGTTGGAGATTAGGCCCTTATCAGATATACTGTTGGCAAATATGTTCTCCCATGTAGTGGGCTTTCTTGTTGTTTTGTTGATGGTTTCTTTTGCTGTGCAGAAACTTTTTATTTTGATGTAGTCCCATTTGTTTATTTTCTCTTTAGTTTCCAATGCCCTAGGATCAGTATTGGTGAAGAAATTGCTTTGGCATAAGTCTGAAATTTTGTTGCCTTTGGATTCTTCTAGTATTTTTATGGTTTCCCGTCGTATATTTAAGTCCTTTATCCATTTTGAGTTTATTTTTGTGTATGGTGTAAGTTGGTGGTCTAGTTTCATTTTCTTGCATGTATCTGTCCAATTTTCCCAACACCATTTATTGAAGAGACTATCTTGACTCCATTGTATGTTCTTGCCTCCTTTGTCAAATATTAATTGAGCGTATTGGTTGGGGCTGATTTCTGGGCTCTCTATTCTATTCCATTGATCTATATGTCTGTTCTTGTGCCAGTACCAGGCAGTTTTGAGAACAGTGGCTTTGTAATACAGCTTGATATCTGGCATTGAGATCCCACCTACTTTGTTCTTTCTCAGGATCGCTGCAGCTATACGGGGTCGTTTTTTATTCCAGATGAATTTTTGGAGAGTTCGTTCTAGGTCTGTGAAATATGCCATTGGTATTTTAATGGGAAGTGCGTTGAATTTATAGATTGCTTTGGGCAGTACGGACATTTTAATGATGTTGATTCTACCAATCCAAGAACATGGTATGTTCTTCCATCTCTTTATGTCTTCCTCTATCTCTTTTTTCAAAGTCCTGTAGTTTTCTGAGTAGAGGTCTTTAACCTCTTTAGTTAAGTTTATTCCTAGGTAGCTTAATTTTTTTGGTGCGATGGTAAATGGGATTGCTTTTTTAGTCTCTCTTTCTGCAAGTTCACTATTGGTGTATAGAAATGCCATAGATTTTTTGGCATTAATTCTGTATCCTGCTACATTGCCGAATTCTTTTATTAAGTCTAATAGTTTTTTGATGGAGTCTTTAGGGTTTTTTAGGTATAATATCATGTCATCTGCAAATAAGGACAGTTTTACTTCTTCTTTTCCAATTTGGATGCCTTTTATTTCTTCTTCTTCTCTAATTGCAATGGCTAATACTTCCAATACTATGTCGAACAGGAGTGGTGAGAGTGGGCATCCCTGTCTTGTTCCTGTTCTTAGGGGAAATGGTGTTAGTTTATGTCCATTGAGTATGATGTTGGCTTTGGGTTTGTCATATATGGCTTTTATTATGTTGAGGTATGATCCTTCTATTCCCACCTTGCTGAGAGTTTTTATCAAAAATGGGTGTTGAATTTTGTCAAACGCTTTTTCTGCATCAATTGAAATGACTATGTGGTTTTTTTTCCTTCAATTTATTTATGTAATGTATCACTTTTATTGATTTGCGGATATTGAACCATCCTTGCATCCCTGGGATAAATCCTACTTGGTCATGGTGTATGATCTTTCTGATGTACTGCTGGATCCGATTTGCTAAGATTTTGTTGAGGATTTTGGCATCTATGTTCATGAGGGATATTGGCCTGTAATTCTCTTTCATTGTGTTGTCTTTACCTGGTTTTGGTATTAGGGTGATGCTGGCTTCATAGAATGAGCTTGGAAGTGTTCCTTCCTCTTGGATTTTTTGTAGTAGTCTGAGGAGGATAGGTTTTAGTTCTTCCTTGAATGTTTGGTAAAACTCCCCTGTGAAGCCATCTGGTCCTGGGCTTTTGTTTGCTGGAAGCTTTTTGATGACTGCTTCAATTTCTTCCATAGTTATTGGCCTGTTGAGATTTTTAGATTCTTCCTGATTAAGTTTTGGAATGTTGTATTTTTCTAGAAATATGTCCATTTCTTCCAGGTTGTCTAGTTTGTTGGAGTAAAGTTGTTCATAGTATTTTTTAACAATCATTTGTATTTCTGTGGGGTCTATTGTTATTTCGCCTCTATCATTTCTGATTTTATTTATTTGGGTCCTCTCTCTTTGCTTCTTGGTGAGCCTGGCTAGAGGTTTGTCAATCTTGTTTATCCTTTCAAAGAACCAGCTCTTGGTTTCATTGATTTTCTGTATTGTTTTTTTGGTCTCTATGTCTTTTATTTCTGCTCTAATCTTTATTATCTCCTTCCTTCTGCTCACCCTGGGCTTTTCTTGTTGCTCTCTTTCTAATTCTTTGAGCTGTAGATTTAGATGATTTACTACCATTTTTTCTTGTTTGTTGAGGTAGGCCTGTAGAGCTATAAACTTCCCTCTCAGGACTGCTTTCATTGTGTCCCAAAGGTTTTGGATTGTTGTGTTTTCATTGTCATTAGTGTCCAGGATGTTTTTAATTTCTTCTTTGATCTCATTGGTAACCCAATCAATATTTAATAACATGCTATTCAGCTTCCAAGTGTTTGAGTATTTTGGGTTTTTTTTATTGTAGTTTATTTCTAATATTATGCCTTCGTGGTCTGAGAAGATGCTTTTTATGATTTCAATCTTCTTGAATTTGGGGAGACTTTGTTTGTGACCCAATATGTGGTCTATTTTTGAATATGTCCCATGAGCACTTGAGAAGAACGTATATTTTGTGGCTTTGGGGTGAAGTGTTCTGAAGATGTCAATTAAGTCCATCTGATCTAGTGAGTCATTTAGGATTGCTGTTTCTTTGCTGAGTTTTTGTTTAGCGGATTTATCCAGTGATGTCAGTGGTGTATTAAAGTCCCCTACTATGATTGTATTGTTGTCGATCTCTCTCTTGATATCTTCCAGGAGTTTTCTTATGTATGTGGGTGCTCCTGCATTGGGTGCATATATGTTTACCAGGGTTATATCTTCTTGTTGTATTGATCCCTTTAGTATTATGAAGTGGCCTTCCTTATCTCTTGTTATGGCCTTCACTTTGAGGTCTATTTTGTCCGATATAAGTATTGCTACCCCAGCTTTCTTTTCCTTTCCATTTGCCTGAAAGATATTTTTCCATCCCATCACACTTTCAGTCTGTGTGAGTCCCTTCTAATGAGGTGG
>NW_005871050.1:15341450-15369147 GCF_000147115.1 Myotis lucifugus | reverse complement strand
TTTTGATTGGGCCATTTAGTCCATTAACATTTAAAGTTATTATTGAAAGGTACTTGTTTGTAGCCATTTCTATTTTTTTGTGGCTGTTTTCTTTCTGGGCTTTTTATTTCTTCTTTTTACACCAGTCCCTTCATCATTTCTTGCATTGCTGGCTTGGTGGTGATAAACTCCCTTAGCCTTTTTTTGTCTGTGAAGCTTCTTATTTCCCCTTCAATTTTGAATGATAGCCTTGCTGGGTAGAGTATTCTTGGATTCAGTCCTTTGCTTTGCATCACTTTGTAAATTTCTGTCCATTCTTTTCTGGCCTGATGTGTTTCTGTTGAGAAATCGTTTGATAATCTGATGGGGGATCCTTTGTAGGTAACTCTCTGTTTCTCTCTTGCAGCCTTTAAGATTCTCTCTTTGTCTTGTACATTTGCCATCGTTATTATGACGTGTCTTGGTGTCGGTCTTTTGGGGTTCATCTTGCCTGGGACTCTCTGTACTTGTGTAACTTTTTTCTTCCCCATATCTGGGAAGTTTTCTGTCATTATTTCTTCAAATAGATTTTCTAATCCTTGCTGTTCTTCTTGTCCTTCTTGCAGCCCTATTATGCGTATGTTACTTCGTTTCATGTTGTCCTGAAGCTCCCTTAGGCTCTCCTCCTGTTTTTTAATTTTTTTCTCCAGTTGCTGTTCAGATTGAGCTTGTTTTTCTACCTTATCTTCTAACTCACTAATTCGGTCTTCTGCTTCTTTTAGTCTGCTGTTGAAACTTTCCATGGTGTTTTTGATTGTAGCTATATCACTTTTCATTTCTTCCTGATTCTTGCATAGGTTGTTGATTTTCTCATCCATCCGGTGAATGAATTGTACAACCATTATTCTGAATTCTTTTTCTGTCATGTTGCATGCTTCAACTTCATTAATCTCCTTTGTTTGTGATTCCTCATTGTCTTTCCTCTGGGTGTTGTGTCGTTTCTTCATTCTGATTATCTCCCGATGGTTCAAAGGTCGAGTTGCGTGGGCCTGGGCTGTGTGCAGTGGGAGCCTCCCACCACCCTAGTGTCACTGAAGAGCTCTGACACTAAGCTGTGTGGTTGTTGTTGGTTGGTGGGAACCAGGCTCGCTCTGAGTCAGTGTTGCCAGCGCTCAATGTGGCCTTGTATGTGCCCTTAGAATCAGGGACCCTGCCTGCACCGTGTTGAAAACCAGAGCCCCCTAGCATGCGCCAGGAGTCAGAGTTCCCCAAGAGACCAGTATCAGAGTCTCTGCTGCTTTGCGCGACCTCGCCTTGAGAATCCGGGCCCCTGTGTGCCCTTGCACCAGGAAATGGATTCACTGGCTCTTAGTATGAATGCACAGGGAATCAGGATCTCAGGCACAGGTGATAAGAAACACAGTCAAGTCACTGGTGCTTGGTGCTGCCTCCTGCCCCGAGAAACGGGGTCCCTGGGACTGTGCTATGCGGACAAATTCCCGTTCGCGCGTTTGCTCCCAGCCCAGGGCTCTGAAGCCCGCAGTGGGCGTAGGATCAGTTCCGGGTGCTCGCGTGTTTGGTTTGCAACCAGCCCAGGGCTCTGAAGCCCGCAGTGGGCGTAGGATCAGTTCCGGGTGCTCGCGCGTTTGGTTTGCAACCAGCCCAGGGCTCCGAAGCCCGCAGTGCACAAAGGATCAGTTCCAGGGTGCTCGCGCACTTCCAGGCCAAAGTTCCTGCCGCACTGAGGCCCCGGCAAGGGGTGGGTCTAACAGTTAGTTACTCGGTGCTGCCCGAGAGCCTGCGGGAAGGGGGGATGGGCTCTGTTACTCACGGATCTGCAGCGGGGATCTCTGAACTTTTGGTGTCCGCAGGTCTGTAGCTGTGGTCACAGGTCTCTGTCCCCAGTGGCTGCAGGGTCCTGGTATGCGTCTGCGATCAGACTGGGTGGTGCTGAGGCCAGGATCCTAGTCTCAAGCAGCTCTGTTTCCAAAGATGGCGTGGTCGCTGTGCCTTTGCTGGCCGCCCAGGAGTGTCCGCGCCAGGAGCGGGACTCTGCCGCCTAAGACTGCCGGGTTTAGGAGCCCCTTAGAAGACCTGCAGAGTCTAACTGTCCCTAGCTCATACACACTCACCACACACGTCCACACACTCCTCTATCACTTCCTTGCGCTCTCACACTCTCTCCCTCCCTACCTTCCTGCTGGTCGCCATTTTCTGGAATCTCTCCTCTTTCCTTTTGTTCATTCGAAAGTATGTTTACTTCTTTGTAAGCTCAGCTATTTTAATATAAACCTTTGCAACATTTTGTTCAGAATTTTCTTTTAATGCTAGAATTCTTGGTTTTCATAATGTTTAAAACTGAAGTTTTCTATTAATTTTATAGCTTATTAGCTTTGGCTAGTAACTTTGCTTTAATTTGCTTTTCATTTTCTGGTTTAAGGTAATAATCATAACTGGCCAAACCATTTTATAGTGTTTTCTTAAAAAATAAAATTACATTTATGCATTTGTCAGTTTGGGTAGGTGTGGTCTTAGTTCTACACCTTTCTAGCTTAGTGGCCTATACTAAGTCATTTCCTTTAGGTAGGAAATTGAAAATTGAAAATTATAAACCTTCGTGTACTTGACTATATTAACAGTTTACATAGTTCTTGTTTTTCAATAAAGTTTTATTGTTTTCTTTCCATAAATCATGCATTTATCTTGTTAATCAGGGTTTAACTTAGCATGATTCACAGGCTAAATCTGACCTCTGCCTATTTTTATTAATATATGTGTTTATCAAGTTAAATGTACAAAAGCATTAATTGATTAAAACATTAAAATATCTCTAAGCATTTGATTAAAATCTAAATATCACATTATTTTATATGCTTAAAATGCAGGAAAAGCAAACACCTATAATTTCAAAACCCATTTTTAAAATTTATTTACATTGAAAAGTGCTCATCCTATGGGCAGTAATAGCTGGTATTTACACTTGACATGTTATAAGATATTTTTATTGTGAAATACACATAACAAAATTTATAATTTTAACATTTTAAAACAGTTTTATTTCTGTAATGACCAAAATTTCATTACTAATTTTAATAATCTAGGTGTCTTACCTTTCTTTTTTGTTCAGTAAAAGTAGAGGTATGTCAATTTTGTTGGTCTTATCAAAGAGCCAAATTTTATTTTTGTTCTTTTTCTTATTGATTTTCTTTTCTGTGTCATTATTCTCCACTCTAGTACTTCTTACTTTTTGGCTAATAGCTTTGCTTTAGTTTGCTTTTCTTTTTCTGGTTTAAGGTATAAAGTTAAGTTATTGATTTGACATTTTTTAATATAGCCATTTGCAGTTAAAATCTTTCTCTGCACACTGCTTTAGCTACATTCCATATGATTATATATGTTCTGTTCTCATTTTCATTAATCAAAATGCATTTTCTAATTTCCTTGGTTATATCTCCTTTAGTCTATTAATTGTTTGAGAGTATCCTGCTTATTTACACACGTTTGTGAAATTCCGTTTCCCTTTTGTTGTTGATTTCTAGTTTCATTACATTGTTGCCAAAAATATTTTGTGTGATTTTAGTCTTTGTAAATATATTGAGGCCTGTTTTATGGCCTAATATATGGTTTATCCTGAAGACTGTTCTATGTGTACTTTAAAAGAATGTGTTTTCTACTGTTGTTGGGTGAAATGTATTATCTCATAGGTCTAGTTGATTTATAGTGTTGTCAAGTCTTCTGTTTCCTCATTGATCTTTTTTTTAGTTGTTTCATCCTGTATTGAAAGTGAGTTATTGAAATCTCCAACTGTTGTTGTGGAATTGTCTATTTCTCTATTCAATTCTGACAATCTTTGCTTCATATATTACAAGGGTCTAGGTTAGGTATGTTTAAGTTTATAAAGTTATATCTCTTTGAAGGATTGATCCTTTTATCAATATATAATGTATTTATTTGGCCATTGTAATAGTTTAGTATAGCCACCCAAGCTCTTTTTTGGTTATAATTTTTATGTCATACCTTTAACCATCCTTTCATTAAAACTAATTGTTTGGATCTAAAATGATCCTCTTGTAAACAGCATATAGATTGATCATATTTTGTATCATATTTTTATTCTATTCTGCCAACCTCTGACTTTTGATTAGAGTAACTACATTTAGTTTTATTCCTGCCATTTTGCTTCTGTATTTTTCTGTATTATACCTATTTTTAAAATTATTTCATTATAGCTTTTTGGTGCGTTTAATTGGACCCCTTCCCCCAAGTAGCCCTCAGCAAGCCAAAACTAACCAACTTAATTTTGAGAACAAGATCTACCTTGTTCCAGAACCATGAACTCATACTGGGAACATTAGCTGTTTCTTTAAGATAGTGAAATATAGGGACAAAAGTGAGGCAAGGCAAGTTAAAACAGTATAAAGCTCTCCTACTGTGTTTCAATTGGCTTTTTCTTGATTCACCATTTACTTTGTTGTTATAAACCTTTGACTATTTTTTTAATACATTTTATTGATTTTTTACAGAGAGAAAGGGAGAGGGGTAGAGAGTTAGAAACATCCATGAGAGAGAAACATTGATCAGCTGCCTCCTGCACACCCCCTACTGGGGATGTGCCCACAACCAAGGTACATGCCCTTGACTGGAATCAAACCTGGGACTCTTCAGTCCACAGGCCAACGCTCTAGCCACTGAGACAAACTGGTCAGGCCTTCGACTATTTTTCAGAGTTTCAACAAAGGTGATTCAAACAGTTTTGGCAGATTTTTCAATATTTCTTTGGAGTAATGGATCCTTGAAATTCCCTACTCTGACATTTCCACTCCTGGTCTCCATTGACTGTTTTTATGAATAAAGTTTTATGAGAATATTGCTCCACTCATTTTGTTGATGTATTATCTATGGCTAATTTTGCTCTACAATGGCAGGGTTGAGTAGGTAAAATAATAACTGAATGGACCCTAAATGTAAAATATTGTTGTTTTCCCAATGAATTAAAAAGCCATTTTAATCATCAGAGAGATTCAAATCAAAACGATAACGAGGTACCATCTCATACCTGTCAGAATGGCTATCATCAACAAATCAACAAATGACAAGTGCTGGCAAGGATGTGAAGAAAAAAGAACCCTCCTGCACTGCTGGTGGGAATGCAGACTGGTTCAGCCACTGTGGAAAACAGTATGGCGTTTCCTCAAAAAACTAAAAATGGAGCTCCTATTTGACCCAATAATCCCACTTCTATGAATATATCCCAAGAAGTCAGAAACACCAATCAGAAAGAATATATGCACCCCAAGAATATGGCAGCACAAGTTACAATAGCTAGGATTAGGAAACAGCTTAAATGCCCATCAGAAAATGAGTAGGTTCAAAAACAGTGGTGCATCTATAATGGAATACTATGCTGCTGTAAAAAAAAAAGGGGGGACTCTTACCATTCGCAACAGCATGGATGGAGCTGGAGAGCATTATGTTAAGTGAAATAAGCCAGTCAGAGAAAGATAAATATCACATGATCTCACTCATTTGTGGACTATAGTGAACAAAAATAGATCCAGAAACACAGAAGCATGAAACAGACTGTCAAAGCTCAGAGGGAAACCAGGGGAGGGTGGGAGAGGGGATAAGAGATCAACCAAATGATTTGTATGCGTGCATATAAGCAAAACCAATGGACACAAATAGTAGGGAGATGAGGGCATGTGCTGGAGGGTAGGAGTGGCTGGGGAGAGGTCAATAGGGGAAAAAAGAGAAATATATATATAATACTTTAAATAATAAATAATTTAAATAAAAAAAATAAAATGCCAGTTTAATCTTAATCAAATACAGATTCATGTTCTTGAACCATAAATTAGCTTTTGTGCTCAATAGCTCTCTTTTCTAGCAAGAGTTCTATTTTCTTTTAATTATTTCACTTTTATAGGTAATGTTGATCAATGTAAGTCTTATTTTCTTACTGTTGTTTTAAATATTTTTTGCTGTACTTGCTTATCTACTATAGATGGGTATTAAAATTATTTTGACAGGCTTCTTGAACTCCCTGCAATCCTTTTGAAAATCTCAATAATATATAATATGTAATTTTTGCAATATTGAGTTTACTTTTGAAGAAAGTTTGTACATGTATGCAATTTCTTTTCATTTATTTATATTAAACTGGAATATTAGTTCTGATTAACTGAGAATATTATATTTGACTAGAGGCCTGGTGCATGAATTCGTGCACCAGTAGGGTCCCTAGGCCTGGCCTGCAGGAATGGGCTGAAACCGGCTCTCTGACATCCTCCAAGGGGTCCCGTATTGCAAGAGGGCACAGGCCAGGCCGTGGGACCCCACCGGTGCACAATCGGGGCCGGGGAGAGATGTGGGAGGTTGGCCAGCCGGGGAGGGACCACAGGAGGGCTCCAAGGTGTGTCTGGCCCATCTTACTCAGTTCTGATTGGCTGGACCCCAGCAGTAAGCTAACCTACCGGTCAGAGCATCTGCCCCCTGATGGTCAGTGTACATCATAGCGAGCAGTTGAGCAGCCTTAGCATATCATTAGCATATTACACTTTGACTGGTTGAATGGAGGACCAGATGACCAGACACTTAGCATATTAGGTTTTTATTATATAGGATTATTATTTTGTGTAGAGCAATTCATTCCATGTTAAATAAGTCTTGTGGTATACAGGTACCATTTTTAGTCCTAGACATTGATAGGAATGCTCTTAGTGCTCTAATAGATTAAATAAATTTATCTTTTGTGGCAAATGTTATATACTGTTTATGTCTACCTGGAATACTGGATTTAGGAAGAATTGTAAGTCCATTGTGACTCAGGTGTAAAGAGGATTTTTATAGTTGAATTAATTTCATTAATGTGAAATAGGGAATGGCTTCACATGTCTTAATTTTACATACCTGCTCTTCTATGTCATCATTAAGCATGACACATATCTACTAATACAACTTATACATTTTTAAATTGATTTTAGAGATAGATGGAAAGGGGAGAGAGAAACATCAATTTGTTATTCTATATATTTATGCATTCATTGGTTTCTTCTTCTATGTGCCCTGACCAGAGATCAGACCCTCAACCTTGACATATCAGAATGATGCCCTAACCAACTAAGCTACTCAGCCAGGGCATCACTTATACATTCTTAACAAGTTAAAGAAGTTATCTCCAATTTTACTTAACTAAAAATGTGTTTTAATCAGAAATTGGTGTTGAAATTTATCCAATAAATGCCCTCTAGCAACTGTCAAAAATCATATGGTTCTTTAGTATTAGAATAAAACAATATACAAACTAGGTTAAACTAGAAAGATAAATTTAAAAAATATTTTCTAATTATAAAGCATCCGTCATTTCATGTGATAAAATGAGTTCAGTTGTGATATATTATTTTTTATTAACATATGACTTGATTTATTTGTTAGATATTAGGGATTTTCATGTTATATTTATTAGTAAAAAGTATTAGTATTTTCATTCTTTTTGTGATAGTATATATATCAGAAATAACAGCTTGATAAAAATAATTCTGAGCTTTCTATCTTTTTTTGTCCTTTACTCTGAAACATTTTATACAAAATAAGAGTGTCTCTTACATTGAAGTTTGAAGAGGCTGCATAATAACACCAATGGAATCTATTGTCACTCTTGGGGGACATTCTTTGAGAACCTTTCAACTTTTTTCATGGCTATTGATATATTTTTGTACATATTCTGTTGTTAACTTGGTCATATATTTCCTGATAAAATAGTGCATTATATCAATTTTTATTTTTTAAAAGTGTTGATAATTTTTATTCTTTTTAATTTTTTGAATTAACATTTATTTGATCAGGATAATCCATGCATGTAAGTCTTTTAAGTCACATTGTACTAATGGCTTTTAGTGAAGTAAAACAGTATTCTGACAAAAATGTCCCCATTTCTCAGCCCTATTCCCCAGATAGAATAACTTTAAACTATTTATGCTATTTCTCATATTATGGCCTCCATATTTCAAAGGAATATTCTCATGCCTTTATATTTTCAATGATTCTATAAATTATGTATTTATTTCTAGTTACAGCATAGAAACATTTAACTCTACAATACAACTCAAATATTTTCTTCTTCCATCTTCCAAATTTAGTTTTAATTTTAATAAAATTTCAGTGTTTATATTATTGCTGACCTTAACATTTTTAACTGCTAAGCCAGCCAGTGTACTATGAATATTCTTTTATTATGCTTTTGAATTTTCATACAGTTAATAATTATTTTGTTTTCTCATTAGCTAATTCTTACTAAGTGTTCCAACACATATGTGAAATGCCCATCAATATTATTTTCTAAACAACCGAAAACATTGTTTAATCTAGCATTTCTGTTGTTTCCTTGGTGACCTTTTCCGCTTAATCCTTCCATTCTTCTCCATCCCACAGTGATTGCTTTCTTTCTCGGTATACTGAAGATTTGTTATCCTAGAAGTACTCTTGTTTATCCCCTATGTTGTACTGCAAGTTTTCTGAGTCTCATGAGCATCCTGTTTACTTACCCATTTTGTTAGAGAAAATTTACCAGTAGCTATCTATGAAAAAAAAAACATGGGGAAGGTAAAGTTTTGAGCCATTGCATGTTTGAAAATCATATTATTTAGAAACTTGATTTAGAGGGAAAATATTTGCTCAGAATTTTTATTATTATTTTTAAATTTATCTTTATTGTTGAAAGTATTACATATGTCTGCCTTTTCTTCCCTCATTAACCTCCTCCAACCAGTTCCTGTCCCCTTCCCCAGGCCTTCATAGCACTATTGTCTGTGTCCATGGGTTATACATATAGGCATATCCTATATAAAAAAAAATGGTAATATGCATATTGACCCTAACAGCAGAATGACCAGGAATGACCAGTTGCTATGACATGCACTGACCACCAAGGAGCAGACATTCAATGCAGGAGCCTACAGGGGGAGTCCCGCTTAGCCACAAGCCAGGCTGACAGCTATGAGTGCAGCAGCAGTAGCAGGAACCTCTCTCACCTCCTCAGCAGTGCTAAGGATGTCTGACTGTGGGCCTAAGCTGGCAGGTGGACATCCCCCGAGGGCTCCCGGGCTGCCAAAGGGATGTCTGACTGCCATCTTAGGCCTGATCAGCAGGGGAGCAGGCCTAAGCCGGCAGGTGGACATCCCCCAAGGGGTCTCAAACTGCGAGAGGGCACAGGCCAGGCTGAGGGACCCCCCCCCACCAGTGCATGAATTTTTGTGCACCGGGCCTCTAGTAAGTATATAAGTTCTTTGGTTAATTTCTTCCCATTCCCCTTCCTCCCTTCCCTCTGCAACTGCTCAGAATTTTAAAAGGCATTGTTTCATTTTCTTCTGGCTTCTAGTTACACTTGAGAATTTTGATCCTATTCTGTTTCCCAATCCTTTTAGGATCATTTATTTTATATCTAATGTTCTGGAATTACACAATATTGTAGGTGCAGGTTTCTTTGGTTTGTTTGTTTTACTAGTCATTTTGTTGAAACTTTGTTGGTTCTTCCCATTAAGAGACTCATACCTTAAGTCTGTGGAATTTTCCATTTTATTTTGTTGATAATTTTATCCTATTTACTTAGTTTTTAATTTTATGTTACTTACTAAAAAACTGTTGTACTTTTTGAAACAACCCTTCAATTAAAATATATATGGGGGAAAAGGGATAGAGGGATAGAAACATCAATAATTAGAGAGAATCACTGATGGGCTGCTTCCTGCATGCCCCCTACTGGGGGTCGAGCCAACAACCAGGTATGTGCCCTGACCTGGAATTGAACTGTGACCTCCTGGTTCATGGATCGACACTTAACCACTGGGCAACACCAGCCAAGCTCAGTATGCATATTTTCATTTATTTGTTACATGTGGAACTTTGTACTTCATCCACCCTCTCTTCTGCCTGATCATGCATACATGGAGAGCTAAGTCTCTTTCTCACTTGTCATAATGTTCTGAATTTGTAATTTTATGTCATTCTGTGTAGATAATTAAAATTTTAAACTACTAGCATGATTTTTACTGTTCAATTTTGTATTGTGCAATGCCAGTTTTAAATGCAACTATTATAGTATTCAAATCATATATGAAATACCTGAAATTACACAATTTGCCTTTTGTAGTTCAGGCATGCATATGTATTTTGTACTTACCACAATACTGAAAATACTGCATAGAACTAACAAAACTGTTTTTGTTTCACTTATTGATATGTACACAGTCTATAGATATTCTCTATCTAAGATTTACTGATAAGTGGGAAGGACTAAATGGAAAAGAAATTATGGTTGCTTTTCTTTCCATTTCCTTTAAAAAAATAATTTTCAATGTAACTAGTTGGCTAATGTAGGAAAATAACATGAGTAAGAAAGTATAAAGTAGTATTTATTATTTTCTCTTTTTCTTAGAATGCCATTGTCATTTTTTCTACATTTGAAGTAAATTTTGGTTCAAACAGAAAGCATAGGTTTTCAGTGCTTTCAGCTCCCATACTTAGGTACAGGTGTAGCATGCTTACCCTGTGCTCACTGGGAGTCTTGCTAAACTGTCTCATCTTATGAGACCACTAGAATTCAATGCTCATGGATCACCCACAAATGCTATATGCAGATGGTGTGGCAAGGAACAGCAGGGAACATGCATATTGTATCTATCTTTTCTGCTCATGCACATGCTCCATTGTCCCATGGCATTTCACTTATAGAACCCAAGTTCAAATACATAATTATTAAAAACTTTAACACGGCAGCATCAGAACTTATTTTTGTGTGAAGATTTGGCTTTCTATGTTTTTGTTTTGTTTTGCTGCTGTGAAGGGCGACTTAATCATAGGGAAGGGTGTATGTCTATGTCTATATTTACATCAGAACTTTCAACCAAAAGTGGAGTTATTTTGAGAACAAGGTCACACAGACCATTAAGCCAGAACTGATTGCATTGGTCTTTTCAAGTATATAATTCAGAGAATTCTTTTTGTTTTCTAATTCATCAATTTCTGTTTTTCTTTCTATAATTTTCTTTCTCCAGTTTTCCTTATACTTTTTCTTGTGCTCTTCCTAAATTCTCCAATTGAATGTTTTGTTTAACTATTTTCACTCTTTGTTTATTTATTTTTATTGATTTCAGAGAAGAAGGGAAAGTGAGAGATAGAAACATCAATGATGAGAGAGAATCATTGATTGGCTGCCTCTTGCATTCCGCTACTGGGGATAGAGACCGCAACCTGGGCATGTGCTCTGACTGGGAATTGAACCATGACCTCCTAGTTCATAGGTTGGTTCTCAATCACTGAACCACACTGGCCAGGTTATTCTTATTTATTTAATAAATATATTTGAGGCTATGGATTTTACTCCATGATAACTGTATCCAAACCCCTTAAATTTTGATATTTAATGGTCTAATTTTTCTAAATACTCATAATTTTGATTTCCTATTTTACATGAGAGTTACTTAGCATTACTTTTAATTCCTATGATATGTCTTATTATACAAACACAGGTGTTTTTGAAAATGTCACATCATTTCCATTAAAAAATTTATATCCAACTTTTTTGTGGATTGAGTTGTGTCCCCCAAAATGATATGTTGAATTCCAAGCCCATAATATGTGTGAATTTGACCTTATCATATATAGAATCTTTGCAGATATAATCAAATTAAAATGAAACCACAGTAAATTAGGGTGGGGACTCTTACAGTGATAGGTATCATCCTATATAATAAAAGCCTAACATGCTAAGTGTCTGGTCGTCCGGTCGTCCAGTCATCTGGTCAGCTGTTCAACCAATCAAAGCATAATATGATAATGATATACTAAGGCCACTCAACTGCTCACTATGACATGCACTGACCACCAGGGGGCAGGCAGTCGACCGGTCAACCAGTAGCTATAATGTGAATTGACCACCAGAGGGCAGATGCTCTGACTGGTAGGTTAGTTTTCTGCTGGGGTCAGGCCATTTGGGACTGAGGGAGATGGGCTGGACACACCCTGGAGCCGTCCCACTGTCCCTCCCCAGCTGGCCAACCTCCCATTTCCCTCCCTGGCCCCGAGTGTGCACTGGTGGGATCCCTCGGCCTGGCCTGCATCCTCTCACAATCTGGGACCCCTCAGGGGGTTTCAGAGAGTCAGCATCAGCCCAATAGCAGAACGACCAGTTGCTATGATGTGCACTGACCATTAGGGGGCAGATGCTCAATGAAGGAGCTGCCCCCTGGTGGTCAGTGTGCTCCCACGGTGGAAGCACTGCTCAGGCAGAAGCCTCTGTGGCAGCACTAAGGATGTCTGACTGATGGCTTAGGCCCTCAAGGGCTCCCAGACTGAGAGAGGGTTCAGGCCAGGCTGAAGGACCCACTCATTCCCCCCTCCTGAGTGCAAGAATTTAATGTACTGGGCTTCTAGTTATAAGATAAAAGAGAGGGAGATTTATTCATTGAGATGCAGCAAAGTTGCTCTGGGAAGACAGAGGCAGAGACTGGAGTTATGCTACCACAAGCCAAGTATTGCTAGCAACTACCAGAAGCTAGAACAAGCAAGGAAGGAATGTTCTGTAGAGCCTGTGGAAACAATATGGCCTTATTAATATCTTGATTTCAGATTTCTGGACTCTAGAAACATGAAAGACTGAATTTATGTTGTTTTAAGTCACCAAGTTTGTGATCCTATCTAATAATAGACAAACATGGTAATTGACCATACCTTCGCAACGCCTCCCATTGGCTAATCAGCATGATATGCAAATTAACCGCCAACAAAGATTGCGTCTAATTTGCATATTGTAGGCAGGGCGGGACACTGGGAGCCGCCATCCAGGCCCCGTGTTCAACCCCAGGAGCCGCCGGAAAGCCAGGCCGCAGGCAAGGTGACACCCCGGGACCCAGGAGCTGCCTTGCCTGTGGCCGTGATCGTGATCGTGATCGTGATCGTAAAGCCGGGCCGCAGGCGAGGCAGCATCCTGGGACCCAGGAGCCCTTTGGCGAGGTCTGCAGGCAAAGCAGCCATCAAGCTATGAGGGGGAGCGTGGGGGGCGGACGGAGCTACAGGAGCAGCTTTGGCCGGAGACTGAAGACTCCCACTGGAGCGAGGAGCAAAGACTGAAGGCTCCAGCCGCAGCGAAGACTGTGTCCAGAGCGAAGATGGAAGGTGGTGGCCAGAGTGAAGGTCTGGGTTGCGGGTGCCAGAGGAAAACTGGTGCTGGCATCCAGGGGAAAGAAGGCCTATTGCACGAATCTTCGTGCAATGGGCCTCTAGTACTTTATTATAACAGCCCTAGAAAACTAGTGTAAAATTATAGCTTCCATTTTATTGAATTTAAGAGAGATTAAATTTTCAGTCATTCTCAGGGTTAAAGCTCTCAAATATACCCCAAGTTATACAAAGGTGCCAGAGATATATCAAATAAAATATTTATAAAAGGCCCTCTAGAGTTTAGCCCACACTTACAGCTTAATTGTTTAAATCTCTATGATTCCATTACATCTGGTTGCTTTCTTGATTCAGTGCTCTTTTAAAAACAGGATTATTTTCCAAAAGTTAAAACACATTCTTTAGAGATTTTGCCATCTTTATGTTTGCCCTTTATTTGTAAAAACCACAAACTTCTTAATTCTTCTGCATTGTTAATATAAGAAACACTCAAATCTATGAAGATTTTTTGTGTGAGTTTATTTGAGCTAACCTGTCGACAAATACCAGGAAGCAGAATCTCAAAGGATTGAGATAATGCTCAGGTGAAGGGCAGTTTTTCACCTTGTTTTATACATTACAATCAAAAGAGGAGATGTAAGTGGGTTACATGAAGTCCACTGGTGAGAGATTAGGGAGGGGGGGAGAAAGCGAAGTCGGGGGGGTAGGAAGGAAAAACCTCTGGGATTAGATAAAAGTAAATTGATAGACACACACTTCTTTTACTTAGGTGGGTGCAGGATAGTTAACAGTCAACAATTAACTCAATAACGAGGGGATTTGTGATCTCTGAAGAGCAGTGCCTGTGCTTTGAGGGGTCCAAAAAAAGGAAAATTACTTTGACATTCCAAAGATATGTTATAGATGCAAAAAGACAATAGGCTCAGTTAAGGTAAAGATTGACCTTTGTCAAGGAAGATACTGGCCTAGGACATGACTACCCACCATAAATTGCTTTTAGTTGAAATGTTTTAATTTCAGATCATCCTTTGTGGTTACTTTAGGTCTCTGAGTTTGCAAGGCCATCAAGTAGGCCACTCCTGAGGTTGTCAGGTTAGTATGTGGCCACTTTTCATCCACAGCATCTAGGAATATTGTCACACTCCATAGCACTTGCCATATCTTCTTACCTCTCTCTCCTCCTAAGGAACATTTAGAAAATTATTCTGAATAACTCTAAGTTGTCTTTAAGTGGGATATTTCAAACATGTCTGAGTTAAGGCAGCTCAGGCCTGACTAAGTTCTTAGATGGGGGAACAGAAAACAAGAATTCCTTTTTTTACTTTTTAAACAGCTATTAATATAAAAAGAAATTAACATAATAATAAATTATTTAGTCCTATTTCCTATTCATTTTTAAAATTTAAAATAACTCCCACTTCCAAAATTTTATTGCATTGTAGTTGAATAATATAGTATGTATGAATTTTGCTTGTGAAAGGATTTATTTAGATTTCCATTACGTAGCTAGCTTTCAGTGTGAGTGATATGATCAAAGAAAAAATGTTAACAGATATTAAAGGTATAGAGTACATTTAAAGACAAAGGGTGCAGAAGCTTACCAAGATATTTACACACACACAAAAGGAGAAAACCCAACATGTTATCAGACAGAGCTGATGGCTTTTCAGGTCTCTGAGTCAGTATGAGAATTTACAACTGTATATGACATAAACCACAAGGAGTAGGGTTTGTTCCAGGAAAAAGAACTTGACTTTTGCCTTAGCCTACTGACCTGTTTCCCAGTATCCACTTTTGCTCCCTTCCAATCCATTTTTCCACACTGTAGTTCTTTATAAATGCATATATGTTTATGGCACTTCTCTATATAAAACATTTCAGGGATTTAAAAGAATTTTAATAAATAAATAAAGTCTAATAAAAATACTTAAAAATCTTTCATTTCCTTCTTATTACCCTTAGGATAAAGTGTGAAACCCTAAACATTGTGTGATGGTTAATTTTATTTGACAACTTAACTGGCCAAGGGGTACCTAGATTAGACAGTATTTCTGTGAGGGTGTTCCCAGATGAGATTACCATTTGAATCAGTGGATTTAGTAACAGAGATTGCCTTTCCCAATGTGGCTGGATTTTATCCAATCCACTGGGAGCCTGAATAGAATAAAAGGCAGAAAAAAAAAGAATTCACCCCTTTTCATCTCCTGCTTGCTTGCCTGAGTGGGAAACTCATCTTAACTTCTCTAGTTTTCAGACTGGGATTTAAACCATTATATCTTGGTTCTCAGGTCTTCAGATTCAGACTGAATTAAACCACCAGCTTTTCTGGGTCTCTAGTTTGCAGATGTTAGATTATGGGATTTCTTAAACTTCATAATCACATGAGCCATTTCCTCAAAATAACTCTCTCTATTTTCCTCTCTCTCTCTTCCTCTCTCTTCTCTCTCTACCTCTTCTCTATCTCCACCTCTACCTCCATCTTTATCTCCATACCAGAGGCCGGGTGCATGAAATTCATGCACAGAATGTGTGTGTGGGGGGGGTCCCCTCAGCCCAGCCTGCACCCTCTCCAATCCAGGATACCTCGGACATCCCTCTCACAATCCTGAACTACTGGCTCCTAATCACTCACCTGCCTGCCTGCCTGGTTGCCCCTAACTGTCCCCCCTGCTGGCCTGGTTGCCCTCAACTGCACCGCCCCCCCCTGCCCCCCGCTGGCCTGGTTGAACCTAACTGCCCTCCCTACCAGCCTGATTGCCTCTTACTGCCACCCCCACTGGCCTGATTGCCTCTTACTGCCCCCCCTGCTGGCCTGTTCACCCCCAACTGCCCCCCTGCCAGCCTGGTTGCCCCTCACACCCCCCTGTTGGCCTGGTCACCCCATGCAGCCTGCTTGTTCAGTCATTTGGTCATCCCTCACTAATCCCCCTGCCAGCCTGGTCATAGGCAGCCATCTTGTGAGGGCATGAGGGTTAATTTGCATACTACCTCTTTATTATATAGGATACCCTACTAGTTCTGTTTTTTGGAGGCACCTGACTAATCCACATTGCTCACAAATACCTCAACTATTAAGCAAATGCTGCCTTTCTTTCCAGTCTCATTTCTTGTCATATTTACTCTAGAAATTTTTAAGTTATTACATAGTAAATATCTTCCTTTTAAATTAACTAATTATATAGTATTACATAATCTACTATCCTGATAATTGCCACTTCACTGCTCTTTGAGAAATTCTTACCTGTTTCTTAGACTAAGTTATATTCTTTGTGTATTTTATTTCCTTTAATACAATAGTTCATCATACATTGTTATAATACTTCTGTTTATTTTATCTTTGTTCTAGGTATATACATTGATTTGTTTTTTTAAATTAATGTACTTTATTTTTTTATTTTTAAATATATTTTATTCATTTTACAGAGAGGAAGGGAGAGGGATAGAGAGTTAGAAGCATCATGAGAGAGAGAACCACCAATCAGCTGCTTCCTGCATGCCCCCCCCACACTGGGGATTGAGCCCTCAACCAATGTACATGCCCTTAACCAGAATCAAACCTGGAACCCTTCAGTCCTTGGGCCAATGCTCTATCCACTGAGCCAAACTAGTTAGGGCTGTACTTTAATTTTTGAGAATGTTTAGTTTAGAGAGAAATTGAGTAAAAAGTACAGAGTTCCGACATAGCCCCTACAAAAAAACCCCACAATATTCCCTATTATTAGCATCTTACATTAGTGTGATACATACTGATAGTCTATATAAATGCATTTGATTTTTGCATATTGATCTTGTGTCCTGGTTTTTGCTGAACTCATTTATTCATTCTAGGATATTTTTTGGTAAATTTCTTGGGATTTTTACTTGTACCCAATTATGTCATATACAAATAGAGACAGTTTTATTTTTTTTCTTTCCAATCTGTATATCTATATTTTTTTTCTTTTCTATTACAATAGCTAAACGTTCTAGTATTATGCTGAATAAGAGTGGTAAGAGGGGATTGATTCTTTTTATTATTATGTAAAATCACTCTTTGGCTGTAATAATTTTCTTTGTTTGAAGTCTTTTATCAGAATATTAATATAGTTACTTCTGCCTTTTTAAAATTAATGTTTGCATGGTATATATTTTGTCATTCTATTGCTGTTCATCTGCCTGTAGTGTTTTAATTGGAGTGATTTTCTTGTGAATGGCATAAAGTCTGGTCATGTTTTATTGACCAATTCTACCAAACTATGGTTTTTGATGGGTTCATTTAGACCATTTGCATTTAAGGTAATTATTGATAGGCTAGTGTTTAAGTCTGTCATTTTGTTATTTCAGTATTCCTCTCTTTCTCATACTTCAATTTCTCTTTTCTTGCCCTTGAGTGGGTTACTTGGACACTTTTAAATTCCATGCTAATTTATTTATGGTATTTTAAATATCTCTTTGTATAGTTTTTTGTAATAATTGCTCTGGGTATTATAATATACATTTATATTATCATAGACTTCTGGTATCAAGTGAAGGTAAAATATTCACTTTCATTTAGGTTGCTTAGCCTTCCCTATTTTAAAATACTATTTTCTTGAGTATCAGATGATGTTATATATATATATATTTAATTATCAAATATAGTTTAAAAGGCTCATGATCAAAAAGAAAATCTATTATATATATTCATATTTCTACTCTTTCTGTTGTTCCTTCTTTTTTCCTGATGCTCCAGATGTCTTTCTTTTATCATTACGTTTTTGTTTAAAGAACTTCCTTTAGCCATCTCTCTAATGATATATCTATTAAACAGAGAGTAGAATGGTGGCTACTAGGGGCTAGAGCAGTGATTCCCAAAGTGGGCGCTACCGCCCCCTGGTGGGTGCTGCAGCGATCCAGGGGGGCGGTGATGGCCACAGGTGCATTTGTTTTAACTTTTTTTGTATTACCTTTCTATTTTGAGTTCAATAAATAGTTTCATAATTTCAAACTTCAATGTTTCTAATTTACACCTTTCTTTACTATATTTTACGAAAAAGGTAGAAACATTAATACATATATCTTTTTGTTTAATTGCTATTAAAATTTTTTAAAAAATTAATTTCCAGGGGGCGCTGAGTAATATTTTTTTTGGAAAGGGGGCGGTAGGCCAAATAAGTTTGGGAACCACTGGGCTAGAGAGTGAGGAGAATGGGCAGATGCTAGTCAAAGGTTACAAAGCCTTCAGCTAAAAGATAAATAAGTTCTGGGGATATAATGTACAACATGATGACTATAGTTAATACTGTGTTGTGTATTCAAATTTGCTAAGAGAGTAGATAGACATTATGTATTTGCACTACACACACACATAAGTGATAACTATGTAAGGTGATGGATGTCTTAATTAACCTGTGTGGATGAAAACGGGATGCTGTAATAAATCTGATAAGCACAGTGGACTTGCTAAGTGAAATAAGCCAGTCAGATAAAGATATGTACCATATGGTTGCATTATATATGGAATCTAATGAACAACTAAACTAACAAAGTGGAGACAGACTCATGGATACAGAGAACACACTAACAGCTGTCAGATGGGTGGGGGTTGAGGGCCAGGTGACAAGGGTGAAGGGATTAAGCAAAGAAAAGAAAAAAAGGAAAAAGAAAGAAAGACTCATGGACACAGAAAACAACAGTATGGTGATTGCCAGGGTTAGGGGAGTGGGGAGAAGTAGAAGAGGGTGTAAGGGGAATAAATGGTGATAGAAGGAGACTTGACTTGGCATGGTGACCACACAATACAATATACAGCTAGTGCATTATAGAATTTTATACCTGAAACCTATATAATTTTATTACCAAATGTCATCCCAATAAATACAACTTAAAAATTCTGACATGTCCAGTGACCAAAAATAATCTCATATGGTGATCTGATCATAAATTCTAACTAAGCTGGGGCTTAGTCACAGCCCAGGCAAGCTCTGTCCATTGTTCTTGTACATCTAGGTTAACACACCTTTGAAATGCTAGAATAATCCTCTTTAACAGACCCCTGTGAAGTAATCACCCACCAGAGAGCACATAATATTGTTAACTATTCTTTAATCTGATCCTGCCTTGCTTTTTCCCACCTCCTAGTAATCTTCCTTAAATTCCCTTCTTAATTTTAAATGCATAAAGGAAATGGCTAACTTTCATTCTCCAGAGTGTTTCTCAGTCTGTTGAGAACTTGTTTCTAGGCATATCCTCTGTTTGGATCAAATAAATTCATACAAAATTTTTCTACAGTCAACATCAACACCTGATTATAGTAAACATTTCACAAAGTATGTGTATGTCAAATTATCATGTTGTGTACTTTAAATATATACAATTTGATTTGTCAACTAGATGCCCAGTGCATGACATTAGTGCACTGGGCGGGGGGTTCCCTCAGCCCGGCCTGTGCTCTCACAGTCCGGGACCCCTCGGGGGATGTCTGCCTGTCAGCTTAGGCCTGCTCCCCCCAAACATCCCCAGAGAGGTCCTTAGTGCTGTGGAGGCATGAGAGGCTCCCGCCACTGCCACTGCGCTCACCAACCGTGAGCCTAGCTCAGGGGTGGGCAAACTTTTTGACTCGAGGGCCACAATGGGTTCTTAAACTGGACCAGAGGGCCGGAACAAAAGCATGGATGGAGTGTTTGTGTGAACTAATATAAATTCAAAGTAAACATCATTACATAAAAGGGTACGGTCTTTTTTTTTTTTTTTTTTTAGCTTTATTCATTTCAAACGGGCCGGATCCGGCCCACGGGCCGTAGTTTGCCCACGGCTGGCCTAGCTTCTGGCTGAGCAGCGCTCCCCCGTGGGAACACACTGACCATCAGGGGGAAACTCCTGCATTGAGCATCTGGCCCCTGGTGGTCAGTGTGCATCATAGCGACCAGTCATTCTACCATTCAGTTGATTTGTATATTAGGGTTTTATTATATAGGATTATCCTATATAATAAAGAGCTTATATGCAAATAGTCATCATGCCCTCACATCGTCATGCCCTCATGCCATCATGCCATAACTGCTCAGACACTCAACACTGGGGAGAGAAGAACGGGGACCAGCCAGGCACAAATGAGCTTGCAAGAGAGGAATGGGGACCAGCCAGGCACAAATGATCTCATGAGAAAGGAATGGGGACCAGCCAGACACAAATGAGTTCTTGAGAGAGGAATGGGCACCAGCCAGGTTGCGGCCTGGGAGAGGGACAAGCCACCTGCCCTGTGGTCCCAGGCGCCAGCAGCTGCGCCTGCAGCCTGGGAAAGAGACAAGCCGCCCACCCCGAGGTCTTGGGCACCAGTGCTTGGGGCTGCGGCCCAAGAGAGGGAGAAGCCACCCATCCTGAGGTCCTGGGCGCCTGCAGTTGCTGTCTGGACAAAGCCGCCCACCCATGGTCCCCTGTGGCTGCAGCCGGCCTGGGCAAAGCCGGCCTGGGTGCTGGGTGCCTGCGGCTGCCAGAGGGAAGGAAGCATGGGTCCTAGGTGCCTGCTACCGGCCAGAGGAGGGAATCCTGAGTCCAGGGTGTGGGGCGAGGCAGAGGCAGTTAGGGGAAATCAGGCCAGCAGAGGAGCAGTTAGGGGCAATCAGGCAGGCAGAGGGGTTAGGGGTGATCAGACAGGCAGGCAAGTGAGCAGTTAGGAGCCAGCGGTCCCAGATTGTGAGAGACAGTCGGACATCCCCTGAGGGGTCCCGGATTGGAGAGGGTGCAGGCTGGGCTAAGGGACCACCTGCCCGTGCATGAATTTCATGCACCGGGCCTCTAGTATCTTAATAAAGCGAATAATTTGAAAAGATAGATCTACTAGTAACAAAATCTTTTTGTTTTCCTTTATGTGGGAATGCTTTTTATATTCCATTCTTTCCTAAAGGTGGTGGATAGTTCATTTCTATCAGCAGTTAAAATATTTTTGTAGCTTTCTTCTGGCCTCCATGATCTCATATGAGAAATGTGGTGTCATTTGAATTCATGTTTTCCTATAGTTAATGTATTGTTTCTCTCTGGCTGCTTTCCAATCTTTATTTTAGTTTTCTGAATTCTAATTATGATGTGTCTTGGCATGAATTTTGTTGGATGTATCGTATTTAATATCCCAATTTTATGAACATGTAAGTTTGTGTCTTCTATTGGAAAGTTTTCAGCTGTTATATATTTGAATGCTCCTTTAGCCCCATTCTCTTTCTCCTTTTGGCACTCTGATGATACAGATCTTTGTTCCACAGGTCACTGAGGTTATGTTCATTTTTTTTCCATCATATTTTCCTCTCTATTATTTTGGATTGAGTGAATTTTATTGATCTGTACTCAAGTTCACCGATTTTATCATCTGTCATCCTCACCCTGTTATTGAACCTATTCAGTAAGGCTTTATTTCTGTTATTTGGCCACTCTTTATTTGTAATAACATGTTTTCCCAGAAAAATAAAAATATATATTTTTTCAAGTTGAGAGATTTTATTCTTTTCCAATCATTGTATTTCCTATTTATTTCTGTTTACTTATTGTATTGGCTAGGACAATTATTGAAATGCTTATTAGTAGCAGTAATAATATCATTAATTTATTCATAACTTTATTTAAAATACTTTCAAAGTTTTACCACAAATATAATAACTTTTGTAGTTACCCTTAATTAAATTAAGAAACTTTTATCTATAGTTTGCTAAACATTTTTATAATGATGATGCATTTAATTTCTTCAGGTTATTTTATCAGGTCCTTTTTTATATCAGTGATATGATAATATTTTCCTCCTAATCTATTAAATAAGTGAACTACAGAGATAGATTATCAAATATATTTGCCATTCTATGATACACTGACTTTATTAATATTTTTAAATATATGTTTATTGATTTCAGAGAGGAAGGGAAAGATAGAAACATCAATGATGAGAATCATTGATCAGCTGCCTTCTGTATACCACACACTGGGGATCGAACCCACAACCCAGGCATGTGCCCTGACCAGGAATCAAACTGTGACCTTCTGGTTCATAGGTGAATGATCAAACATGCAGGCTAGGTGATTTATTATTATTTTAAAAACTTATTGAATTCAATTTGCTAATATTTTGTTTAGGATTTTGTTTTTGCTTATATATGAGTTTGATTAATAATTGTATCGCTCAACTGGAGTGGTTCAGTTGGGTGAGCATTGTCCTGTGTACTGCAGGGTTGCCAGTTTGATTCCTGGTCAGGGCACATGCCAGGGCCGCAGGTTTGATTCCCAGTTGGGGTGTGTATAGAAGGCAGCAGATCGATGATTGATGTTTCTGACATTGATGTTTGTCTCTCTCTCTCTCTCTCTCTCTCTCTCTCTCTCTCTCTCTCTGTCTCTCTCTCTCTCTCTCTCTCTCTCTCTCTCTAAATATGTCCTTAAGTGAGGATTAAAATAATAATAATTCTATCTATTGCACTTCTTGTTCAGTTTCAGTTTGAAGATTATGCTGCTAACCATCTAAAAGGAGTTTGCAGTCTTCTCTCTTATATTTTAGAATATAAAAATCTTAGAAGACTTCATAGGCAGCAAAATATCAAACATATGTCCTAGAAATATCTTTACCAATACAGCTCCTAGGACAATGTAAACTAAGCAGAAAATAAACAAATGGGATTACATAAAAATAAAAAGCTTCTGCACAGCAAAAGAAACCATCTGCATGTGAGAACCATCTGCAAGAAAGCCTACTGCATGTGAGAACATGTTTACCAATGTTATCTTTGATAAGGGTTTAATCTCCAAAATTTAGAGGGAACTCATACAACTTCACAAAAGGAAGATAGACAATCCAATTAAAAAATGGGCAAAACATCTAAATAGATATTTTTTGAAAGAGGACCTACATAAGGCCAAGAAACATGAAAACATGCTCAAAGTCACAAATCATCAGAGAGATGCAAATCAAAACGACAATGAGGTACCATCTCACACCTTTCAGAATGGCTATCATCAACAAATGACAAGTGCTGTCAAGGATGTGGAGAATAAAGAACCCTTGTGCACTGCTGGTGGGCATGCAGACTGGTGCAGCCACTGTGGGAAACATTATGGAGTTTCCTCCAAAAATTAAAAATGGAACTTCCATTTGACTCAGTAATCCCACTTCTAGGAATATATCCAAAGAAACCAGAAACACCAATCAGAAAGGACATATGCACCCCTATGTTCATAGCAGCACAATGTACAATAGCTAAGATTCAAAAACAACCTAAGTGCCCATCTGCAGATGAGTGGATCAAAAATGGATGTAAAAAAGAAGGAACTCTTACCATTTGCAACAGCATGGATGGTCATGGAGAGCATTATGCTAAGCGAAATAAGCCAGTCAGAGAAAGATAAATATCACATGATCTCACTAATTTGTGGAATATAATGAACAACATAAAATAATGAACAAAAATAGAGGTAGATTCATAGAAGCAACGAACAGACCATCCAACCTAAGAGGGAAGGTGGGGTAGGGGTTGGAAGGGGGATAAGAGATCAACCAAAGGACTTGTGTGCATGCATATGAGAATAACCAATGGACACGGACAGTTGGGGGGTGAGGGCATGTGTTGGAGGGTGCAAGTGGCTGGGGAGAGAGGTCAATGGGGGGGAAAGGAGACTTATGTGATACATTAAACAATAATTTAAATAAAATAATTTAAATTAAAGAAATAATGTGATGAAAGAATAAATTGGACTTTCTAATAGAAAAAAAAGACCAAAGCACTTAAAATTTTTATGGAACAACTCTTAAGGTCCAAATTCTATTTAATTTGAACAGCTAAAGAGGTGAAAAGGTACTCTGCCATTTGCAAATTATTTAAACCTGTGAATGTCACTTTTAGCTTTAATTTCTTCACTGTACAGTCATTCAGATTATGAAACAAGATCAAATTAAGGAAATAACTTTGTACACTTTAAGTACAGCAAACATGTAAGAGATTACTATTATTTTTCAGTCACATACTCGTCTCTTGGATAACTGATATTTTCCCTTGCCAAATGAGAACCATCTGTAATTCATATTACTTATTTCTGTACTTAGGCTAAACAGAAATGATCTCTATGTACATTTTCAGTTTTACATCTGTGGAAACATCTCAAACTCCTAGGTAGTGTATTTGGAAAACTGAGAAATGTCCTGATAAAGAGCAAGCCTAATCATCAAGTTTCAAGTACTGCCCCTAGGGTTATCCAGGTAGACTGTTCTATCATTTATTTGTAATTTTAATGTGGTCATGGGAGGTATTGCATGCAGCTTCCTCCTACTCCAACATCTTGGACCCAATTCACATTTTTTCTTAATCTGTTGTTTACCTTTTTATTCTTGAAAGCTTTTAAAGATCAGAAGTTTGTAATGTTTATATATTCCAATTTATATATTATTTGTTCTACAATTTTTGCTTAGCCTAAGGCCACACAAATTTTCTATTTTCTTTAGGATTTTTATATTAGCTTTACCTTTATTTTTAAAAATTTCTGTATTGATTAAGTTATTACATATGTGTTCTTATCCCCACATTACCCCATATCCCCCCCACTCATGAGGTCTATGTTCCAGATCAATTTTTGTGTAGTGTAGAATATGGTTATTTTATTTTCATTGTTTACATATGGATATCCATTTTTTTAAGCACCATTTTTTGGAAAAATCTTTATTTCCCCATGAATCACCTGATCATCTTTTTAAAAAATTAGTTGACCATATATCTGTGTATTCATTCATTATTTGTTTATTTTTAATATGTAATTTATTGATTTCAGAGAGGAAGGAAGAAGGAGGGAGAGATATAAACTTCAATGATTAGAGAGAATCATTGATTGGCTGCCTCGCCCACACTGGTGATTGAGCCCACAACCTTGGCATATGCCCTGACCGGGAATTGAACCATGACCTCCTGGTTCATAGGTAGACACTCAACCACTGAGCCATGCTGGCTGGACTATTTTTATATGTTTTTATTGATGAGAGAGAGAGAGAGAGAGAGAGAGAGAGACAGAGAGAGAGAGAGAGAGAGAGAGAGAGACATGTCTGGCTGCCTCCCACACACACCCTGACCAGGGATCAAGCCCACAACCCAGGCATATGCCCTGATGTTGAATCAAACCTGCAACCTTTCCATATAAGGGACAATATAGGGGACGATGCTCAATCAACTGAACTAGGTCTCTGTGTACTTTTTATTTTTTAGAATACTATCTTTTTTACAGAGGAATGATTATTATGGATAAGTCTCAAAGTGGAAGTTTCTGGTAAATATGGAGAATTCTCAATCTGAGAGCCACACTTGTGGGGTCTCATAGATTTAACCATTAGAGGGGAGATAGGAAACGTCTGTACTTTGACTCCTGCTGGTGTTACTGAACAAATTCACACCACATCCAGCACTCCTTTAATATTCCCAATGGTGTCAGCACATTACACGCCTTATTTCTGGGATGGGAGAGGGGCTGCAATGCATTCCCCAACCTCTCCAACCAAATCCAGGAATTGGTTTTAATGGAATTTTAAGTATCCAGGCTAATCTAGTTGGGTTGGGAAGGGGTGTTGTGTGTGTACTTATTTTTGAATTCTAATTTTTTCTGTAAATCTATGTCTAGTCTTATGCCAGTGCCTCACTTTCTAGTTATTGTAGCTTTATAGTTAAGTCTTGAAGTCAGGTACTATAACTGTTTGATTTTTTTTTTCTATTTCAAAATTGTAAGAGCTATTCTAGGTCCTTTGTATTACCAAGTAAAGTTTAAAATCAGCTTGTCAATTTCTTAAAATAAGTAAGCCTGCAAGGATTATATTTAGGGTTATATTAGATCTCAAATCAATTGGGGAGAGTTGACACCATAAAATATTGAGTTGTCCATTGTAAACAGGATTGTGGTCCTTATGATCTGTTTCCCCTGGTGTTACTTCTATGAATATATTACATTTCATGACAAAAGCAATTTGGAGATGTAATTAAGGGTACCAATCAATTAACCTTGTAATAGGGAGACTATTTTGGATTATCTGAGAGGCCCAAGTACAATCAATCATATGGGACAGAATTAGAGTTATTAAAAATACAAATAGTAATTTTTCAAACCAATATAAAAAGAACAAGATAAGGAAGAGCATGTATCTGTGTGATGATTCAAATTTAAAGGCTTTATCTTCTCTATTGGATTATGGGTCTTCTATTGAGTTAAACAGCCAACCCTGAAGAATAATTAGTGGCTGGTATTGTTGTTACAACACACTGAAAAGGATATATCATTTTTGTGTATTTTTTTCTCCTGGAATCTGTAAATTCACTCCAATCATGGGAAAACGCCAGACAAATCCAAATTGATAGTTTTCTATAAAGTAACTAATTAGTGATTTACAATACTCTCAAGTCATTAAAAACAAGGAAACACTGAGGACTTGTTACAAATTGAAAGATACTAAGGAGAAATTATACAAATGCCATGTAAAATCCTAGGTAGTATCCTGGAACAGAAAAAGGATATGACTGGGAAAACATGATGAAATCTAATAAGGTCTATAGTTTTCTTTAAATATATATATCCTAGAGGCCCAGGGACAAAAATTTGTGCACTCGGGGGGGGGGGGGGTCCCTCAGCACGGCCTGTGCCCTCTCGCAGTCTGGGACCCCTCGGGAGATAACGACCTGCTGGCTTAGGCCTGCTCCCGGGTGGCAGAGGGCAGGC
The DNA here is from genome assembly GCF_000147115.1 of Myotis lucifugus. Lineage (NCBI taxonomy): Eukaryota > Metazoa > Chordata > Mammalia > Chiroptera > Vespertilionidae > Myotis > Myotis lucifugus. The sequence continues at coordinate 15,342,345 of NW_005871050.1, read as the reverse complement.
CCAATCCCTAGGTGCAGCCCCTATCCCTAGGTGCAGCCCCTCGTCAGGCTCAGAGCAGGGCGGATCGGGAGGTTGCGATGCCACCCTCAGTCACGCTCAGGGTAGGGCCGATTGGGGGGTTGGGGCACCACCCCCTGTCACACTCAAGGCAGGGTCGATGGGGGGTTGCAGCGCCACCCCCTGTCACGCACAGAGCAGGGCCAATCAGGGGGTTGGGGCGCTGCCCCCTGTCACTCACAGAGCAGGGCCCGCAGGGGGGTTGGGGCTCCATACCCTGTCACGCACAGAGCAGGGTCGATCAGGGGGTTGGGGAGCTCCCCCCTGTCACGCACAGAGCAGGGCCAATAGGGGAGTTGGGGCACCGCACCCTGTCACACTCAGGGCAGGGTCGATGGGGAGGTTATGGCTCTACCCCGTCACACACAGAGCAGGGCCCGTGGGGGTGGGGGGGTTGGGGCACCACACCCTGTCACCCACAGAGCAGGGCCAATCAGGGGGTTGGGGTGCCGCCACTGTCACACTCAGGGCAGGGCCGATGGGGAGGTTATGGCTCTACCCCGTCACACACAGAGCAGGGCACATGGGGTGGGGGGTTGGGGCGCCACACCCTGTCACACACAGAGCCGCAGGGGGATCAGGGGGTTGGGGAACTCCCCCCATCAGGCACAGAGCAGGGCGGTCAGGGGGTTGGGGCACTTCCCCTGTCATGAACAGAGCAGGGGGAGAGGGGAGGGTGTGGCCCTGCCCCTGTCACACACAGAGGCGCGGGGGGTCAGGGGGTTTGGGCGCTGCCCCCTGTCATGCTGATCCCGGGGCCGGGAGGGGATTTACCCTTTTTAGTATAAAGGGAAAAAAGGCCTGGTGCACCGGGGGGGGGCCGGGTTGGTTTTCCCCT
>NW_005871050.1:15303530-15340787 GCF_000147115.1 Myotis lucifugus | reverse complement strand
GTATATTCTTTAAGTATATATATATATATATAAAAAAAATCCTATCTAATAAAAGAGAAACATGGTAATTAGCCATACATCCGCTACCCTTCTCATTGGCTAATCAGGGCGATATGCAAATTAACTGCCAGCCAAGATGGCGGCCGGCAGCCCTGCACTGAAGCGACCAGGGAGGCTTGCTTGCTCCAGTCACTGCGGACTCCAACGTTCCCCCGCCTGAGTTGCCGGCCTCTCAGCTGCAACTCTAAGCAACTATGTTGCAAATATAGAAGCTAAACAAAACCCCAGAAACCTGCTTTATTCAGCCGGGCTTCAGCCAGCCGGACCGCAACATTGTATCAAATAGAGAAGATAAACAAAGGCCAGAAACCTGCTTTCAGCAGCCCGAGGCCTCAGAGCTAAAGCTGGCCCAGAATAAAAAAAAAAAAAGAAAAAAAGGAGCGGTTGGGAGCTTCAGTCACCCGCCAGCCTGAAAACAACCCTCAGCCCCTCAGCCAGACTGTCCAGGCACCCCAGTGGGGACCCCCACCCTGATCCAGGACACCCTTCAGGTCAAACCAGCCAGCCCCCACCTGTGCACCAGGCCTCTATTCTATATAGTAAAAGGGTAATATACCTCCGGGCACCGGGATCAGCGGAGCAGCGAGGCTCCCGGCACCGGGATCAGCGTGACAGGGGACAGCGCCCAAACCCCCTGGGCCCTGCTCTGTGTGTGACAGGGTAGAGCCATAACCTCCCCATCGGCCCTGCTCTGAGTGTGACAGTGGCGGCGCCCCAACCCCCTGATCAGCCCTGCTCTGTGGGTGACAGGGTGCGGCGCCCCAACCTCCTCCCCCCCATGGGCCCTGCTCTGTGTGTGACGGGGTAGAGCCATAACCTCCCCATCGGCCCTGCCCTAAGTGTGACAGTGGCGGCGCCCCAACCCCCTGATCCGCCCTGCTCTGTGTGTGACAGGGGGCGGTGCCCCAACTCCCCTATCGGCCCTACTCTGTGAGTGACGGAGGGAGCTCCTCACCCCCTGATGGCCCCTGCTCTGTGCATGACAGGGGGGAGCTCCTCAAACCTCCTAATGGGCACTGCTCTGTGCGTGACAGGGGGGAGCTCCTCAACCCCCTGATCGGCCCTGCTTCGTGCGTGACAGGGTATGGAGCCCCAACCCCCCTGATGGGCCCTGCTCTGTGAGTGACAGGGGGAAACGCCCCAACCCCCTGATTGGCCCTGCTCTGTGCATGACAGGTGCTGTCACCACAACTTCCCTATCGATCCTGCCTTGAGTGTGACAGGGGGCGGTGCCCCGACCCCCCAATGGGCTGTACCCTGAGCGTGACTAGGGGTGGCATTGCAACCTCCAGATCCGCCCTGCTCTGTGCATGACAGGGGGCGGCGCCCCAACTCCCCAATCGGCCCTGCTCTCAGCCCGACCAGGGCCTGCACCTAGGGATTGGGCCTGTCCTCTGCCACCCAGGAGCAGGCCTAAGCCAGCAGGTCATTATCTCCTGAGGGTTTCCAGTCTGAAAGAGGGCACAGGATGGGCTGAGGGACCCCCTCTTCCCCCCCGAGTGCACAAATTTTTGTGCACTGGGCCTCTAGGGGGTGTGTGTATATATATATATATATATACCCTTTATATATATATATATATACACACACACACACATACTTATTTTTTCAAAGAGGAAGAGAAAGGGAGAGATAGAGGGAATCATCAGTGATGAGAGAGAATAATTGTTTAGCTGCCTCCTGCATGCCCCACACTGGGGATCCAAGACTACAACCTGGGCATGTGCCCCAACAGGGAATGGAACCATGACCTCTTGGTTCATAGGTCGATGTTTAACCACTGAGTCACACCAGCCAGGCTGACAGGTAATCTTTAAATAGGGCATGGTCTATCAATATTTGACTACAAGAAATTTGCCAGCTTTTATGAGCTGATGGTGAGAAAACTGCTTGTGATCACACAGCACAGAAGGGTCAAAACAGTACATAAAAGGAATTTTTGTAACTCAATTCTAAGTTTACCAAGTATCAACTCTACTTAGGTGGTAACAGATAGTTGACCTGAAACATGAATCTGTGCCAACAAGTTGATCCATTCTACAAAGAAATATATATTCTCTTAAGCCTTTTTTTGAAAGTAAGTGTCTTAAAGTGTGTAACATTACCATTATAGGTTTTAAACATTGTAACAGATCATTCTATCCAAAATTTGGAGGCAGACAAGTCCTTGAAACTATTCTTAATTTTTTCTACTGTAGGCGGCTGCCTCTTCAGCTTCATTATATATCAGAAAGTCTCAATTACTCTTTTTCTCCTGACTGCTATCCTATTAAATATTGGGCATTTTTCATGCTTTCACCTGTTTTCTTTCTAGTGTTGTCTTTCTATCTTCTGCCCTTTTAAAGAGGTATTCTTATTTAGTTCAGTTATTAGAAGCCCTAGAAATGTACCTGTTATGAACTAAGCTAGATACAATTTGATACACTACTTTACCATGAGATTAAGCAATATGATTGTGGGACCACTCACAATTATTTCTGCTGGAATTTTTGTGGTTTGTAATACCTGTAGGGCATAGTGGTAACACTGTACAATCTTTATTTCTTAAATATAATCTAAGACATCTTGGACTATTAAAATGCAGAGTGATTGAGACAAATGGAACAAAGGTAGAAAGACAAGAAATAAATAGAAGAAATGTCCTTTTTAATGCAAAGAAAATATTTTGCTAGTGTTATTTTCAGAAGGGAAACATTTTCAAGTATAAATCTGCTTTCAACTAACAGAGACTTCCCTGTTTTGGGATATACATATCCCGTGACTCTTCACACTTCATCTGAATGCTACAGGGACTTTATTTTTCCTAACAACTAGCTAAAAGGCACATCTATGTAACAACTCCATCACAAGTGGAAAAAGTCTGAAAATGGCATTCATATAGCTCTCTGAAAGGCAATATAGCACTCTGTGGAATACTCTAGAAAATATATCTTTAGTTGATTTTATGTAATGGGGAAATAAAAGTTGTTATATTTTAAATGATCAGAAAATGCATGAGGCTGCACATGGAGAACCAATAATCTCCCTCCTTTCTTACTTTTTCTTAATCACATACACACATTCACCCAGGCACACAATTTTATTTTTCTACTAGGGGCCCAGTGCATGAATTTGTGCACCTTGAAAGGAACTGTAGGCTGCGAGGCTGCGGTGGGCACAGGGGCAGGTCTTGGCCCATCCACCATGCCCGGCCTGATCACTCCCACTGTGGCCCCCACTCCTCTGTCTGCTGGCAGCCCCACTCCCACCACCACCACTCCCAGGCACTGATGGCATGGAGCGATTGGGACCAGTGCCAGCAGCGGGTGTGAGTGGGGCTGGTGCCATCAGCAGGTGTGAGCAGCAGCTGCTGCCCTGATCGCCGGTCAGAAGCAGGGGAAGGTGGAGAAGCCCTCAGGGGTGATTGGGGCCATCAGCCACTGCTTGCACCCACTGACAGTGCAGAGCGATCGGGACCTGCACGGCGCATCAGCAGTGGGTGCAAGCGGGGCTGGCACTGGCTGTAGGTGTGAGCGGCGGCTCTAGCATCAGCAGCAGGTGTGAGCACCAGGCGAAACTGTGGTGAGTGTGAGCAAAGAATTCTCAGTAACCACCAGAGGCTTGCCTAGATGACAGCGACCAGTGCCCCACCTTGGTCTGGCACCCCTGTTCACCTGCTCCACCATCCTGCCACGGCCTATGCCTGCCATGTTCTGCGTGTGCCCCCTGATGGTCAGTGCACGTTGTAGTGACGGGTTGTTCAGTTGTTCCACTGTTGGGTCTATTTGCACATTAGGGTATATATATATATATATATATATATATATATATATATATATATATAAATTTACTTAAAGTCTTTTATTGTATAAGTTTCAGGTATGCAGCATTATAATTCAACATCTGTATATATGATTGAGTGATAACCATTACAAATCTAGTTACCATTCATCACCATACAGTTGACCTCTTTAACCCACTTCACCTACCCTCCAACCCTCTTCCCCTTTGGTAACCAGTAATCTGTTCTTTATATCTATGAGTTTTAATTTTGTTTGTTTTGCTTCTTTTAGATTCACATATTGGTGAAATCATATGGTATTTCATCTTTCTCTGACTGACTTAGTTCATGTAGCATAATACTTTAAAAGTTCATCCATGTTATTGCAAATGACAAAAGTTCATTTTTAAGGCTATTTTAAATAATGTGATAAACATAGGGGTGCATGTATCTTTTTGAATTAGTGTTCTCATGTTCTAGATTCCCAGAAGTGGAATACCTGGGTCATATGGTACACAATTTTAGTTTGTTATTCTGATACCTGGTTACTTTATTGGCTAAAATTTTCATCCCAATAATGCAAGTATAACTTAATATTAAAAATTAACAATATGATTCATATTTTGAGTAAAGGATAAAAAATGACATTTTCTCTGTATAAGCAGATAACATTTTTTTCAGAAAGTTCAATAAACGTTTATTATTAAAATATGCATGCAAATATAAGTAGAATGAGAACATTATTTGATAAAGATTATCTACCAAAAGCCTAAGGCAAATGTCAAATTTAATGGAGGAGAATTTATATACTTTTCCTTTAAGATCAGGTACAAGGCAAAATGCTTGTTATTGCCAATACTGGTTAACATAGTCATGTAATCATTCCACAAATATCACAATATGAAAAATAAATAAGAAGTACATGGATTAGAAGAAAAGAAAAATAACTTTCATTTTATACATATGATGTGATTGTTTTTATATTGGCACCACTATGAAATCAACATGTAGATTATTAGAACTAATAAAAGTGTTACCCAGCGAGTATGCCTCAGTGATTGCCAACCAATGAATCAGGTCATGGTTCAATTCCCAGTCTGGGCACATTTCAGGGTTGCGGACTCAATCCCCGGTAGTGGGCATACAGGAGGCAGCCAATAAATGTTTTTTTCTCATCGGTGTTTCCATCTCTCTATCTCTCTCCTTCCCTCTTTCTAAAATCAATAAAAATATATTTTACAAAATAAAAATAGAAGTCTTGGCAGAGGAACAAAAATCAAGAGTTCCTCCATACCTGGTATAACTGACTGAGGTATTATGAATAAAACTAATGGCCTGGTGCACAAATTTGTACACATTGAAAGGAAATTAATTAGAAGAAATATTTTAATATCACTATTCACCCTTTCTCTATAATAGAAGTGTCAACAAAATTCATGATTGACAATGACAGATCAAAACACATGTGTGTGATTGGTGCCAGCGAGAGCTTTATATGTATTACGCATGTGTGAGTCAACTTAACCTTTTATAGATGTAGAATAAACTTGCTTAATTAGACCTGCTTTCTGATTTAGCTAAACTTTTTCCAAACCAGTGAAGCACCCCAACTTCTCTTTCAGGTAATTGTCAGCAACACAGCAGTAAATATCAACACAAAGCAGATCATTATTGTAGGTCACGCAGGGAGAACAAAGGGTAAAATATTTATCTGCAGCAGTGTTTGTACTCTATGCAGTGAGAAAACCTGAAGTCATTTTCAAGGTCCACCATTTCTTACTTCTTTTCAGTCGGGTCAAGTTCCTAAGCTTTTGAAATCTCCGTTTTCCAGCTAATTAAAAGGAAATAGGATTCCACCAAGTCTCCTATCTACCTACTCCAGGACTTCTATGAAGATCAAATGACATGAGGCATGGGAAAACGCTTCATAGACATCTGGTTAAATTGTAAAATGTTTGCACCTGTTATAAAGCAAGTTGTGTTCTCAGGCTGAAGAAACTCCAAGGAGGCTAGTCGCTAGGGAGAGGAAGCTGGGCGTTGATACATGATGTTGTTACCCAGCACCCACAGCCACCATTTCCGGGGAGGGCTGGGCTGTGGGCTGCATTTTGCACCCTGGTGTCTTGGCAGCGTTGGCTGTGATTTGGTGGACTGTTGCCCCGGGGTAGTGGCAGGGCCTGTGTCCCACTTGAGGGAAGCTGAGTGTTGCTTTGTGGGTGCCAGGTCCACAGTGCCGTTTCTCTGTAAATGGCGAGTGCGCATCATGGCAGCTCCTGCGTTGAGCATCTGCCCCCTGGTGGTCAGTGCACATCATAGTGACTGGTTGGATGGTCAGACACTTAGCAATTAGCCTATATATATGTGTGTGTGTGTGTGTGTGTGTGTGTGTGTGTGTGTATTCTTTTTACACTATTTTCTTGCAAGTGTAATTAATGTTTCATAAGAAAACACCTGAAATTATGAGGCAGAAGAAATCTACAAAGAATGATTGATGTTGATTATTTTCCAAAACTATCAAGGGGCCTTAATCCATAAACATCAAAAAACACTATAGCCCTAACCGGTTTGGCTCAGTGGATAGAGCGTCGGCCTACGGACTGAAGGGTCCCAGGTTCAATTCCAGTCAAGGGCATGTACCTTGGTTGCGGGCACATCCCCAGTAGGGGTTGTGCAGGAGGCAGCTGATCGATGTTTCTCTCTCATTGATGTTTCTAACTTTCTATCTCTCTCCTTTCCTCTCTGTGAAAAAATCAATAAAAAATATATTAAAAACAACAACAACAACAAAAAACCACTATAAATCCCAAGAAGGATAAATACAAAGAAATTCAAACCAAGGCACATCACAGTAAGACTGCTAAAATTGAAAGGAGAAAATCTTTAAAGGAGCTCAAGAAGAAAATGACACAATATAATTAAGGACAATATGCCCAGCCAGTGTGGCTCAGTGGTTGAGTTTTGGTTGACCCAAGAACCAAGAGGTTGCCAATTTGATTCTAGTCAAGGCACATGCCTGGGTTGCATGCTTGATCCTCATTAGGGGGTGTGCAGGAGGCAGCCAATCAGTGATGTTCCTCTCTGAACAATGTTTCTATTTTTCTATCCCTCTCCCTTTCTCTCTCTCTAAAAATCAATAAAAAACATATAAAAAAAAGAACAATATATGACTGACAACTTACCTCTCAACAACAACAAAAAGAAGTATGAAATAAGGGAATAAAATAAAATAAATGTAAATTTAAAAGCTATAATATTTCAAACTTACCCTTCATGTATTTATATGATTTAAATACATTTTTTAAACTAAAATATGAGAATTTATCATCACCAGACCTGCACTAAATTTAAAATTTGTATTTAGGCTGTTGGGAAATTATTCTAGATTGTAGCTTAGAGATGCAAGATGGGAAAAGGTAAATCTAAATGAGTGTTTTCAATATAAAACCACAGAGCATCATCAACAATTATATTTCTTTAGATATGTATAAACATAAACATACAAATCTAAGATAGTGGTAAGTGAGGTTAAGATAGCCTAAAGTACTTGCATAATTTGGGATTTGATAAAACTAATCATTAATATTGGATTTTAAGTCAAGGATTCATATTGTAGTCATACAAGTAAACATTAAATCAGGAGTGACTTGCTGTGGCAAAGACACAATGGAATATACACATGATGTTTTGTAGAATTGTATACCTAAAACCTATATAATTTTATTAATCAATGTCATCTCCACACAGGAGCTTCCCCCTGATGGTCAGCATGCTCCCACAGGGGGAATGGCCACACAACCAGAAGCCAGGCTCAGTGATTGTGAGAGGGATGTCCAACTGTCGGGCCTAAGCCAGCAGGCAGACATCCCCTGAGAGGTCCCGGACTGTGAGAGGGCGCAGGCCAGGCTGAGGGACCTGCCCCTCCAGTGCACAAATTTCATGCACTTGGCCTCTAGTTATTAGATAAATGTTAAAGAAAATTTATCCATGAATTTTATAGTCAACACCACCTCCCAGGAAAATCTGCTATTATATTATCTGGTTATAATTCCTTTTTATAAATTCTTTATGCATAACAAGTACATATACACTAGAGGCCCAGCCTGCACTCTCTCCAATCCAGGACCCCTTGGGGGATGTCTAACTGTCTCTCGCAATCCAGGACTGCTGGCTCCTAAGCGCTCACCTGCCTGCCTGTCTGATCACCCCTAACCCCTCTGCCTGCCTGCCTGATCGCCCCTAACCACCTCTGCCTGTCTGATCGCCCCTAACCATCTCTGCCTGACTGCCTGATGACCCCTAACTGCTCCCTTGCTGGCCTGAACTCCCCTAACCTCCTCTGCCTCACCCTTCACCCAGGACCCAAGATTCCCTCCTCCAGGTGGGTGCAGGCACCTGGGACCCACGCTTCCCTCCCTCTGGCTGGCCGCAGGCACCTAGGACCCAGGCCAGCTTCACCCAGGCTGGCTGCAGCCATAGGGGACCATGGGTGGGCAGCTTCGCTTGGGCCACAGGTGCAGCCACTGGTGCCTGGGACCATGGGGTGGGTGGCTTGTCCCTCTCCCAGGCTGCAGGTGCAGGCACAGCCACTGGCACCCAGGACTGTGGGGCAGGCAGCTTGTCCCTCTCCCGGGCTGCAGGTGCTTCTGCTGATGCCTGGGACCACAGGGCAGATGGCTTGTCCCTCTCCTGGGCCACAGCCTGGCTGGTCCCCATTCCTCTCTCATGAGCTCATTTGTGCCTGGCTGGACCCCATTCCTCTCTCCCCAGTGTTGAGTGTATGAGCCATTATTGCATGACGGCATGACAGCATGATGACCATTTGCATATTAGGTCTTTATTATATATGTATACATTTTTTGGGATAATATATATATATATATATATATATATATATATACACACATATTTTAATGTATACATATTTTAATAGATGATAACTCAATTTTGAAAATAAAATGTATTTTAATAAACACTGCCTTTATAATTATTTTGGGGACACCCTATATATCAGTATATGTATACATACACAAACACACACAAACATATAAAAGAGTGAGATTTATGTAAACACAGTTCAGGTCCAATTATCCAAGTAACTTTGGAGTTAGTGGGAAAACAAATAAATCTATTTACTAGAATCAGCAGGCACTACTTTCATTCAATTTATTATCTTTCCTCAGGAGCAAGCAAACTAGGAAATACAATCGTGTGAAAGTCAACATTTATTCTTTGAAAGGTAAATTCTGAACCTTTGAAAACTGTTTATTCTAGGTATTTAAATATGGTCATTACTTTTTTCATAGTCATTGAGTAGTATATGTTAAAAATAAATCAGCAGGGTAAAAAATGCAAAATATTTTCACTCAAAAATATCAAAGCTAAAATAGTGGTTTTCCATTGACACTATATTCTTCAATATTTCTGTTTCTTCCCTGTCATTTGAAAGATAATTTCTATCTTCTTTCCCTTTGCCCTCATTCTATTTGGTAGTCTTTTTTAACCTCTTGATATGGTATATCATATTGATCAATTTTTAAATGTTGAACCAGACTTTTAAAACCTTAAGATTTTTATGTTTTTTAATCCTTTATAATAAAGAGATAATATGCAAATTGACCCTCATGCCCTTGCACAAGATGGCCACCCCCATGTGGTCAAAGATGGCCACCACAAGATGGCCAGCAGGGGATGGCAGTTAGGGGCGACCAGGCCTGCAGGAGAGGTCAGTTAGGGGCGACCAACCTGGCAGGGGAGGGCAGTTGGGGGCGACCAGGCCATCAGGGGAGGGCAGTTGGGGGCAATCGGGCCGGCAGGGGAGGGCAGTTGGGGGCAATCTGGCTGGCAGGGGAGGGCAGTTGGGGGCGATTGGGCCGTCAAGGGAGGGCAGTTGGGGGCGATCAGGCCGGCAGGGGAGGGCAGTTGGGGGCGATCGGGCCGGCAGGGGAGGGCAGTTGGGGGTGATCGGGCTGGCAGGGGAGTGGTTAGGGCAGGGGTGGGCAAACTTTTTGACTCGAGGGCCACAATGGGTTCTTAAACTGGACCGGAGGGCCGGAACAAAAGCATGGATGGAGTGTTTGTGTGAACTAATATAAATTCAAAGTAAACATCATTACATAAAAGGGTACGGTCTTTTTTTTTTTTAGTTTTATTCATTTCAAACGGATTGCATCCAGCCCGCCGGCCTTAGTTTGCCCACGGCTGGGTTAGGGGGTGATCAGGCAGGCAGGCAGGTGAGAAGTTGGGAGCCAGTGGTCCTGGATTGTGAGAGGGATGTCCGACTGCCGGTTTAGGCCTGATCCCCCGAGAGGTCCCAGATTGGAGAGGGTGCAGGCTGGGCTGAGGGACACCCTCCCCCCTCGTGCATGAATTTCATGCACCGGGCCTCTAGTTTGATATAAATGGTATCACATAATATATTCTTTTCTACATGATTTCATTTGTTTAATATTATATTTTAAATTAATGCACATTGTTACCTATAATGGTTGAAAATATTCTCTTCCAACTCTAAAAAAGCTTGCCTTTTCACTTTTTTTTTTTCATGGAGATTGTGCTATGAAGTCGTTGAAAAATTTTTATACTCAATTTGTCAGTTGTGTTCTTTAGGGTTTGTGCTTATGACATCTTTGCTAACCTCAAGATCATGAAGATATTTTTATGATTATATTTTAGAAGACAAAGTTCTCTTTTAGGAGGCTTATTGTTTTACCTCTTTATGTTTATATCTATAGTCCACTTGGAATCTGATTTTCAGTGTTATGTGAGGTCTAAGTTAAGATTATTAATTTTTTAAGAACTTATGGCCCTAGCCGGTTTGGCTCATTGGATAGAGCGTCGGCCTAGGGACTGAAGAGTCCCAGGTTCGATTCCGGTCAAGGGCATGTACCTTGGTTGCAGGCACATCCCCAGTAGGGAGTGTGCAGGAGGCAGCTGATCGATGCTTCTTTCTCATCAATGTTTCTAACTCTCTATCCCTCTCCCTTCCTCTCTGTAAAAAATCAATAAAATATGTTTAAAACAAACAAACAAACAAACAAACAAAAACATATAGATATCCAAGTGAATTAGCACCATTTATTTTTCATTTTCTACTGCTCTCCAGTGCTACTTTTTTCTAGAAATAAACTGTCAAATTTAGCAATATAACTTTTTTTTCTAGTTTCCTAACAGTTTTTATTATTATCATGTGGGGATGTCAGATTTTATTAAATATTTGCTGCATTCAATTGAAGGATCATATGACTTTCTCTTTTGTTCTATTAATGTGAAAAAATTACATTATTACATGGATTGAAGTTTTCATTTGTGGTAAAATAAACATAACATAAAACTTTCCATTTTAACCATTTTTATGTTTACAAGTCAGTAACATTAAGTACATACACATTGTTGTACAACCAACGACATTATCAATCTCTAGAACTTTTTAATCATCCCCATCTTCCCTTTCCATATGGGAACATTATTATGGTTTTCTCACCACTGTCCAGCATCATGTTAGTGTGTGGGGTATGCAACTGGGGTGGTGGTAGTGAACAGATGATTTGTCTTCTAGTTTCTGTCACTAGACCATGAGGAACAATTATTTTACCCCGCTTAAGTGCTACTCTAAATATTACAAAATGCATCCTTAGTTTAATAAGCCTAAAATAAATTAGAATATTTTCATTTTCTGGACAATAAAAAACTTTAATAGGTTTACTCCATTTAGCACCTTCTTGCATTTTTTGCTATCTTTGCTATATTCCCATTCTGTGTAATCTGCAAATATTTTATACCCTTTAGACTATCATTTTTATTTTTTCATGTATCCAATATGAATTAAAATTTTAACTTCACATTTACTCTTTTTCTTGTTCATGTTTTCCTGCAATTTCTTGTTTTCATCAGAGATCAGTTTTATCCTGGGGAAACTTCTCCATTAATATTCCTTTTAATGAATTTTTTCAAATTTTTATCTTAGAAAGTTGTTTATACCTCATTTTATAAATGACCATTTTAAGAGTAGTTGACATATAATAAAATGCAAAAAAAAATCAATGCATAGTTGATGGGCTTTAACAAATATGTATACTCATGTGACCACCAGTCAATCAATATGTAGAACATTTCCATCACTCAAGGAAGTCAGTTCATGCTCCTTTGCAGTAACCTCCTTTACCTCACCGCCAAATTAACCACTATTCTGATATGTATCATTGCAGCTTAATTTTGTCTATTGTAGAAATTCATATCATGGAACTGTGCAGTAAGTACTCTTTTGCGTCTGGCTTCTTTAGCACAAAATATTCAGAAAATATTCTTTTGTTATCATCCGTGCAGTTACATGTTCAGATCGTTTATAATTTTCATTAGCAAGTAGTCTTCCATTGTATGGATATGACAGAGTTCATACATTCTCTTCTTGATGGATACCTGTATTTTTTTTCAGATTTTAGTTCTAAATAGAGAACTTCTAAATAGAGAAGCTATGAAATTCCTACATACATTTTTCTGTAGACATAGGTTTTTATTTCTCATAGGGAAAAATTAAGGATGGAATTACTGGCTATTAGGTTAGGTATATGTTTAACTTGCATTAAAAATTGAAATTTTTTTCCTCCAAAGTGATTTATAGCATTTTACATTAATCACAAGCACTGTACAAGACCTCAAGCTATTTTGCATCTTTACACACACTAGAAATTGCTATTCTTTTAAATTTTTGCTATTTTAATGAGTGCAAAGTATTATTTTTTTTGGATTAATTTGCAATTCCCTAATGACTAATAATGCAGAGCAACTTTTCATGATTTATTTGTTCATTGCTCTATCTTCTGTTGAATTTCTAATAAGATGTATTGCCTACTTTTAAATAAAGATGTGTGTCTTTTAATTGATGAATTGTAGGAATTCTTTATTATGAATACAACTTCTTTGTCAAGTTTATGTATTATGAATTTTATCTCCAAGTCCATTGCATTTTATCTTCATAATAATGCCTTCCACAGAGCAGAAGGTTTCAATTTTGATAAGGCACAGTGTTTTAAATTTGGCTTTAATTATTATTATTCTTTGTGTCCTTTTTTTAGAAACCATTATTTTTTATCCCAGTCATGATGGTATTCTACTTCGTTTTCTTCTAGAAGTTTTGTAATGTGGTGATTGCCAGAGGGAAGGGGGAGGGGGGAGAAGAAAGTCCTAATATAAGCTGATAGGATAAGATTTGACTTTGGGTAATGAGCACATAGTGCAATATACAGATCTTATAACATAGAAACCCACACTGAAACCTTTATGTTCATAATGACCAATTTTGCCCCAATCAGTTTAATAAAAAATAAATATTGCTTCTGCTCTTTCTTCTCTCACCTGTCATTTTTTGTTTGCCAATTACATATATGTTGGAAATATTTCTCCAATACTATTTTCTACATTTTTCATTCATTTTGTCCTCTTTGTCCCTTAGTGAGGCTATATTTTACTAATTTATCACTTTAATAATCCTTGCTTCAGTTGTTTTACACATCTATGGAGTTTTTATTAAGTTGTTTCTTCTTTAATTCTATAATTGTATTTGTTCTTTATGTATTGAAATTTTGTGTTTAAATTCTTCATATTTTTAAATACATTATATCAGATATTTAATTGATGTTATACTATAAAAATTCAAAATATAGGAAATCACAAGAATATTACTCTAAATGTTCTTATATCCTTTGCATAGACTTGTCATTCATACATTGCTACATTTGCTCATTGCTACATTATTACTTTATTTAGAATAAATGTCTTTGCAGATACAATTAAGACAAAAATCTTGAAATAAAATTATCCTTGATTAGAATGGTCCTTAAATTCAATGAAGGATATACTTATAAGATATAGAAAAAGAGAAAACACAAGAGGCACTGGGGGAAAGGCCATGTAAAGATGTATAAGTTATGCTGCAACAAACTAAGGAACACCACGAGTTGCCAGAAGGTAGAAGGAGCAAGGAAGGGTTCTCCCATAGAGCCTTTGGAAGGATCATGACCATGCTGGCAACTTGATTTCAGGCCTCTGGTGTCTAGAAGTGTGAGAGAATACATTTCTGTTGTTCTAAGCCACCAAAGTTTTACTAATTTGTAGCAGCTCTAGCAAACTCACACAACCTCTAAATATTTCACCATGTGTATCATAAGAACAAGGATATTCTTTTAGATGTGCTGTACAGTGATCATTTAGCTTTGATATAATGCTATTATCTAATATACGAGCCTTATCTATTTTTTTCCATTTGCCTCAATATTATGACTCACTGAATTTATTTTTCTTCAGTCCAAGATCCAAACCAGAATCACATTGCACTTACATCTCTTTAGGCTATGTGAATATAAAATAGTATCTCAGCTTTTGTTTTTAAAAATATTTTTATTTTAAGAATAAAGGGTTTTGTTTTGGTTTTTGTGTGTGTGTTTTGTTTGTTTGTTTTTTTGCAGAATGTCCCTTAATCAGTTTGTCTGATTGTGTCCTCATTTCTAGTTTCAGTTATATTTTAGAAGAAATACTAGATGAATGATGCTGGTGTTTCTCAGTGCCTCCCATCATGATGTCATAATATTAGGCTCTCCTATGATTGGTAGTGTTAATTTGGATCACTTAGTTAAGGTGATGCCATCCATATTTCTCTATTCAAAAGTTACTCCCCTTTTAATCAGTAAATAGTCTGGAGATACTTGAGAACGGTGTAAATATCTTGTTAACCAACAAATTTTCAATCAATAGTTTTATTATCAATTGATAAGTATAGCCTTGATCAGTTATTACCATGATTGCAAAATGATGATTTTCTAGCTATATCTTGCATATTTATTAGTTTTCTTCTATAGCAAACAAAAAATTAGCCTCCTCTTATCATTTAATTTTCTCCATTCCTTCTTTTTTTCCCATTCTGGTCTTAATCTCTTTCTATTTTTCTCTGTATCTGATTTCTGTCCCTCTCTTTCTCTCTTTGTTTCTCTGCATCCCACCCTCCTTCATTTGTCTGTTTTTTATTTAGATTTTTCAATGTATGGATTCATAAATTTTTTAGGTACATTATAATCCATTACTGGCATTTTTAATTTTTGTTTTTATTATATTTATTTGTGTCTTTCCATGTACTCAGAATAAAGCACTGAAGAAAGAAATAGAAAAAGATACAAATAAATGGAAGCATGTACTTTGCTCATGGATAGAAAGAATTAACATCATGAAAATGTCCATAAGACCCAAAGCAATCTATAGATGCAATACAATTCCTACCAAAATACCAATGACATATTTCACAGAACTAGAAGAAACACAATCTCAAGAAAGAAGAACAAAGTTGGAGAAATCACACTATCTAATATCAAACTTTACCACAAGGCCACAGTAATCAAAACAGCATGGTACTTGCATAGAAAAAAAAGACATAATGGTCAATGGAACAGAGGAGAAATGAGAAATAAACCCACATGTATATGGTGAATTAATGTTTGACAAAGGAGGCAAGAACATACAATGAGGTAAAGACAGTCTATTCAATAAATGGTGCTTGGAAAAATTGGATGACTACATGCAAAAAATGAAACTAGACCATCTTTTTACACCATATACAAAAATAAATTTAAAATGAATTAAAGACTTAAATGTAAAACTCCTAGAAGAAAACATAGGTAGTAAAATCTAAGACATTTATTTTAGAAATATTTTTTCTGATATATCTCCTTGGGCAAGGGAAACAAAAGAAAAAAATAAACAAATGGTACTACATCAAACTAAAAAATTTTTGCACAGCAACATAAATCATCAATGAAATGAAAAGACAACCCACTGAATGGGAGAACAAATCCCCTAATGATACATCAGATGAAGGGTTAATATCCAACATTTATAAATAACTCATAAAACTTAAAACTAAAACCACAAACAATCCAAGTGAAAAATGGGCAAAGGACCTAATCAGACACATATGGGTATATATTTGAAAAAAAACAAAAACTGAAACACTACTTTGAAAGAATATATGCACCCCTATGTTCATTGCAGCATTATTTACAACTAGAGGCCTGGTGCACAAAAATTTGTGCACTCGGGGGTTGCTCAGCCCGGCCTGTGCCCTCTCGCAGTCTGGGACCCCTCGGGGGATGACCACCTGCTGGCTTAGGCCTGCTCCCAGGGGGATTGGGCTTAAGCTGGCAGTCAGACATCCCTCTAGCAGCCCAGGAGCCCTCGGGGGATGTCCACTTGCCAGCGGGGACCAGGCCTAAGCTGCAGCCGGACATCCTTAGCGCTGCTGGGGAGGCGGGGGAGGCTCCTGCCATCACTGCTGTGCTGGCAGCCGTCAGCCTGGCTTGTGGCTGAGCAGAGCTCCCCCTGTGGGAGCACACAGACCACCAGGGGGCAGCTCCTGCATTGAGTGTCTGTCCCCTGGTGGTCAGTGTGTGTCATAGTGACCAGTCATTCCCAGTTGTTCTGCTGTTGTGGTCAATTTGCATATTACCCTTTTATTATATGCCTGTTGCATGGGTGGGGGCTGGCTGGTTTGCCCTAAAGGGTGTCCTGGATCAGGGTGAGGGTCCCGCTGGGTTGCCTGGCCAGCCTGGGTGAGGGGCTGAGGGCCCTTTTCAGACTGGCTACACCCCTTTAAGGGTGGGGGTCCCTGCTGGAGTGCCTGGCCAGCCTGGGTGAGGGGCTGAGGGCCCTTTTCAGACTGGCTACACCCCCTTCAGGGTGGGGGTCCCCGCTGGGTTGCCTGGCCAGTCTGGGTGAGGGGCTGAGGGCCCTTTTCAGGTTGGCCACACCCCCCTTCAGGGAGGGGGTCCCTTCTGGGGTGCCTGGCAAGCCTGGGTGAGGGGCTGAGGGCTCTTTACAGGCTGGTCAAGCCCCACAGCAGGGACTCTAACCCCTTGAGGGCATGGCCAACCTGGGTGAGGGGCTGATGGCTGTTTGCAGGCTGGCCACAGCCCCTTCAGGGTGGGGGTCCCCTGGGGTGCCTGCCCAGCCTGGGTGAGGGGCTGATGGCTGTTTGAAGGCTGGCCTCAGCCCTTCAGGGTGGGGGTCACTGCTGGGGTGCCTGGCCAGCCTGGGTGAGGGGCTGATGGCTGTTTGCAGGCTGGCCATGGACCCCAGCCACCCAAGCTCCCAGTGGAGGCTGGCTGGAAGCAGGTATCTGGGATGTATTTATCTTCTATAATTGAAACCTTGTTGCCTTTAGCAGAGGCCACAGCCAACCAGGGCAGGCGGGAAGCTTTGCTTCCTCCATCACCGGGGCAACCAAGCCTCCTGCTTGTTCCAGCTCCGTGGCTGCCGGCCACCATCTTGGTTGGGTTAATTTGCATATAGTCGCTCTGATTGGCTGGTGGGCGTGGCTTGGAGTGTAGCGAAGGTACAGTCAATTTGCATGTTTCTCTTTTATTAGATTAGATAACCAAGATATGGAAGCAGCCCAGGAGCCCATCAATAGATGAGAGGATAAAAAGCAGATATATACTGTTTACACACACACACACACACACACACACACACACACAAATATACACAATGGAATATTACTGAGCCATTAAAAAGTACAAAGTATAAAATCTTACTATTTGTGGCAGCATGGATGGTCCTAGAGCGTATTATCCTAAGTGAACTAAGTCAGATAAAGACAAATACCATATATTTTCACTTATATGTGGAATCTAAAGAACAATTTAAACCAAAAAAAAACTGAAACAGATTCATAGATACAAAGAACAGATTGATGGTTACCAGAGTGGAGTTGGATTGGGGTACTGATAAAAAAAATGAAGGGATTGAGAAGTACAGATTTGTAGTTACAAAATAGACATGGGGATGTAAAGTAAAGCATAGGAAATATAGTCAATGATATTATAATAACTATGTATGGTGCCAGGGAATATTGGAAATATCAAGGGGAATACTTTATAAAGTATACGATTATCTCTAACCACTATGCTGTATACATGAAACTACTATAAAATAACATTGAATGTTAATTAATCCAAAAAACCATGTCTTTCTTCTTTTCCAATCAAACCCTGCTCCCTCTCAAAGAAGTAGATAGAAAATTGCTTTCACCTTACCACTATCAAAAGAAACCCTACTAAGTGAAGTTGATTCCATTGCAGTTTTTCCATCTTTAGCTTGAGGGTAGAGTCTTGAAATTTACTGTGTTTTTCCCCTTATTTCATCCATTTGTGTGCATACTTCTGTGCCATTTTATCATAAATGTAGATGCTTGTAATTATCACTGCAATCTAGATATAGCATTCATATTTAAAACAATATTCTTAAAATATTATGTCCAGCTTTTCTTTCTTTTTATCCTCACCCAAGGAGATATTTTTCTATTATTGGTTTTAAAGAGGGGAAGGGGAAGAGAGAGAGAGAGAGAGAGAGAGAGAGAGAGAGAGAGAGAGAGAAGAGAAAAACATCGATCAGGTGCCTCCCATACACACCCCAACTGGGGATAGAATCTGAAATCTGGGAATATGCCCTGACTTGGAATGGAACCAACCACGTTTAGGTGTAGGGAGGATGCTTGAATCAACTGATCCACACTGGCTAGGGCTATCCAGCTTTCCTATCAATTCCTGCAAGTAAGGTTGGTCTACCCCAGTTAGTCTATCATGGCCAGAAGCAGATGTCCTAAAATTAGCTTTATAATATTTATTTTTATACAGAGTGGGGGGAAATAGGTGTAAAATTGTGAGTATGTGAAACACAGAGTTTATTCTTGTATTATTATTTATTAATTATTGTATTATTTTCCATATGAGCAACTGTAAGCTGACTTTTGCCCCATCCTGTATTTACATTAGGACTCTTTCTGACTCTAAGATCATAGATATTATATGACTGTTTAAAATGTAGGTTCCAGAATTCTCTTTTTCTTCCCCATTATGCCTCGTATGGAACTGAATATGTGGTAAGAAAGCAATAAATAATTACTAGATGATATTTAACTAAACTACTTTCTATAGCCATAGCTATAAAGTCATTATGGCAAGGTGTTTGAGCTAAAATCATCAGTTCTACTTAACCTACATGGCAGAGACATAACTTAACTTACTTTGATGGTTGATTCAAGCTAACAGAATCATAATTGTTTTGTTCTTAAACAACTTTATCTTTGCATATAAACACATCTAAAGTGTCCCTGCATATTTCCACTGTGGAAGAACTTAAATTTCATGTTAAAGAATATAGACACTCAGTAGACAATGAATAGATATTAGTGGCTACTCAGCGGAGTAATGCTGCTGGATGAAACATACTTTAGGAAACTAATTCTGTTAGAAGTACACATAATGGCAAAGATGTGAAAAGCGATATTTCAGGTGGAAATGTCACACATAGCCATGAGGTTGGTCCAGGGGATCAGTGAGTTAGAGTTTTATATCTAATAATATTACAGTTTAAGTCCATGACTTTGTATAATGGGAGGGAAATAAGGATAATGAGGAGAGAAAGTAGAAAGAAAGTAGAGATAGCACAGGGAAAGAAAACCAGTTCAGAGACATATAAACTAAAGTACCAAGTTTTGGGCTTTCACATAATGGGAGTGTCACATAAAAACAAATCCAGACTTAGATAAGGAGAGGCTTTATAGAGAAGAAAGACTATTGCAATATGGAGTGTGCTCTCATCTCAGAAATCAGCAAGTGTCTCAAAAGCAAACAAAACAGCCTTTTAAAAAAATAGGGAGGGAAAAACAGTAAGTATGGGGAAGTCAGGCAAATGAGAGAAAATGATCAGAGGGGTCTGATCAAATATGTGTCTCACTGTAGTCAGCTGATTCTCAGGATAAGCTGATAAGGGCTTTTCAGTGCTTGCTCAGGTATGAGGGCAAGCAGAGTTCAGGGACCTTTAGGGAAGAAAGAAACCTGACTCAGACAAAGCAGAGGGTACAGAAGTGGGCAATTATTAACAGCTAATCAGGAGCCAACACCACATAGGGATATGTACTCTGTTATTAGAGGCATTCCAGTAGATAATAAATAGCTTCTTGTTAGGTATGCTATAGAAGAAATTTGTTATTTTTAATCTGGTGGGAATTTGGTCAAGGTGACCTTCAAAAATGTATACAAACTTGAAGAACAATTCTTGGTATGATTCAGAGAGAGTATTTCTACCAAAAAATAACCAAAACAACAAAACAGTGGTCCCCTTAGTGTACATTGCCAGACAATAAGATTTGCTACATCATCTAGTCATTTTATTTGTATCTTTCAATGAAAGTTAGTAAAATCCTTTAAGCCAGCTTTGCAATCATCATTTTGTAGGCTGTATAAATGAAATATTCAGCAATAAGTATTTCAAAATATCTATTATTTTAGATTGAACAGAATTGCTGTGTACAGGATATGCATTTCTTCCCTAGGAATGCAATAATAGTATGGAAAGGATGTGGAATATTAACATTTAGATAGGTATCATGGGAAAGGCAAAGCTTAAAATTTACCTAGTGTGGAGAGAAAAAGAAGAAAGGTTTTAGTTAAATCTTATCACACTCACCACTAGTCCATCAATTCAAAGTCAGCTTGGGGAGTGATGTTGCCTTTTAGGCTCTCTTGAAAAGCCTTCCTGATTTGAAAAGGAGGCAAATTTATTTATGTAAATTGACTATTTTGCAGTACTTCTGCTTCTTTTAGTGTTGACTAGTCCCACTTCTGATAAAACAGATCTAATTTTATTTCCATTAAAATGCAATGAAAGTACTTTTATGAATTTAATAATTTCTTGCCTGAGTTTGATAGGAGCATTAAAATTGTTAGCTATAGAGTGTTGTTAATAAATATTGCTTTTTTAATTAAAAGACTAAGAAACATCTATCTGGTCAAGGATTTTTTCTATAGATTATGAAAAAAAGGAGTTGGTAAAAGAAATAGTAATATGCTCAAGGGTTTGCTGAATTGGATCCTCCTGCTTATCTCACTGTCAAATTATTTTCAAACCTAAGCTTTTCTATGTAATTTAAATATTGGCGTACTTTGTTTTGCATAACTTATTCATCTTTTTGAAGGGAGCATGCAGCAAATATAAATTTAGACTTTATGACAAACCACGAAAAGAAAACTGACATCATGAATTGTTCTAATTTTTCTTTCAGAAGGTTCTCTTAAAATTTTACTTTCACTCATGCTTTCTACACTTTTATATAAACTACCTATGTAAATATCATCATTTCTGATAACTTAGTAGGCCTCTTTGATCCACAGTCTTTCTGATATAATAACATTTAGCTGAAGTTCTGCATAATCTGCATAGTCAACAACCATTTACTCTTTAACCAAAATAAAAAAAAAAGGAAATATGCCTGGCCAGTGTTGCTCAGTGGTTGAGCATTGACCTATGAACCAGGACATCACAGTTTGATTCCTGGTCAGGGCACATGACAAGGTTGCCAGGACTGTCCCCAGTAGGGGGCGTGCATGAGGCAGCGGGTCAATGATTCTCTCTCTCCCTCTCCTTCCTCTTTGAAATCAATAAACATATTTTTTTAAAAAGGAAATATGTATGGAAATAAAAAAATGCAAACGGCTTTTAAAGATTATGAGAATCACTGGTAGCAAAGCTGATTCTGATTTCCTGCCTAATCTGTTTCTGGACTTTCTCTTCCCAAATCAGGGGGTGAGGGGGAATTTACTTACCTTTTTTATCACTTAAAAAATTACATATTTAATTAGCAGATAAGACAAACAACTTTCTAGACATCATGAGACATATACACTGAGTGGCCAGATTATTATGACCACTTGACGTTTGTAGGCAAATTAGCTATAATTTCGCACTGAAGTTGCTAGAGGGCCAGACCATTATAAATAGGGAAGCAGGTTGTTTACCACGACAGCAGAAGTGATTTTTTTCTGAAGATATGGGTAAGCAACGCGATTTAACAGTCTTTGAACGTGGGATATATTTGAACGTGAGTGGCCAGATTATTATGACCACCTGACGTTTGTAGGCAAATTAGCCGTACACTGCATCATATGGGATATGGAAGCCAAAGGCCTGTTCGAACACCTTTGCTGTCTGCAGTTACCAAGATAAAACATCTCCAATTCGCACAGGAACACAAGGATTGGACAGTCGAGCATTGGAAAAAAGTCATGTGGTCCGATGAATCACGTTTCTAGTTGCATCATGCAGATGAAAGGGTGAGAATTTGGCGGAAACAGCATGAAAGCATGCACCCCACATGCATGAGTACAACCCTTCAAGCTGGTGGGGGCAGTGTTATGGTTTGGGGCATGTTTCCCTGGCATGATTTGGGCCCTTTAATTCATGTGGAACAATGTCTGAATAGCACAACATACCTAAGTATCATTGCTGATCAAGTTCATCCTATCATGTTGATGGCATATCCCAATGGAGATGGCTTCTTCCAACAAGACAATGCACCATGCCACGGTGCTCGTATTGTGCAGGAGTGGTTTCAAGAACATGAGGGAGACTTTACCTTGCTTAGGTAGCCCCCACAATCACCAGATCTCAATCCAATTGAGCATTTGTGGGACGAAGTTAAAAGAGCCATCAGGCAGCTGGTTCCACAACCATCAAATCTCACAGAACTGGACAGTGCTATTCATCAGGCATGGTGTCAGATTCCTCGCATCACCTTTCAACATCTCGTGGAGTCAATGCCAAGAAGAATCACCGCAGTATTGAAGGCAAAAGGCAGCCCAAGGAAGTACTGATGGGGTGGTCATAATAATCTGGCCACTCAGTATATATATCCCATGTTCAAAGGCTGTTAAATTGTGCTGTTTAGCCATATCTTCAGAAAAAAATCACTTCTACTGTCGTGGTAAACAACCTGCTTCCCTATTTATAATGGTCTGGCCCTCTAGCAACTTCAGTGCTAAATTATAGCTAATTTGCCTACAAACGTCAGGTGGTCATAACAATTTGAACACTCAGTGTATATTGGGGAAGAATATTGTGGAAAACTGTATACAAAGTAGAAACAGTAGTTTACATGGATTCAGAGTGCTGAAACAATGTGGCTACAACTTAGAGTTTCTTATGCATCATTGCTTAAAATTAATAAATTCTGAATTTTCAAACTCTAGATTTTCTTGACAGAGTGCTGTACAGCTTTCAGTCAATTTCAGCCTATACCTTTGTAAATAGCAAATAAAAAGGCCTGGATTGGAGTGTAACATATTGTATGATATCAAATAATTTTAGCTGACTTATGACTAGAACTTTCAGTTTAATAAAAATATTTTAGATCTATTAACTAGTAGATCTGTACTAGCTTCCCTTTTTATTATTTTGTATAGTAATTAAAAATTAAAATATTTTCTCATTGTAATCCAAATTTACCATGCTATTAAAATTCATAACCAGTATATATCCTTATGAATATTAAAATTCATAGCAAATTAAGAAAGAAAATCATTGATTTGATAATGTATCAAAATTATAAACCCAAAACAAAAATCATAATTCATAGCAAAATGTTAATAATTTATCCCAAGTCAGGAAAAACACAATAAGAAGTGTGATGCTTCCAGTTCTGTTTTGCCTTTTCTTTCTTTTTTTTTTATTCCTCACCCCAGGATATTTGAGAGAGATATATATCAATTGAGAGAGAAACATTGGTCTGTTACCTCCCAAACTCATCCAAAGGGGATGAAATCCCCAACCCAGGTATGTGCTCTGACAGGGAGTTGAACCCACAGCCTTTTTTTGGTATAAGGAATGACACTCCAACCAATTGAGTCACCCAGCCAGGGCTTAAGTTGCCTTTTTTGATTCACTGTTTGGTTGCTGTGAACCTTTGACTGTTTTCTAGAACAACACAGTTGGTTCTGGAAGTGCTTATATTTTGGAGTTGCTTGTAGGGGGATGAGAATTTGGAGCTGGTTGGCTGTCTACTCTGCCATTTTGCTTATGTCACTCCTACATAATTAAGAAATTACGGGAACATGTTCACAAGTTTCCTGAAAATTTACCCTTCAGTTCTCATTAACTAATTTGAACTAGTTGTAGTGTACCTCTGAGTTTAAACCCATTTAAAGGTTCATTATCTAAACTTTGAATTACATCATGCTATCCAAGCAAAACTATGACCCTTGACCTCAGCATTTCCATTCTAAAGAAAGTTACTTCAGGTAGGGCACTGATACATGATCCCATCTTTATATTTTTAGTTTTTATTTATTTATTTTGTGTGTGTGTGTGTGTGTGTGTGTGTGTGTGTATGTGTAATGGTTCTGTCATTTCTTCCTAATCATGGCTTTGTCTCTCCTTTCTAAGAATTTAAATGGTTCCTGGGTTCTGCAACTTAGCTAAATGGGGTTAATCTTCTGGTCAAATTACACAATCTTTCTTAACATAGGAGTGACCTTTTTCACAATTTTTGTATCATTACTGGAATCCAATAGCACTGGTATTATATCACCTCTCAAATTAATCATTCTCAAATAACTAAAAATATATCCCAGTGTAATTTTCAATGAACAAGAAGGTTTAATAAAGTTTGCTATATATTTTAAGAATTTGTGTCTGATCATGCCAAAATACTAATTGCTCATAGTGAGGGGTTTATAAGGTTAATTTATATATTGTTGGTTGAAATACAAAATTGTTTGATTTTAAAAATAAACACTTCCCATCTGTTATATGAATTTCTCAACAACTTATAGGAAAAAGCAAAGTTCTCCCTCCTATAGTATTCACATTCCTCCTATAAATAACAGGAGGAAATGACTCCTGAGCTGGATTTGAATCAGATGTGATCGATCATCCATTGAATATGTAAAGCTTGGTTATGTACTATTTTTAGTTTCCCAGGTAATTAGACATTACAATAGAAAAAAAAGATAACATACAAGCATAGATACTTACTATAGGGCCTAGTTTAGGTTTTTAATCTTGATTTCGAAGTTTATACAATATAAATTGACTTATATAATATATATATAATACATGCAAAATACACATATGCCTAAAAATAACTTTAATTATTCCCTTCCATTATCTAATCACTACTGTCATTATTCTTTTGATTCAGAGTTTTCCAAAATTTACCCATTGGCACAAGCTTTATTTTTAGGTGTATTCTCTCTCAACTAAAAATTATTGATGCATAGAAATTTTCCATTTATTCACTGATTTAAAAATAATAATACATGGTACTTTAGCAGCATGTCAAAGGAGCATACAATGCAATCATTTTCTAAGCTGTAATTGTAGGCAGTGCTTTAGTGTAAAGCAATTTGCTCTTAAACACGAGAAAGCATATGGCTTGATTAGAGAGTGCTAGAAAAATATTCTATTATTTATTCTGGAATCTCTTAAAAATCCTATCTATATAACTTAAAACTAACAAGATATTGATCACAAAATGACCATAGACCAATATATCCAAATCTACAGTATCACCTTAAAATGCATTGGAAAATATAGAGGGTTTATAGTATCAGGTAGTTGTAAAAACAAACAGAAAGAATATTTTGTGTCAGTGGAGCTTGATTACTTGCTCCAATGCTTTAGTTAAATATAACTGCTACTATTAAGAAGTCTCCCCCCCCCAAATTTTTTTCAAGGTTGGAGTTGCCAATGTAATGATCCTTTCACTCTGTGGTCTAAAGTTTTGTAGAATTATAGAGATGATCAAGTTTAACCATAAAATATGAATAGCAATCAATTTCTATGGCACAAAGTCAATCTAGTGCAGTTTGGGTTAATTCCAGGTAATCAATTATGTTATAGTCATAAGAGTTTAAACAAAAGAGTAAATATATGAGCAGTGACTTTTTACCCTGTGTAAATGAAGATTTTATTAAAGCATATTCTGTTTCAATGACCAAAGAATTATTGACATTGCTTTTCTTTATCTCCCAATATGTTTTGGAGTTATTTACCTCATAGATGTCTCCAAATAAAGGAGGGCAGATTGGGGATAGAAAATAATTTTCTCTGAAGATACTTTATAGAACAGTTTGTTAGTGTCATTATATCACCCTCTAACTAAGCTGGAATAGCATATGTCCTTTTCAGCTAGGCTCAAAGTAAAACATAACTATTTCCCTCACGTAATAAAATTATAAATATCACTCTGTTGTATGAAAATTATCAGATTGCCTGGCTGATTTAGGTTTTTTGTTTTTCTATTACTTGTTAAGGTATATTAGTGATATTACTCAAAACAAGCTAGAAGACATGGGCCACAATTACCAAAGCATTGTTTACATGATAGTGGGAAAATACTTTGCAATTGAAATCTTGATGGAATTTGTACTTTGGTGATGGACAGGAAGCCAAAAACACTTTCACTGAAGATAAAGGGTTCTATGTCACAAAGGCAGTACAAAAGATAGGCAATGCAACTGTAAACAGAGTTTGATCTTCTGTTTAGAGATGCTACCACAATGAATTTGCCCACAGCTGGTGATCACTTTCTGCTATACTCTAAAATCAATGAATTATGGGATTATGATGACAAATCTCAGGCACTTTTTATGTAACTAAAAGCATTTCTGCCTGAAAAAGGTGAAAGAATTAAGCAAAGAAAAAAAACCACCTGATAGACACAGACAACAGTATGGTGATTACCAGAGGGAAAGGGAGTTGGAGGATTAGAAGAGGGTAAAGGGGGTATAAATGGTGATGGAAGGTGATTTGATTTGGGGGTGGTGAACTCATAACACAATATACAGATGATGTATTATTTAAGTATACACCCGAAACCTGAATAATAAGAAGAAAAAAGCATCTCTGCCTGAGAATGTTCCATTTGTGCTTTGATCTTAAACAACTAGTTTTCAAACCACAAATGAACCCATTTATCAAATGATGTGTTGTTCTTTCACTTACCTTTCTTGTTACATTATAGATGGAGGCAAAATTTTGTTTGAATTCCTTTGTTTGAATTGTGGTCTGTATATAGACCGCTTCTTACTCTGAAAGGAGGCATTTTCTTCACTGTTATAAGAAATGTCACAGTTCATACAAATGATGACTATTTAGAAAGCATTGAAAGCATTTGACCTTTGCTAGATCCTTGTTATATATCTTCAAAAGTCTCTCCTAAGGCGTCAAAGACATTAGCATTAAATTGACTAAGATGCTTTATTTTTCAGCTTCTATGACATAACCTTTAAGTAGAATAGTGTTTGTTTTAGAAATAAATTAATAAATATTTATTTCAGTTATTTATAATATGCACTGAATGTTTTATATTTGTCAAGCACTTTCTAAACCCTTTCCCATTCATCATTTCCTAATTCTCACAAAGCTCTTTTTTTTTAAAGAGGTAACTAAGACATACAGCGGTTCTATAACCTAATTAAAGTCATATATCTAGTACAAGGCAAAGCAATTATGTGAACCTATTATTTGAATTTTTAAGTCTGAATATTTGCCACTATTTTCTTCATTATAAAAATCCATCCCAACCAAATTACAGTATTTTAAATGTACCATTAATTATGAAGAAGTAAACAGACTACAGAAAGCTCTAAACCAGGGTTTCTCAACCTAATAACTCTTGATATTTTTGGCTAGATAATTTGTGGGGACATCATTAGATTAGGACTATCGTATGCATGGTAATATGTTAAGCAGTATCCCTGGTTCTAACTTGTATATGCCATTGGCAAATCCTACCCATTCCTAGTTGTGACAACCAAAAATGTCTCCAGACAGTGTTAAATGTCCTTATGGGGAGTTCATAAAATAACCCCTTTCTTCTGGAAACTGCTACTCTAGAGAAAGCAATACAATTTTTCCTCTTTGGTCATTAAATTTATTATCTAGTTTTATAGTTTTCAATAGCCTGCTAGAATCAGAAGTCTATTAAAATAGCTAAATTTATTTTCTTTGATGTTATTTCCATGGAATCTAGGAGGTCAGTCATATTTTATTGTTGTAGTCTACTGCTGAAGTTTTAAGCTAAACTAGTCCTGTGTAAATTATATATTTTTTAAAACTTAAGATCAATTTAATTATATTACCTTGTTATTGTGACAAAATCTAAGCTCATTTTGAGAAAGAGTAGATATAGCCATGTTCTTGTAAGTTTTTAAGTATAGTTTTGGTCAACAATTATGACATTGCTAAAGTTTTCTTCAAAGGTGAGATTTGAAGAGAAATCTGTAAAAATGGCGTTAGAGTTCCTGATATAATCTAAATGGTAATATTAAAATGGTGCTATATTTAGTTTGTTATTATACAGACCTTATAATCTTGATTTAACCTTAAAAACTCTCAATTTTTAATCTATATCCTTTATAATAAAACCCTAAGATGCAAATTGACTGAACGGCAGAACGACTGGTTGCTATGATGCACACTGACCACCAGGGGGCAGGCACTCAATGCAGGAGCTGCCCCTGGTGGTCAGTGTGCTCCCTCGGGAGGAGTGCCACTCAGCCAGAAGCCAGGCTCACAGCTGGCAAGTGCAGTGGCGGTGGTTGGAGCCTCTCCCACCTCCACTGCAGGTAGACAGTAAGGAGCGAGGGGTCCCGCAGGCCTAAGCCAGCGGACGGACATCCCCTGAGGGGTCCCGGACTGTGAGAGGGTGCAGGCCAGGCTGAGGGACACCACCCTCATGCACTGGGCCTCTTGTATGATAATATTATGGGATTTCATTACGTTCAATTTATATACATAGAGATATAAGTAAATGTGTATATAAGAAAGCTACCCGTCCTTGTAACTAGAATAGTTTCTTCTCCCTCAAAATGTGTATATTTTCTTTAGGCATTACCAACTTTTAATATTATGCCAAATCCATAGGGTAGTTTAGCTTCTTTCATCATGCAACATTTCTTTCATCTTCACTTTGACAGTTATTCTTTAGTCTCAACACTCATCAAATAACTCTCTGTCCCAGGGAGGACAGCCTGCTCAATTTCACAAATTGCTACATGAAAATCCCCCAAAAAAGTTTTCAAATGAAACAAATTTGTGGACTGATAAACTAAGTGACAGTCTCTAGCAAATTATAATACATAGTTGTTTGTTCAAAGACCAGATACTCCATTTTTAGTGATATAAGTGCAGTCCTAGTTTTATGGTACCCATTTGCTTAGCTAACTTATACATTGAGGGAGAAAAGGTAAAATATTGTGTTTCTAAAATAAGTTGCCATCAATAAAGCATTTTTGAGCCATTAGCTTTGTCTAAAATAGTTTTAATCCCTACTCATTTCTGTAGAAATATCTGCCTTTGTTACTACTTCTGCATGGAAGATTTGTTTGTATTCCATAGTTAGTGAAATTTGTACCAAAGGAAAATTTCTGGAAACATAAACTCTTCTTATCTTTTAAAATGGGTAGCGTCCAAGAGGTGGCTGGACATTACTGATGAGTTTCTCTCACCCAACTGATTCCCCATTTCCTTTGACTGAAATTTATAATTATATGCTACAAAGGAATGTAGCCATATTCATCCTTACTAGCCATTCTCAGGAAGGCTCCATTTTATTTTGCTAGCAGTGCTAATTGCTCCCTATTACTCTGCCATTATGCTCCCCTTCCAAAATAAATAATATTTATGAAACATTGAAACAATAAATAAACTGTGTGTTTATTCAACAATGAAGCTTCCTTTCCAAATTGCATGGCTCAGCTCTGACTGCTGTTCAAGCAGAACCATCATGCTTTCCAAACAGCCCTGCCAACTTATTTGTCTTTGCATATACAATTTTTTTTCGTTGATACTTGGAGAATAGCAATTAGAAAATTCCAGGTGGTGTGGTTACCAGGAGATAATCACATTTCAGGGCATTAGATGCTTTATACACACTGAGGCTTCGTAATTCTCAGAGGTATGATTATCTCATTCCTGCTCTTCTTCATGCTATTTCACTATACCTTTTCGTTTTCATAGAACTAAACATCCAGAATCTAGAGTGATCAGTATTTTGGCAGGCTTTGGCCATATCTCATTTTTCTATGTATTCCCAACTCTTCCTATTCCACCCCTCCCCTAACTTTTAGCACAGAACATGGGCTAGAGTATATACACAATAATTGCTTCACCTTTCAAGTGTTTTCATCACTTAATAAAATATGGCAATGCTTAAAATAGTAATTCTAAGCCTAAATGTCAATTATCTTTAAAAATATTTGCAAATAAATCTCCATTTGTAAATGACTGTTTTCTAAACTGCATTTCATAATAATATATTGTGCCATAAAATCTTAATAGATTACAAAAAGTAAAGCTCCATGGTTACTCAAGTTTTAGAATGTCAAGGTTAAATCGATCCCATTAATTTGGTCAAGTTCTGAGAAGTCCTGTAATTCTACACATTGGGACTTTCAGAGGGATTTTTTTCCATGAAAGGTTGCTTAAATTTATTTTACTTTTTTATATACATGATGCATTAATGGAATAGACATCCAAAATGTTTTTTTTAATATATTTTATTGATTTTTTACAGAGAGGAAGGGAGAGGGATAGAGAGTTAGAAACATTGATGAGAGAGAAACATCGATCAGCTGCCTCCTGCACACTCCCCACTGGGGATGTGCCCGCAACCAAGGTACATGCCCTTGACCGGAATCGAACCTAGGACCCTTGAGTCCGCAGGCTGACGCTCTATCCAATGAGCCAAACCGATTAGGGCCAAAATGTTTTAAAAACAAATGAAATTCAATATCTGAACTAAAAAAGCTTAGCTTAGACATTTATAGTGCAAAGTTCATGCATAGGCTTCAGGGGATCAATGTTCACATCTATATTTCTGGACTGAAACTTGAATTATTGGTCATTGATTTTTTGTCTTTGTACTCCAATCCTATCTAATAAAAGACAAAAAGGGTAATTGACCATACCTTTGCTATGCTTCCCATTGGCTAATCAGGGTGATATGCAAATTAACCACCAACAAAGATGGCAGCCGGCAGCCATGCAGCTGAAGCGAGCAGGAGGCTTGCTTGCTCCAGTGATGGAGGAAGCCAAGGTTCCCCGCCTGCCGCCGCGGCCCGGATCTGAGCTCTGAAAGCAACAAAGTTTCAATTATAGAAGCTAAACAAACCCCAGATACCTGCTTTCAGCAGGCCGTGGCCTCAGAGCTGCAGTGAGCAGGAGCCGGCTCTCAGCTCCAGTAACGGCAACAAAGTTTCAATTATAGAAAGTAAATAAATCCCAGAATAAAAAAAAAGAAAAAAAGGAGAGGCTGGGAGCTTCAGTCGCTGGCCAGCCTGAAAACGGCCCTTAGCCCCTCACCCAGACTGGCCAGGCACCCCAGTGGGGACCCCCATTCTAAAGGGGGTGTGACCAGCTGCAAACAGCCATCAGCCCCTCACCCAGGCTGGCCAGGCACCCAAGCGGGACCCCCACCCTGATCCGGGACACCCTTCAGGGCAAACCAGCCAGCCCCCACCCGTGCACCAGGCTTCTATCCTATATAGTAAAAGGGTAATATGCAAACTGACCCTAACAGCAGAAAGACTGGGAATGACTGGTCACTATGACACACACTGACCACCAGGGGGCAGACTCTCAATGCAGGAGCTGCCCTCTGGTGGTCAGTGCGCTCCCACATGGGGGAGCTCTGCTCAGCCACAAGCCAGGCTGATGGCTGCCAGTACAGCGGTGGTGGTGGGAGCCTCTCCCGCCTCCTCAGCAGCACTAAGGATGTCCAACTGCAGCTTAGGTCTGCTCCCTGCTGGCAAGTGGACATCCCCCGGGGGCTGCCGGGCTGCCAGAGGG
The DNA here is from genome assembly GCF_000147115.1 of Myotis lucifugus. Classification (NCBI taxonomy): domain Eukaryota; kingdom Metazoa; phylum Chordata; class Mammalia; order Chiroptera; family Vespertilionidae; genus Myotis; species Myotis lucifugus. The sequence continues at coordinate 15,309,298 of NW_005871050.1, read as the reverse complement.
ATGTCTGATTGCCAGCTTAGGCCTAATCCCCCGGAGAGCAGGCCTAAGCCAGCAGGTGGTCACCCCCTGAGGGGTCCCAGACTGCGAGAGGGCACAGGCCGGGCTGAAGGACCCCCCCTCCCCGAGTGCACAAATTTTTGTGCACCGGGCCTCTAGTAGAGTATATAAAACAGATTAGTTTGAAATTAATTTCAGCTGGATGAGAAACATATTGGAAGGCCTAGTTATAGAAGGTAACATTTATGTTTGTCTTTGATGATTTCAAAAGTCACAGATGATAAAGAAAGAACATTCCATTTAAAGTAGATGACTTAAATGCATAGGAACAGTAAAATGCCGGGCATGTTCAAAGTATGGTGAGAGATTCCATTAGGTTTGAGGTTAGGACGTATGAGTGATATAATGAGAAATAATGTTGAAAAATTAGGTTGGAATAAAATTAAAAAGACTTTGAGTCCAATAAATATTTTGGATTTTGACCATTCCATTTATCCATTCATAGCCATCCAGTGGTCTCCCTTTTTCTATGTAACTTCCCATTTTATAAATCAATCTAGTAGTGTTATGATAACTTGGAAAAGAAGAAAATTATGACAGAATGACCAATTCAATAAACTCAGAAGTTTAGGTGTTAACATGGTAAGGGCCCCAACTTTTATTGTGGCTGTAGACAAGGAAAGAATAGTTTAGCTTTAGCTTTTGTAATAATTGCCTATTGAGAGGTTCATATAACATTCAATTTCCCCATCTTGGCACACACATTATCTAGACCTGTGCTATGTAATATGGTAACTAGTAGCCACATGTGACAATTTACATTTAAATTAATTAAAATTAAGAAAATTAGAAATTCTGTTCCTCAATGGCACTAGGCATATTTCAAGTGCTCGTATATTCATATGTGGCAAGTGGCTACCATATTGGACAGTGCAGATGATAACTATTTCTGTATTTGGAGACAGTTCTGTTGGGAAATACTGATCTAGGCTATAAATCCAAGGAATGTTGCAGCCTGAAATGAGTTATTATGGATAGCACAGTTTCTGCCAGTACTGGCCATCATGGAATTCTGAAGCAGGAAAATCTGGTATTTAGTGTCTTTGCCTACACTTTCTGCCAATTCAGTGCTCATTTTTTTTTACTCATTCTCTCATGCTACATGTCCCTCTACCCTGTGTTACTACAGCATTTTGTGCCTATCTCTATTGGAGCACTTATGACACAGTTGATACATTGATTTCCTTGTCTTTCTCATCCATATATTGTATCTCCAGCATCTAACACAATGAGTTACACAAAGGAACTTACAGAGAAGTTGATTAGTGAATTTTTGTGAATGAATGAATGAAGTATCAAAGCAGCATCCTAGTAGGTCACTACCAGAGGCATGACATGCGATATTTCTGATTAAGGTAGTCTGTTAAGTCTGTTCTCAGTTATCAACATATTTCATGAACAAATTCGTATACCAAAGATTTCTTTGCTGAAGTGCCTTCATAATTAGGTTTGAGTGGAGTCATACTAGAGATGAAGCTTTTCTGGAAGTCTGACAGACAAGTACAGAAGTGAGGAAGTGCAACTGATTTAGCATCTAGGGGGAAGGCATTATCTAATCCATTGTGACTAAGCATCCACATTGCTTTTTGTTAATTAATTTCTCAGGATGATCATTTTGATTCTCATTATGAAATAATAAATGTACAGAGACCAACTGAGTTGGGAAATAGAGTGATCACAAGCTTAGTCCCAGTGACATCTTTTGCCTGTCCATAAAAGTAGAACAGGCTGACAAATGGAGAGTCTGGGACACCTGGGACTTAGATTAAGCAGCACAGCAAGTATGTAGACAAGGTAACTGCTTTTGGTAATTAAAGCTGGTCTGCTTAGTACTGGGAGGTAACAAAGATGGCCTGCTTAGTTCTTTCATGTTTGCCTAAAAAATTAAAAGCTCTTAAATTTTTTTCTCCCTGTAATCGTATAGGTCCTGATAAATGAGACTGTGTCTCTAGATAAAGCCTGAGTGTGGCTTTAAAATCTGATAGAATAATGGTTCACCATCTTACCAGTCTGTTTCCTGAAATGGTTCCTAATTTGAAATCTCCAATTCTTGCATTTCCATTCCCCTTGGGAGAGCTCAATTCTCACTGTTGTCAGCAGAAGCAGTTGCTCAGTGTGGTGCAACAAGCCTGATGGATGGCTTTAATTCGCTAGTTCCAGACTGCCTTTACAATTGCTCAGGTCCTGGAAAGAGCTGGCCACCCAAGGCAGCAATCACTGCCTCTATGTTTCAACACCTGCTTCAACAATCTGAGTGCATGGAAATTGGTGCCAAATAGGAGATATAGAAAGGGATATTTCTCATGATTTTCACAATGCTAGGGGCTGGCAGAGCATTAGATTGTCTTGATGTTATATCACAACATTCATAGTCTCCCATGTGTTATCATTTCAAGCTCAGGATGAAATAGGTTTTATCTCCTTGTCACAAGAATGACATCAAACAGAAAATATAGATAACTCTTTTCCAAATCTAAATTTAGGGAAAAAAATAATTTTTTTATATATTTACTTTGGGATATCTCCTTGAAAGCCTTGAAAGAAATCTCAGATATATATAATCTTTTACTATTCTGTGACTAGTTTAAATTCTTTCTTCTCATTTCCTTTTATTAATTAATTTTACTTACTTGTGTTACATTATTTATTGCTACACATACTCATTGCTACACATAAAGATGCCAGAAAAGTGAACAATTGACTATAACCAGTGTAATATTGAACAGTACACTTCCAATCCCTCAGTTTGTACTAAAGTGATCAGAATAGTTAAGAGGGATATTTCTTTCAGGTGAATTTATTAAACTACCTTCTTGCTGTCTAATTTGGTGATAACATTTAGCTTTGCAACAGATTAAACTTTTTTTTTATTTAAGAAAAGTGTGGCCATGAAAGAAATTCATGACTAAACCATTGCTTACCATAAATTTGATAATCATAACCAGGCTATGTAGAGTACTTTCTAGCTTACAAAGACTGTACACATCTATGATTTTATTGAATTCTCATAAGAACATTATAAGAAAGACTAGAGGCCCGGTACACAAAATTTGTGCATGGGGGGCAGGGGTCCCTCAGCCTGGCCTGCACGCTCTCCAAACCAGGACCACTTGAGAGATGTCTGACTGCCAGTTTAGGCTCGATCCCAGTTTAGGCAGTCAGACATCCCTTTTGCAATCTGGGACCACTGGCTCCTAACTGCTCACCTTCCTGCCTGCCTGATTGCCCCTAACCCCTCTGCCTGCCTGCCTGATCACCCCTAATTCCTCTGCCTGCCTGCATGATCACCCCTAACTGCCTCTGCCTGCCTGCCTGATGCCCCTAACTGCTCCCCTGCTGGTCTGATCGCCCTTAACCACTCTCCCCTGCCAGCCTGATCACCCCTAACCTCTCTCCCCTGCTGGCCTGATTGTCCCTAACCACCTCAGCCCCCACCACTGTGGCTTTGTCCAGAGGACATCTGAAAGGACATCTCAAAGATGTCTGGTCTATCTGGTCTAATTAGCATATTACCCTTTTATTAGTATAGATTGGGCTCAGAGATTAATATTATCCTCAATTTAGAGTGCAGCATAGTGATTTTTAAAGATAAAAGTTTTGAAATCAGTATTTCTATGATTTTTTTCTCTTTAGCATTTCTAGCAGTTACACTATACTTTCCTAAAGAACAAATTTATATATGTGGCTATACTGGCACTAAGCAAAATCTGGACAAAAAATAAATTTAAGAATCCAGATAGCTATGATAGCTCTTTCTAGTAGAACTTGTCTGGTTCAAAGTGTTTGCTTCCTCCCTCCAACTGCTGTGAGTCCTGACTTTGCAAAACTGCAAGCTCAGCATTGCCCCAAACTCTGGAATCTATCTGACGACAGGACAAAGGCGTTTCCATAGCTACAGACCAACATTTTGGGACTATCATGTTGCCCTTGTTGCTGTGTCAGCCTTTATCTCATGCCACATTTATGATAACTGGGCCTTGTTCCTCAGACTCAGCTACTCCCATCATTCTCCAGTTTAGATTACCACATCCTTATCCTCTTATTTTTATGTTACTATTGTGTAAGTTGTCATGCATTATTAATACCTCTAGGACAATAGGTAGCTTACTTTCATGAATAAAGTTTTTGGGAATATAGCTATGCCTGTTCTTTATGTATGGCCTATAACTGCTTTTGTGGCACAAAAGCAGATTTGAGTAGTTGCAACAGAAAACATGACCTAGAGAGCTTAAAGTATTTACTGTCTCGCCCTTTATAGAAAACTAGAGGCCTGGTACATGAATTCGTGCATGGGTGGGGTCTCGCTGGCCCACCCCAATCAGGGTCGATCACAGCTGATGGGGCCAGGCCAGCCAGGGGGAGGGGATGCAGGTTGGCCGGCCAGCCCCGCCCCCGATTGGGGTGGGGAGGCTGATCAGGGACGGGGCCGGCCAGGAGGCGGGGCCATAGGCAGTTGGCTGGCTGGCCCCGCCCCCTGATCGAATTCCCAGTTGAACTCTGGGTCAAGGGGATAATTTGCATATTAGCCTTTTATTATATAGGATGTTTGCAGACCCCTGCCCTAGGATCGTACTCATGCTTTGCTTTTCCAGTTTACATTCTCTGTACTTAAGTCTTTTTCTCCATGGAATTTATTGGGGTGACAGTGGTTAACAAATTTATACAGGTTTCAGGTGAACAATTCACAACACATCATCTGTACACTATATTGTGTGTTCACCACCCCAAGTCAAGCTCCTTCCATCACCATTTATCCCTGACATGAGGGTGGTATTTTAGTCTTAGCTTAAGCTAGCATAGTGGCTGGGATACGGCAGCCCAAAAAGAGATTTCCCCTTATGTCTGTCTGTATGCTGGTTTTCCTGCTATAACTTATAAGTATTATCTATTCCATTACTAACTGTATTGTCCCTGCCATATGCAGGGTGCCTCATCAACTTATGTTCGTTTCCCTCTTACCATGCTCACTGCTTGTCTGGGACACCATCTGCATTTTAAACTAACATTAAAATGAGTTCTTCCTGTAGAATTAGGCTTCTTCCCATACACTTCATCTGTGTCCATTCTATCCTCTCAGACCACACTATTCAGTGTCCTGCATGTCTCAAGAAATAATTCTATTTCCAAGAACTGTATCCTTCTGGTCTGTTCATTTCAACTGAAGGCACCTTTGTTCAAATTTCTCTGGGCCACTCTTCCTAGTCCTTTCTTGAAGAGAGCAGAAAAAATTGAAATTAGATAAATTTCTCTTTGAGTTGGTACTCTAGTGACTCTCCATGTGCCTTAAAAGAATCCAGTTAAAATTGATATCTAGCCCAGCTGGTGTGGCTCAATGGTTGAGCATTGACCTATGAACCAAGAAGTCACAGTTCGATTACTGGTCAGGGCACATGCTCAGGTTTTGGGCTCAATCCCTAGTCAGGGGTATGCAGGAGGCAGCCGATCAATGATTCTCTCTCATCATTGATGTTTCTATCTCTTTCTCCCTCTCCTTCTTGTAAATAAATAAAATATATTTTAAAATTTAAGATCTAGCCCTAGCTGGTTTTGCTCAGTGGATAGAGTGTTGGCCTGCGGACTGAAGGGTCCTGGGTTCAATTCTGGTCAAGGGCACATGCCTGGGTTGTGGGCTGCATGCAGGAAGCAGCCAATCAACGATTCCCTCTCAGCAGTGATGTTTCTATCTCTTTCTTCCTCTCTCCTCATCTCTA
>NW_005871050.1:15260656-15303430 GCF_000147115.1 Myotis lucifugus | reverse complement strand
TATATATATATATATATATATATATAATACACATATTCTCATAATATATATAACATTTAGATCTAAAAACATAGGGGTATGATTACCATAGGAGCTAGTTAGTCATACATAGGAGGTAGTATTCTTCTTTGTACTATTATAGATGAGTATTAATTTCTACACTCCATCCTTCCCCTCCTTATTCCTAGGAATGAAACTTGATACTTATTGCATAGGAATAACCAATAGCAAATCTGAGTCCCTCAATTAAAATAAACAGAAGCTCCAAAGCTTATAATTCAAAGCATGATTTGAGTTTTATGAGTAGATTTTTACAACATCAAACATGTTAGTAATTCTGTGATGAAACATATATGTAATTTAGTAGAGCTTCTAACAATGAGCTGATTATATAGTTTCGATGGTAGACAATATTGCGTTTATCAGAAGTAAACAATATCCCCAATACCCTCAAAAGAGCTGATTTAAAAACTAGTGTGTTTGCCCCATCATCCCATTGGAGAAAACTATATAGGTGACTACCATCATGTCAAATCTGACACTATAATTATTTTCCCTGCTGTTAGCAGCACTTGAATCAATGATGTTTCCTCAGTGTGGAAAGTAACTTCACTAAGGAAAGTATAATCTCTTTGACTTTCTTATGTATTTAGTTGTCTGGTACCCTGGTAAAGAGATTCAGATTAGTGGCTTTGTTCTCCTTATCATTTAGCTATGTTTCAAGCTAACAGTATTTCTAAACATCCTTATTAACCAAAGAACTTATATGCATATATGTATAACCCATGGACACAGACAGCAGTGCTGTGAAGGACTGGGAGGGTACCTGAGTGGGGTGGAGGGGGGTAAGGGGGGGAAAAAGGGGATATTTGTAATAATTTCAACAATAAAGATACATTTTTTTAAAAATATATTTTATTGATTTTTCACAGAGAGGAAGGGAGAGAGATAGATAGTCAGAAACATCGATGGGAGAGAAACATCGATCAGCTGCCTCCTGCACATCTCCCACTGGGGATGTGCCCGCAACCCAGGTACATGCCCTTGACCGGAATTGAACCTGGGACCTTTCAGTCCGCAGGCCGACGCTCTATCCACTGAGCCAAACCGGTTTGGCAAAGATACATTTTTTAAAAAAGAATTTAGAAGTATCTTCTCCTTGCATGTAAGTTGTTTTTTTTTGGGGGGGGGAGTAAGGAAAAAATTTCTGCTTTTTAAAGAAGAAGAATATGTTATCTAAGTGAAAGTGATATAGCTTTTCTATTTCCCAATTTTATGGAAAATTTAGACAAATTAAAAGTTGGTTAAAACATCATTTGTGAAGAATTGACCAGAATGATTGGCACTTTAAAGATTGCCAAAGGTCTCTTTGACCATCAGATCATACTGAGGTGGGTCTGGGCTGAGAGAAAACTTGAACAAAAGCTCTGAAGATTTGTATTTTGTACAGAGATATTTTTTCAACTGCTAAACATACATTTCTCCTTCCTGTAGCAGATTTTTGGAATATTGAATGAATATAGGGAGGAAAATAGCAGGAATCAGGGTTGGCTACTCATCAAACACTTCTATATGATTGGCTCTGAGCTGTGATAACAGCACAAAATTTGATCTATGGTTTTGTCCACAGTGAGCTGTTTTCCCTTAGACAGAAGCTAAGAGTAATTGTCCATTTAACACATGCAGAAGATTCTTTCATAGTCAGGCTTTGGTTCTTGACAAATTTGTATTTGTTTGGAGATAGCTACATAGAGAGAATTAGTAACACACACGTAAGTCCTTTTCCTTAATCAGATTGTAGAATGTTATTAGATATGGGAAGAAATTTAGAGGTTAAGTATTCATACACCTTCATTTTGGAGATGAGGGAATCAAGGCCCAGAGAAAGAAAATTACTTGCCTAAGACATACAGTTATTTGGTAGTACAGCCAAGAATTGAGTCGAATTTAATAGCCTTTTTTGGTACCATTTTTTATTTCTTTATTGATTAATGTATTACATATGTGTCCTTATCCCCCCATTGCCCCCCTCACCCCCCCCACTCATGCCCTCACCCCCCTGTTGTCTGTGTCCATTGGTTAGGCTTATATGCATGCATTTACTTCACTTCTTTTTTGGCCAATATATTTTATTTTGAGAAGGTGACACGACAAATAAGAAAACCTCTACAGACTGTGTACCCATTCTGAATATTGACTGCAAGATGGTGAAATTACCCTATTCTACACAGATACTTGCCATATCCCTTTCCATGTTATGCTGGCCTTTCAATAACTTCTTTGTTCTAGTCTAAAAGGTATTAAACATTGGAATTCTTATAAGTATTCTAAACCAAGATGTACTTTGTAACTTCACCTTTGTTGAAATGCAAATCAGTGCAAAATGACTCATTTAATTTATGTTTCTGTCAAGAGTGTGTTTTTCCTGATTACCTGCCCAGACTATGTGAGAAGACTATTAAGATACCTTGTTGTCCTTTGTGTTGAAGAGGCCATTGGTATTTGGATAGATGCTTTCCTCTACCAGCAATCTTAGTACATCACCCGAGAAGAGAAATTCTAACATTATGGTTTGTGGATTTCCAATACAATCATTTTTTACTGTTTTATTTAGGAGCGTGAGCTACATGAACATTTTCTTTGTTTTTATTTTGTGTCTAAAACATGTATCTTTTTATTTCTTTTTCCTCCATTATGGCACTGGGTAGGACCTTTAGTACAATGTTGAACTGGGTAGAGAGAGCAGACATTACCTGTTTTATAATATTAGAAAAAAGGCAGTCAGTCTTTCACTATTAAGTGTGATGTAAAATGTTTTATTACAAATTACTTTATCAAGTTGAACTCCCCTTCTATTTCTTTTAATATATATTTATTGACTTCAGAGAGGAACTGAGAGAGAAAGATAGAACATCAATAATGAGAAAGAACCATTGATCGGCTGCCTCCTGCCCACCTGCTACTGGGGATCAAGCCCACAACCTGGGCATCTGCCCTTGACAGGAATTGAACCAGGGACCCTCTATCCACTGAGCCAAACCAGCTAGAGCCTTTTCTATTTCTGATATGCTGAGAATTTTTAATATGAATGCATGTTGAATTTTGTGAAATGCTTTTTCTCCTCTCTTTAAGACAATTGCATGTTTTTCTTCTCTAGCCTATTGATATGGTAAATTACATTGATTGATTTCTGAAGTGTCAAGGGAGCCTTGCATTCATAGGAAACCCCCTATTGATCATGATGTATTATTGATTGTATATACTGTTGGATTACATATGCTAAAATATTATTTTAAATATTTGCATTAATGTTTATAGAGGAATAATGATCTGTAGTTATATTTTCTTGTAATACATTTGATTGCTAATACTGGCTTCATTGGAGTTTGGGAGAGTAGCTTCTTCTTCAATTTTGAGAATTCATAGAATTTTTTTGATGTGTGATAGAACTCCACATGAAACCATCTTGACTTTGAGGTGTGTGTGTGTTAATTTTAAACCAAAAATTGAATTTTTCTATAGATATAGTATAATGCATGTTATTTGATTGTTTTTGCTTTTTAAAGAATGTCAATTTTACCTTATTTAACTGCAATTGCATACTTTTTACAATATTTTATCATAAACTTGATATTATATTCACTTATAACATTTGTATTTAGAATCTATAGTGATATCCCCTTTCTCATTGTTGATATTGATAATTTGTGATTTTCTTTTTTTTAACTAATTATCCTAGAAAGGCTTTATCAATATTATTGATCTTCTCAAATAACTAGTTGTTGGTTTTCTTGATTTCATCTATTGGTTTTGTGTTTTCTATTTTACTGTTTTTCACTCTTATCTTTGCTATATCCTTTTGAGTTTCATTTGTTTTTCTGTTTTAGTTTTTTTATTTCGAGTTTTGAAAACTTACTTTCCTACTAATATAGGTACAGGTTTTGCCCACTATCCGAAAGTAGAGCATTCCTATGAAACCTTTTGTAAGCCAAAGTGGTGTAAAACAAAGAAACGATTACTATTAATTTATATCAAGAGATTTTGAATGTTTCCAAACCCCCAAAGCAACCTACCAAATCATACTAACACATAAAACATAAAATAACATTAATATATACTAAAATCAGAAATTCAGAAAATAAATCGAGATAAGTACTGGATGCTGACAGACACAATTCAAAGCTATGGTGGCCTGATGCCTCATGAGTGTAGTCTCATGGAAGGAACTTGGCAGTGCCCCTGTCACTGATTAGGGAGCATACTGCCTGTGTAACAGCTCACTGCAAAATATATGTTGAATGCTAATGTCACTTTTTGCCTTTTTTTTTGTAAAAGTGAAAATCCTCTTTAGATTTCCTTCAGTTAGCAAAAATGGATACTAATGTAGGTCTTTCCTAAAAGTGAAGGGATGGTATACAAACTTTCAAAAAGTGGGGAGTACCTGTACATAGTAGTACTATAATCTTTCCTTTCAACAATGTTTTAGCTGCATTGCATAAATTCGATATGCTATGTTTTCATTTTCATTCTATCAAAATGTATTTTAAACCTCTTCGTGATTACTTCTTTGGCTCATGGATTACTTAGAAATGTTATTTAGAAGTGTCTCCTTGGTCTCTAAATATTTAGGAATTTTCTGGATATTTGGATATAGGTTTCCAATGTAAATTTGTTATGGTTAGATAACATGATTGCAGGTGTCTCCCTTTTCCCGCCCTTTGCCCTCCTCCCCTCACTCCTGCCTCCCCTTCCCTTGTCCTTCAACAAACTATAGTCCCTGTCCATGGGGTATGCATATATGTTCTTTAGCTAATCCCTTCACCTTCTTTATCCAGTCACTTACCCCTATCCCCCTGGGCACTGGACAGTCTGTCCCATGTATCCATGCTTATGGCTCCATTAAAAAAAACACACAACTTTATTGTTGAAAGTATTAAATATGTCTCTTTATTTTGCCCCATTGACATCCTCTGCTCCACTCCTGCCCCTTCCACAGGCCTTCACCGTACTATTGTCTGTCCATGGGTTATGCATATATGAATACAAATTTATTCCCCCACCTTCCCTGCTCAATGCTTCCACGTCTTTAGTTCTATCTTGTTCATCAGTTTATTTTGTTTATTAGATTCCACGTATAGGTGAGATCATGTGATATTTATATTTCTCTGACTGCCTTATTTCACTTAGCATAATACTTTCCAGGTCCTCCATGCCATCTCAAAGGGTAATAGATCCTCCTCTTTTTAAAAAATATATTTTTATTGATTTCAGAGAGGAAAGGAGAGAGAGGGGGATATAGAAACATCAATGATGAGAGAGAATCATTGATTAACTGCCTCCTGCACAACCCACACTGGCGATCAAACCCGCAACCCGAGCATGTGCCCTTGACCTGAATCGAACCTGAGACCCTTCAGTCCACAGGCTGATGCTCTATCCACTGAGCCAAACTGGCTAGGGTTATCCTTCATTTTTACAGCTTCATACTATTCCATCATGTAAATGTACCACATCTTTTTACCCACTCATGTACTGATGGGCACTTGGCCTGTTTCCAGATCTTAGCTATTGTAAATAATGCCACTATGAACATGAGAGTGCATATATTCTTTCTGATTGGTGTTTTTGAATTCTTAGGATATATTCCTAGACATGAGAACACTGGATCAAATGGCAGTTCCATTTTTAATTTTTCAAGGAAACTCCACACTATTTCCATAGTGGCTGTACCAGTCTGCATTCCCACCAGCAGTGCACTAGGGTTCCCTTTTCTCCACATCCTCACTAGCACTTGTCATTTGTTGACTTGCTAATAGTAACCATTCTGGGAGGTGTGAGGCAATACCTCATTTTCATTTCCATTTGCATCTCTCTGATGATTAATGACTTTGAGCATTTTTTTTTCATATGTCTCTTGGGCAACTATATGTTCTCTTTGGAAAAGTGTTTATTTACGACCTTTGCCCATTTTTCAAATGGAATTGTTTGTCTTCCTTTTGTTAAGTTGTACAAGTTCTTTATGTATTTTGGAAATTAACCCCTTATCAGATGTATCATTGGCAAATATCTTCTCCTATACAGTGGGATCCCTTATCCTGGTTCAATTTTGTTCATCAGTTTAATTTGTTCATTAGATTCTACATATTAGTGCGATTTTATGGTATCTATCTCCCTTTGATTGACTTATTTCACTTAGTGTAATACTTTCCAGGTCCATCCATACTGTTGCAAAGGATAAAAATTCCTTCTTTTATACAGCCACATAGTAATCTATTGTGTAAATGTATATGTGTTTTTCACTGCCTGCTTTTAAGATTTTTTTTCTTTTTTTTAATATATTTTATTGATTTTTTACAGAGCGGAAGGGGGAGGGACAGAGAGTTAGAAACATCGATGAGAAAGAAACATCGATCAGCTGCCTCCTACACACTCCCTACTGGGGATGTGCCCGCAATCAAGGTACATGCCCTTGACCGGAATCAAACCTGGGACCCTTCAGTCCACAGGCCAACACTCTGTCCACTGAGCCAAATCGGTTAGGGCAAGATTTTTTTTCTTTATCACATAAACAATTTTTTGATTTGACTTGGTGTAGTTTTGTTCAAATTTGTGTTGCTTGGATTCTTTGAACTTGTTTGATCTGTTGGTTTATAACTATAATTAAATTTGATACATTTATTGTTTATTGATCCAAATGGTATTTTTACTTAATTTTTTATTTCTATTATTTCTCTATTCTCATTCAGTAGCTTCACTGACATATACAATCGGTCACTTGAAATTGTTCCATAGGTCACTGATGCTCAGATCATTTTTTTCACCTGTTTTTATATTATTTTAGTTTTAATCATTTCTATTACCTTACCTTAAATTTCAGTAATTTTTATTCTGAAGTATATAATCAGGTATTAATCCCATTTTAATAATTTTTCTTCTCATATTTTATACTTTTCATGTCTAAAAATTCAATTGCGGTTTTTAAAATATAATTTCTATAACTACCTTTTTGTGTTCTCTCTGAATTCTTAAACATAGGAATATAATTGTAATAGTAGGTTTAATGTCCCTATTTACTATTATTTCATCTTTTTCATTTCTATGTTTATTTTAATAGGTTGATTAATTTTTCTGTTATTATATGCCATATTTTCTGGCTTTTTTGAATACATTGTAATATTGGATGCCAGACATTGTGACTCTCAGCTTATTGCATGCTGAATATTATTGCATTTCTTTAACTATCATTAAAGTTTTTTGTAGAACAAAAACTTGCATAAAGTTTGATTATTTTGAGAACTGAAGGAACTAAGGCCTCTGTCCTCATGATATTGATTCTTTTTTCTTTGTTTCTTGCATTTTTATTTCTTATTGTCTTCACAGTTACAGGTGATAGCTCTGCTTTGCTTTGTGTACTTATCACATTTTTTCATACCATACATGGGACTTCTTGATGCTGTATTAATTATGAATGCCAGAAACTCTAACTTAGTAACTCCAATTAAAATAGGAACCTATTTTCACCCAGTGTATTTATATCAACCATAGGAAGGATTCTGATTTGCCTTTGTAAGACATGTAACCATTATTTGAACCAATTGTTGCTAAAAATAAAATGTTATGTTTGGCCTGACCTAATGACAAGAAGTGGGATAGGAAATAGTACGGAGTAAATAACATAACAGAAAAAAAAACCACAAAAAAACAATAATTTTTCAAATGTACTACATCAGAGTAAGATGAATATGCTTACCCATTACTGGGAGATAATTAAGTTATAACCTTTCTGGAAAGCAATTTTTCAATAAGTATCAAGAACCTTATGTGTTTATATTTATGACCTAGAAATTATATTTCTGGTTATTCATCTTAAAGAAATAATCATACAGGTATACCAAGATTTTTGTAACAGTATGTTTAGTACAGTATAACAGCTAACAAAGAAAAATTGTTAGCAATCTTATTGCCTAAGATTAGGACAATGTCTAAATTAGGTATGGAATCTATATATATAAAAGCCTAACCAACCGTTATGACCAAACGACCAGAACGACTGCAACAACCGGTTGACTAGTCACTATGATGCACACTGACCACCAGGGGGAAGACACTCAACACAGGAACGGCCCCCTGGTGGTCAGGGTGCTCCCACAACCAACCTCCCAAGGCCCCTCCCCCTGGTTGGCCAACCTTCCATGGCCCCTCCCCCCCTGCCTGGCCGGCCCCCCCAATTGGCCTTGATGGGGGGCTGGCCAGCCAACCTCCCGGGGTCCTTTCCCCCAGCCAGGTGGCCCCCTGATAGGCCTTGATCACCGGCCAGGCCAAAGGACCCCACCTGTGCACGAATTCATGCACTGGACCTCTAGTAGAATATATCATTAAATAGATTTACAATTTAAACTGTAATTGAAAAAATGCAATTTGAAAGTATTTGTATTTAGTCATTTTTAATTTATCCATATTGCATGAAAAATTGGACTTTGAAAGTAAAACTTTATCTACACTATGTGGGTGTTGTATAGATTCACATACAAAACTTAAACAAGACTAAATGGCAATTCACAGAAATTAATAGCAACAGACTTAGGGGGGTATTTTTGCCTATAGTACTTTGTAATTTCCAAATTTTTAACAATGAACATCCATTACTTTTAAATGGTTTTTCCCCCTGATTTATACAAAAAAATATCTATGACTCAATATCTATTATTTCTGTTTTTAAGAACAGGGACCAAAATATAAAAGGCACTCATCCCCTTGGCAACACTGATTGGTTTAAGGAATACATTACACAAGCAGGTCCAATCAGACTCATTACTTGGCATTGATATTTGGCCTATAGACTTTCATTCTATTCAGTTGTAAATTTCTATTCCTGACTAATATTTCTGCACATGATTTTCACTGGTCATCAGGAATACTTGGAGAAAGTTTGATTGATTCAGCATAATCTTTTATTTTAAATTTAGATATAACTTCAAAAAAAAGAAAACAGTTCACATGTTGATGATCACTTTAGACATATTTTTCTTAATGTATGACTATATGCTTATTTAGTAACTGTTCTCATGAATTGCACATTACATAAAATACTTCTTTTTAAATTTAAAGAGATTTCAAACATACACAAATATAGAGACCACTAAAATGCACCTCCAGATACCCAACATCCACATTATAGAATTATCAAATTTTGATACTCATGCTTTATCTATAACCCCCCTGCCTTATTTTAGAGAATTATTTTAAAGAAAATTTCAGGTATCTTGTAATTTCACTCCAATATACTTTAGTATACATCTTTAAAACCATGGATTTTTATTTATTTATTTATTTTTACAAAAGCACAATGCTATCACACATTTTAAGACTGACAAACTTCCTTATTTCATACCCAGGGTACTGGCAGAAAACAAATTGCAACTTCAAAAGGCTTAAGCAAACTGTAATAGAATGACTATTTATGAAGGTGTGGGCAAAATTAGGAAAACCCGCAAGGAATAGAGCAGTACTCTGGGGCTGACATCCTGAGGGACCCATTGCCAATACTATCCCTAAATGACCAAGGAAAGAGAAGCAATTTTCATAATCTTGAGAATCTAGCTAAATCTTTATTTTTCTAAGACTGAGGAGTTTCTTGGCATGTGGGACTCTCAGTGTTAAAACTAGGAAAGTTTTAGGGAAACTGAAATGGCCTTTTCCTCCTGGGTTCACCAAATAGAAGCTATTTTTGATAGATGGATGCAACCAACATGACCAATCCTCAGGTCTCCTGTTATCACATTCCATTGGACAATCCAAAGTGGAATCTGAGAGCAATGTTGCCCTTTTATGTAAGCCACAGAGGTCAAACTCCAGGTCAGAGAATGAGTAAAGATTGGATTAGGAGACGTAAATAAAATAAATCAGCATAATTGTATTCACTTTACATTACTCAAATATAGCTGACTGCCTAAAATAATACCTATTTGAATTTGTTTTGTTGAATCAAAACCCAACACATTATATTTGATTGATTGTCTTTTTCATTTTTAAGGCAGAACATTCTTCTCATTTGTTTTCTTTCTTCTTCCTAGTTACTTGAAGAATCAAGTTCAGTGGTCTTGTAATATATTTCATAATCTAGATGGTTTGCTTCCCTGTGATATATTTTTAAGTTCTTTATTTTTTAATGTATTACATAATTCCCCCCCCCCCCCCAGTGACCTCTCCCTGGCATGCACACTGCTACAGCCACCGTGGAAAACAGTATAGAGTTTCCTCAAAAAATTAAAAATGGTCAGAGCCCATGCCATCTTGAAGGGGAGAGCGGCCTCTTCTAGGAACTCAGCAGCACCACCACCCAGACAGGCTTTGGACACTTCCCGTGACCAGCAGCCACTCCAGCCAAAATCCTGCTGCCCCACCCATGGACCCTGGGACCTCCACCTCCAAAGGTGCACCGCTCCCATAGCAGTAAATGCAACTTCCCCCCTCCCTAGCGGCAGACCTCTGGACACCACATTTGTAAGTTTCCAACATTTGCGCATTTCCAGCGCACAGACTTCCAGGGCACACCACTCCATTGGCAGCTTTTGGGAGTTACTGTGAGCCCCTGCTGGGTGTGATTTTGTACAGACATGGACGCGCTGCCCCACAGTAGAAATTCTGAATTCCCTCTTCTTGAATAACTGCCCACAGACAACCCAGCAGCGCAACTTCAGTGCCAGAGCCCCTCAGAGTGCATCAGAGCTCTGTGCCCTACAAAGGCACTGCCACAGTCACGCACTTCCAATGAGCAGGCACCCTGAGCCCATCTATCTACAGGGCGCTCTGGGGAGCCGCTGTGAGCCCCGGCTGGGTGTGATCTTGGACAAACAGGGACGCACTCCCCTGGCAGTAGAAATTCTGAATTCACTCATCCTGGACACGTGCCCACAGACGCCTCAATTATGCTGCTTCAGTGCCAGGGCCCTTCAGAGTGCTTCAGTGCACCACTGTGCTGGCAAAGGCACCTTGGGTGCCCCTGTTGAGCCACCACTGGGAACGCGCACCTATCTACCACAGGTGCGGCAGCAAAAACTGTCTTCCCACACCACAGCTGCAGAACTCTGGACACTACAGGCACACGCTTTTCCGGCATGCAGGCCTCCCAAGCCAACCCCTCCACAGGCAGCCCTTGGGCGCCACTGTGACCCCTGCTGGGCATGCACTTATACAAATAGAGATGCACTGCTGGGCTGTAGACACACTGAATTACCTCTTCTGGGATACCTGCCCACAGACACTGCAATCCCATGGCTTCAGTGCCAGGGCCCTTCAGAGTGCATCAGTACACACTGCTGGCAAAGGCACCTTGGGTGCCCCTGTGAGCCACCACTGGGTGAGTGTGTATCCAACCACTAAAGGCAGCAGCAAAGGCTGAATTTGCACACCCCAAAACTACGGAACTCTGGACACCACAGTCACGCCTTTCCAGAGTGCAGGCCTCCTTAGACCCACCACCCCAATAGATGGTTTTGGGTGCCACTGTGAATCCCCACTGGGCATGTATGATTTCAACCAAGGGCACAAGACAGCAAAAATTGGGACACCCCTCCCCATGGCTGCTGACTTCTAGACACCGCAGTTGCACCTTTCCAGCTTGTGAGCCTACATTGAGAGAACCCAAATAGCTCAAGTAGGGAGCTACACTACATTACCAGGCCCAGGAGACTTGAGAGTTCACACAAGTAACACCATCCAAAAAGAACCTGGGTAAAAAAGAAAACGGATCTACAATTAAAACATTGCAGCAAAACATGGGAAGACAAAAAAGCAATCCCCAAAGGAAAGAAAAAGAAAAATCACCAGAAAGGGAGTTAAATGAAATTGAGGCTACTAACTTATCAGAGAAAGAATTCAGAGTAATGGTTATAAGGATGCTCAAACGGCTGAATGACAAATACACACAACTCAATGAGAATTATAAGGAGCTGAATGAGAATGTCACCAACATGAAAAGGAACCAAGAGGAAATGAAGAACGACATAGCTGCAATAAAGAACACAATGGAAGGCTTAAACAGCAGACTAGATGAGGCTTAGGACCGCATCAGCGAATTAGAAGACAGGTAGGAAAAAACACACAAATACACAGCAACTGGAAAAAAAACTTAAAAAGCAATAGGAGAGCCTAAGGAGCTTTGGGACAATGCAAAACAAAACAACATTCTCTTAATAGGGGTACCAGAAGGAGAGGAGCAGAAGCAAGGAATAGAAAACCTGTTTGAAGAAATAATGACAGAAAACTTCCCTGTTACTGGCAAGAAAAAAACTACACAAGTCCAAGAAGCACATAGAGTGCCAAACAAGATGAACCCCAAAGGACCAACACCAAGACACATCATAATTAAATTGGCAAACACCAATGACAAAGTAAGAATCTTAAAGGCTGCCAGAGAGAGACAGAAAGTTACCTACAAGGGATCTCCTATTAGAATATCAGCTGACTTCTCAACAGAAACACACCAGGCCAAAAGGGAATGGAATGAAATATACAAAGTGATGCAAATCAAGGGACTGAACCCAAGAATACCATACCCAGCAAGGCTATCATTCAACACTGAAGGTGGAATCAGGAGCTTCACAGACAAAAAAAGGGCTAAAAGAGTTTATTACCACCAAGCCAGCAATGCAAGAAATGCTAAAGGGACTGCTGTTAAAAGAAGAAACAGAAAGGCAAGAAGAAACACAAACATTAAGAATAAAAATGATGACAAACAAGTACTTATCTATAATAACATTAAACATAAATGGATTAAATGTTCCAATCAAAAGGCATAGGGTAGTTGAATGGATAAGAAAACATGAGCCATATATTTTCTGTCTGCAAGAGACCCACCTCAGAACAAAGGATTCACACAGACTGAGAGTGAAGGGATAGAAAAAAAATTTCAGGCAAATGCAAATGAGAAAAAAGCTAGGGTTGCAATACTTAGACCTCAAAGTAAAGGCCATAGCAAGAGATAAGGAAGGCCACTACATAATACTAAAGGGAGCAATTCAACAAGAAGATATAACTTTGGTAAACATATATGCACCCAATACAGGAGCACCCAAGTACATAAAACAACTTCTGGAAGATATCAAGGGACAGATTGATAGCAATACAGTCATAGTAGGGGACTTTAATACCCCACTGACACCACTGGATAAATCATCTAAACAAAAAATCATCAAATAAACAGAAATCCTAAATGACTCAGTAGATCAGATGGACTTAATTTACATCTTCAGAATATTTCACCCCAAAGCTACAGAATATGCATTCTTCTCCAGTGCACACGGGACATTTTCAAAGATAGACCACATATTAGGACACAGGCAAAGTCTCTTCAAATACAAGAGGACAGACATCATAACAAGCATCTTCTCAGATCACAATGGCATAAAACTAGAAATCAACTACAATAAAAACAATGAAAAAATCAAACACTTGGAAGCTAAATAGCATCTATTAAGCAATGATTGGGTTACCAAAGAGATTAAAGAAGAAATAAAAAGAATCCTGGAAACAAATGACAATGAAAACACAACAATCCAAAATCTATGGGACACAATGAAAGAAGTCCTGAGAGGGAAGTTCATAGCTCTACAGGCCTACCTCAGAAAAACAAGAAAAACTGGTAATAAATTATCTAACCTTGCAACTTAAAGAATTAGAAAGAGAGGAACAAGAAAATCCCACAGTATCTATAAGGAAGGAAATAATAAAGATCAGAGCAGAAATAGATGACATAGAGACCAAAAAGATAATACAAAAGATCAATGAAACCAAGAGCTGGTTCTTTGAAAGGATAAACACGATTGATGAACCTCTAGCCAGGCTCACCAAGAAGCAAAGAGAGAGGACCCAAGTAAACAAAATCAGAAATGAAAGAGGGAAAATAACAACAGACCCCACAGAAATACAAAGGATTGCTAAAAATACTGTGAACAACTCTATTCCCACAAACTAGACAACCTGAAGGAAATGGACATATTCCTAGAAAAATAGAACCTTCCAAATCTCAATCAGTAAGATTCTAAAAACCTGAATAGGCCAATAACTATGGAAGAAATTGAAGCAGTCATCAAAAAGCTTCCAGCAAACAAAAACCCAGGGACAGACGGCTTCACAGGGGAATTTTAACAAACATACAAGGAAGAACTAAAACCTATTCTCCTCAGACTATTCCAAAAATTCAAGAGGAGGAACACTTCTAAGGTCATTCTATGAAGCCAGAATCACCATAATAACAAAACCAGATGAAGGCAACACAATGAAAAAGAATTACAGGCCAATATTCATCATGAACATAGATGACAAAATCCTCAACAAAATTCTAGCAAATCAGATTCAGAAGTACATCAGAAAGATCATACACCATGACCAAGTAGGTTTTATCCCGGGGATGCGAGGATGGTACAATATCCAAAAATCAATAAATATGATACATCACATAACCAAATTGAGAGATAAAAATCACATAGTCATATCTATTGATGGAGAAAAAGCATTCAACAAAATCCAGCACCCTTTCTTGATAAAAACTCTCAGCAAGGGGGGAATAGAAGGATCATACCTCAACATAATAAAAGCCATATATGACAAACCCATAGCCAACATCGTACTCAATGGACAAAAACTAAAACCATTTCCCCTAAGAAAAGGAACAAGATAGGGATGCCCACTCTCACCACTCCTGTTTGCTATAGTACTGGAGGTACTAGCCATTGTGATCAGACAAGAAGAAGAAATAAAAGGCATCTAAATAGGAAAAGAAGAAGTAAAACTGTCCTTATTTGCAGATGACATGATACTGTATATAGGAAACCCTAAAGACTCCATCAAAAAATTATTAGACTTAATACATGAATTTGGCAATGTAGCAGGATACAAAATTAACGCCGAGAAATCTAGGGCATTTCTATACACCAATAGTGAATTTACAGAAAGAGAGACTAAAAAAGCAATCCCATTTACCATCGTACCAAAAAAATTAAGATACTTAGGAATAAACTTAACTGAGGAGGTAAATGACCTCTGCTCAGAAAACTATAGGATGTTGAAAAAAGAGATAGAGGAAAACATAAATGTCAGAACATACCGTGTTCATGGATTGGTAGAATCAAAATCATTAAAATGGCCATACTACCCAAAGATTCAATGCACTCCCCATTAAAATACCAACAGCATATTTCAGAGATTTAGAAAGAACACTCCAAAAATTTAAATAGAAAAACAAACAAACAATAAAAAAAAAACCTGAATAGCTGCAGCAATCCTGAGAAAGAAGAACAAAGTTGGAGGGATCTCAATACCAGATATCAAGATGTATTACAAACCCACTGTTCTCAAAACTGCCTGGTACTGGCACAAGAACAGACATATAGATCAATGGAATTGAACAGTGAACCCAGAAATCAACTCAAACTACTATGCTCAATTAATATTTGACAAAGGAAGCAAGAACATACAATGGAGTCAAGACAGTCTCTGCAATAAATGGTGCTGAGAAATTTGGTCAGACACATGCAAAAATATGAAACTAGACCACCAACTTACACCATACACAAAAATAAACTCAAAATGGATAAAGGACTTAAACGTAAGACAGGAAACCATAAAAATATTAGGGGAATCCAAAGGCAGCAAAATTTCAGACATATGCCGAAGCAATTCCTTCACCAATACCAATCCTAAGGCAATGGAAACTAAAGGGAAAATAAACAAATGGGACTACATCAAAATTAAAAGCTTCTGCACAGCAAAAGAAACCACCAAGAAAACCCACTGCATGGGAGAACCTATTTGCCAAAGTTATCACAGATAAGGGTTTAATCTCCAACATTTACAGGGAACTCATACAACTTAACAAAAGATAAACAATCCAATCAAAAAATGGGCAATGGACCTAATAGACACTTTTTGAAAGAAGACATAAGGAAGGCCAAGAAACATATGAAAACATGCTCAAAGTCACTAATCATCTGAGACATGAAAATCAAAATGACAATGCAGTACCATCTCACACCTGTCAGAATGGTTATCATCAACAAATGACAAGTGCTGGCAAGGATGTGGAGAAAAAGGAACCCTCGTGTACTGCTGGTGGGATTGCAGACTGGTGCAGCCACTGTGGAGAACTGTATGGTTTCTCAAAAAACTAAAAATGGAACTTCCATTTGACCCAGTGATCCCACTTCTAGGAATATATCCCAAGAAATCAGAAACACCAATCAGAAAGGATATATCTATCCCTATGTTCATAGCAGCACAATTTACCATAGCTAAGATTTGGAAACAGCCTAAGTTCCCATCAGCAGATGAATGGATTAGAAAACGGTGGTACATCTACACAATGGAATATTATGCTGCTGTAAGAAAAGAAGGAATTATTACCATTTGCAACAGCATGGATGGAACTGGAGAGCATTATGCTAAGTGAAATAAGCCAGTCAATGAAAGAAAAATAGCACATGATCTCACTCATTTATGGATAATAAAGACCATTATAAACTAATGAACAAAAATAGATACAGAGGCAGAGCAGCATCGAACAGACTGTCAAACTACAGCAGGAAGGCTGGGGAGGGTTGTGGGGGTGGTAAGAGATCAACCGAAGGACTTGTATGCATGCATATAAGCATAACCAATGGACACAAGACACTGGGAGTAGGGGAGGCCAGGGGAAGGTCAAGGGGGGGAAAAGGAGACATATGTACCACTCTTTGTAATATTTTAAGCCAGCGGTTCTCAACCTGTGGGTCGCAACCCCTTTGGCGGTCGAACGACCCTTTCACAGGGGTCGCCTAAGACCATCCCGCATATCAGATATTTACATTACGATTCATAACAGTAGCAACATTACAGTTATGAAGTAGCAATGAAAATAATTTTATGGTTGGGTCACAACATGAGGAACTGTATTTAAAGGACCAGAAGGTTGAGAACCACTGTTTTAAGCAATAAAACAAACAAAAAATTAAAAAATAATAAAAACAAACAAACAAAAACTGTGGTACATCTACACAATGGAATACTATGCTGCTGTAAAAAGGAAGGAACTCCTACCATTTGCAACAGCATGGATGGAGCTGGAGAGCATTATGCTAAGTAAAATAAGTCAGTCAGAGAAAGATAAATATCACATGATCTCACTCATTTGTGGATTATAATGAACAACATAAACCGATAAGCAAAAATAGATCTAGAGACAGAGAAGCATCGATCAGATGCTCAAACCTCAGAGGAAAGGCAGGGGAGGGTGGGTCTAAAGGGGAGAGATCAACCAAAGGACTTATATGCATGCATATAAGCATAACCAATGGATACAGACACGGGGGGGAGGTGAGGGCATGAGTGGGGGGATGAGGGGACAATCGGGGGATAAGGACACATTTATAATACCTTAATCAATAAAGAAAAAAAATTAAAAATGGAACTCCCATTTGACCCTGTGATCTCACTTCTAGGAATATATCCCAAGAAAACAGAAACACCAGTCATAAGGATATATGCACTCCTATGTTCCTAGAAGCACAATTAACTTTAACTAAGATCTGGAAACAGCCTAATTTCCCATCAGCAGATGAGTGGATTAGAAAACTGTGGTACATCTACACAATGGAATACTATGCTTCTATAAAAAAGAATGAATTCTTACCATTTGCAACAGCATGGATGGAACTGGAGAGAATTATGCTAAGTGAAATAACCACATGATATTTTTAAACTTTTACCTCTGCCCTATAATTTTCTATAAATAATAAATCATCTATTAAGTATTGATTAGCTCTAGATTCAACTTATTTTGGTAAGATTATGTCACAGGGGGTGGTTTACAATTCATATTCCATCACATCAAGAGACACATTATATGTTGTTTCCTACACTTAGAGATATCCTGTTTACTAGGTTTAGATGATAAAGATATCAATACAGTTCCTCTATTTTGGAATTCCCCCCAAATTTTTCATCTAATGATTTCATTCATTGATTATTATTGCTTGAATAAATTAATTCATTGGGAATTGCAACATAATGATTTTTCTAATTCTAGCATTTCTTCCACATATTAGCCAGAAATCTAGTGAGAAAAACTTTTACTCATAAATGTGGGCTATTTAGTTGACTTGAAAGACAGTTTATACTGTTATGTCTGATTTTTTTAATTGTTTATCTCAAAAGTAAAGTTTTAGACCTCTACCTGCAATGATAACTTATTTACCTTTTTTGAGTATTATTAAGATTATGATTTCTTTTAAATATATACAATAGAATTTTTTTACTCTTAATGAGTTTTAATATGCTCAGTGTGTTTAGCTGCATTGGATATTACAGATGGTACATCATAATGTCTATATTATATCATATAGAAAAACCATACAACCTGGCTTATCTAGGATAATTTTAGTTTTTCAACCTTTATTATCAATAGACCTTCTTTTTTCTTAAATATATCCTTATTTGAACTATATGGTCACTTTATATAATGGTCAGCACTCCTTTAGTTCTATATCTTAAAGTTCTCCAATAGAACTCCAGAAATAGTTCACATAAATTAGACAAACTCTAAAACAGACAGCTAAAGAGGGAGAGGTAGAAACCCCTATATTGTTTTTCCAGGTAGGTTCTCTGGGATCCTTTCAGCCTCTGGACTCAAACAATATTAGGTCTGCTTCAATAGTCATTCATCAGATACAGGAAAAGATTTGTTGATACTGTATCTCTGATTTGTACTATTTGATGTGCTGCATTTTTCAAATGCCCAGCTACTCATTAAGTGTAGTTCATTTTGTTCTTGCTCTACTGCTATCATAATGATCAGTGTGTGCCTGTTGAAAGTCAATTCAATTGCCTCAATGCATAACAAGGGCAAAGATAGGCACAGTGTTCTTTTCTTTAAATTATAGGACATTTTAATACCTTATCTCCAGAAAGGAAGAAAGTTCAGAAGTGGTAAACAGCAACTTACATAATGTTTAAATTGTTAAGGAATATTTTACTAAGATGCTGGCTTCTGAGAACTGATTTAAAAAAGTTTAGAATTTTTGAAATTTTCTAGGGATGTTGAGTTACTGTCAAATATTTTTGATATATGGCAATGTTAATAGAAGATTTAGGGCCTAGTATAGATAGCTCAGTTTTCTTACATTTTTGTACTCCTTCCATAAAGAGTTTTTTTAAGTGACCCTCTAATGCAACCTCCATCATACATGGAGGGACTACTTTTCAGTGTCATGAAAAGGCAAATAGCATAATGAAATGAGCCAAGATCTTAAGACGATATAAAACGATATTCCCATAATTGGAATCTTTTTAAAAGAAAGTCAATAGAAGTAAAAATACACATTAATTAGCTAATTAATGAATTCAGCAAATATATATTAATTCACTATTTGCTAAGCACTGTTCTTGGCACTGGAAAGTCAGCAATAAATATGAGCATATACATGAAAATTCCATTTTAATAGGAGAAGATAGGAAATAATAAGTAAAACTGAATGATTAAAGAAGATAGTAAGACTTCTGGTGCTGGCTAAGATTAAGTCACTACAGATTATTCCCCCAATTGATTACTGCTAAAACTACTGGGCAGAATACAAAAATCAACTGCCTAAAGATACTGAAAAGTAAAACAGTGGCAGTAAGGTTGTGGTTTTTTTGTTTTTGTTTTGTTTTTTACTGTGTTTTTTTTTAAATAAAATTTTCTTCTTTATTGCTTGGTTTCCATCCAAGCGTGAACCAAGGCACAGAACTGCACTTTAAGTACAGAGAGCAAAACCTCTGAGAGAAACCATCACTTTCTAGCAAGATAACTAATAAAAGGGGACCCTGTAAGTCAGTCTGTGAAGAATCCCTGAGTTGATTTTCTTTCCATTTTCCCCTCTTATTTCTCCCTTGGCCTTGCCCTGAGATAAGTTCCAAACAAGAAGTGACATAGCTGCTGTGACAGTAGAGGAGGCAATATGGACACCTAAAGTCCTGAGAGAAAACCTGTCTCTGACTAAAGGAAACTGGAAAAGGAGCCCCTGTGATCTAAAGAAGTAGGAGGGGGTATGGATAGAAGATGGAACTAAATAAGTGCTCTGCTAATACTGTATATGAATCAATTAAGCCCCAGGCTTATCCTCAGACTATGCCTACATAGAACAGAACCAAAGAAACATAACACAGGCTTTAAAAATGAACTGCTAGAGGGTAAAAGGGCTAGAATATATGGTGATGGCAGGAAACTAAACTTTGGGTGATGAACAAACAATGAAATAAACAGATGATGCGTTATAATATTGTAAACTTGAAACTTACATAGTCATATTAACCAATGTTATCCAAATACATTTAATAAAACTAATTAATTTTAATGTTTTTATTGATTTTAGAGATTGAGGGATAGAGAGATAGAAACATCAGTGAGAGAGATACATCAATTGGCTGTCTCCTGCACGTCCCCTACTGGAGATAGAGCCTGCAACCCAGGCATGTGCCCTGACCTAGAATCTAACCAGTGACCTCTTGGTTCATGGGTCAATGCTCAACAACTGAGCAACACTGGCTGGGTTAATTAATTAATTTTAAAAAGAATGGAACTGAAGTATATAATGCCACTGAAGTCCCAGACTGACCGCTGAGAGATTCATGTGCAGGATAGATCTGAAGAGTATAACAAGGCTTTGAAAACTGAACAGACATTGAAATCATTGCATACATAAAGTGAGAAACAACTTGAAGTCTTAACATAACCAGGTTGATTGCTTGCTAAAACAAAATAAAAGTCAATATTCTGCCATGAATTTTACTAGTAGAAGGACACAGAATCTTACAACATAAGATTCAAAACCCAAGTCATAGTTCAAATATTTCTTCAAAGAGCCAGGAAAATGTGTTGAGTTCTCAAAGGAAAATAAAATCAACAGATGCTAACCCTAAAGTGACCCAGATGATAGGATTATAAAGCCTTGAGAGCAGCTATTATAACCATGATCAATGAGGTAAAAGTGAATACTCTTTGAATGAATGGAAAGAGAGTAGTTCTCATCAAAGACATATAAACTATGAAAAATTAGAAATTTCACAGCTGAAAACAGATCTGCTACTTACTACAATGAAAATGAGTTTCTTGGCAGCATCCTTAGAAAAAATAATTTCATGTAAATCCCATTTTCAAAATTTTCAGTGTTTATAGAAGAACACTATAGTTATTTAGCTGTCAACATGGTGGAGGTGAACAGTGAGAAGAAAGATAAGGCAGATTTGAGAGAATTGCTTTATATTAGGCTTCAGTTTTAGACAAATTAACTTATAGTGGTCTATTAAACATTAGACTAGAGATGTCAGGCATGAAATTTCATGTAAACCTATGGTGTTCAGGGATAAAGATATAAAAGGAAATGTCCTTGGTATATAGTGGTATTTAGAGCCATTGGATTTGATGAACTCACATGTTATGTAAGTACTAGAGGCCCAGTGCACAAAATTCATGCACTGGGGGGGGGTCCTCAGCCCAGATTCTGAGAGGGCACAGGCCAGGCCAAGGGACCCCGCCAGTACAGGTTCAGGGCCTGGGAGGAACACAGGAGGTTGGCCAGCTGGGAAGGGACTGCGGGAGGGCTCCAGGGCATGTCCGGCCCATCTCACTCAGTCCCTATCGGCCAGACCCCAGCAGCAAGCTAACCTACAGGTCGGAGCATCTGCCCCCTGGTGGTCAGTGCACATAATAGTGACTGGTTGACTGGTCGGCTGTCTGCCCCCTGGTGGTCAGTGCATGTCATAGTGAGCAGTTGAATGGCCTTAGCATATCATTAGCATATTATGCTTTGATTGGTTGAATGGCCCACTGGATGACTGGACACTTAGCATATTAGATTTTTATAACATAGGATAGACATTCATGAGCAGGTATTCCAGGAATGCATACAGGGCACTCAATTAGAGGAGGCAGGGCAAGGAATCTGGGGAGGAGAAGCCAGAAAACCAGGAAGAAAGCCAAAGAGCACAGTGTCATGGGGAACAACTGACTGAATTTTGATCAACTTTTTAATGCTTTAGAAGATGAGGATAGAGAGGTAGCCATTAGACTTAATAATATGAAAGTCATTGTTGATCTTGACAAGAGTAGAATCAGTGGAGTGGTGGGAAGAAAACCTCAATGGAAGTGGGTTGGTGAAAGACTGGGAGTTAAGTGATATTAGCTACAATTTTATGAAAATAGGGAATATTAACCTGGTTTTGGAAAATTGCAGGGAAATGAGGAACTATCTGGAAGAGAACTTGCAGTCAAAGAAAGGATCACAGGATGCTTGAACCGAATAGACCCACGTGTACCAACTGAGGTCAAGGTAGGGAAAATGACTGGCTCAAAATTGGATGATAGTAGTTGACTTTACTATTGATTTTCTTCCTAATTGTTTTTTAAACAAAATTGGAAAAGGTAATATATTTAATTGTTTAGTTTTTTTGCACATTCAAATAAACTCAGAAGATTCAGGCTACACCAGATATACTGGTATCATTTTAAAGAGCAAAACAGCCTTCCATGAACTTCTCTTATGAGCACACAATTAGAGTGCAGTTTATAATCCAATAAATATTTATTAGCAACCAACTATGTGAAAAGCACTGTTGAAAATCCAAAATAAGCCCTGACCAGTTTGGCTCGGTGGATAGAGTGTCGGCCTGTGGACTGAAGGGTCCCAGGTTCGATTCCGGTCAAGGGCATGTACCTTGGTTGTGGGCATATACTCAGTAGGGGGTGTGCAGGTGGCAGCTGATCGATGTTTCTCTCTCATCGATGTTTCTAACTCTCTATCCCTCTCTCTTCCTCTCTGTAAAAAATCAATAAAATATATTTTAAAAAAAGAAAATCCAAAATAAGTACAATACTCATGAAGGGTGTAAACTATAATTCTGTGTGGGATAAATAAGATGTACATAAATGACTCTACCACAAAAGAAGTTAATCCCATGTCATTTTTTTAAATTTTCTTTTATAGCTTTTCTTTAATTCTGCTTCTTATCATAATGAGTTGATTGTCTCTTCCAATAGACTATGAGCTTTTGGAAAACAGGAGCTGTTTTACCATCTCTGTTCCTTTTGTTTCACTCACTCTCAGTACTCAGTATATATTTGTACATAATAGGAACTTATTACATTCTTATTGATTTTAGTTTAATTGGTGAGATAACATAATAATGAACATAAAATGAAACTGTGTTGATAGTCAGATTAATATGATGTTCTTACACAAACACCTTTTATTATGAATATTGAATTTACTATTAAATATTTTTCTTAGAACTCTAACAAGTAATACATAACTTTTTTAGCTACTAGCAAATCTGTAACTAAAATCCAACACTTTTGACTACAGTGATAGATGAGACATAATACAGTTTAAGAATATATTTTCTATTGTGGAGTGAAAAAAATTGGTATAAATCTGTATTATAGCATGGTCACATTTATAGAATTTTTATGTACACATATTAGCATAGATACTTAGATAATGTTTTGAAGGAAATTTTCAAAATATTAATCACAAATATCTTTGGGTTGAGAGATTTGGGGAATTTGTTTCTCTGTAATATTTTGATTGTTTAATTGTTATTAATAGAAGCATTTATAATGTTTACAGTCAGAGGAAACAATAAAGCTATTTATTTTTTGAAAAAACAGGAATTTTCATCGTTTAGACAACGACTCACCACAACTAGTAGACAATTTCAAAAGTCTCTCTGTAGCTTAAATACCCACTCCATCTTGTGACATAGATGGATGATGTGTTCACAGTTCTCCTCAGTCACTATACTAAGTTTCTCCAATTAAGAATCCCACTTAGATAATAATACTATACTGTAAACTAAAACATCTGTTAAGAGAGTAGATTAAATGTTGTGTCCTTACCACTATACAATAGTTTTTTTTGTGTGTGTGTTTTGTTATTGTTGTTTTAAAGAATCAGTAACTAAGCTAATTGGTTGGAAAAGAAGGTATTTCTTTTGCTTTATTCAAACCATTTTTGTAACATTTCAACTGTTTCCAATTAGTCATCTCAGATTTCTCACATATTTGTTTCCTAAAACACAGAGATTCTGTCGCTCATTATTTACTAATGAATAGATAGAAAATAATGGCATTGAATATATAAAATAATCAGTGAATTTACTGATTTTTTTTCTATTTTTGGCCAATTGAAGTGGTGTCACATGAAAATAGCTTATAGTCCATCTCTGACTTTAACAAATGTTTTTGGTGTAGGAAGAAATTGGAAATGTATAATCAGGCTCTGCCTTAAGGAATGAGACTGAACTTAGTAAAATTTCCTTATTCTGAGCTATACATTAAGAACATTATGAGTACAAATAAGGTTAAAATAAATATAAATAAAATAAATATTTAGCCCTGCCCAGTGTGGCTGAGTTGGTTGGGCATCATCCCAGGCACTGAGAGGTTGCTAGTTCAATTCCAGGTCAGGGCACATGCCTGGATTTCAGCCTCAATCCCTGGTAGAAGGCGTGCAGGAGGGAGCCGGTCAATGTTTTCCTCTGACATCAATGCTTCTGTCTCTCCCTCTGCCTTCCTCTCTCTCTCTGAAAATCAATTTTAAAAAATCTTTTAAAAATAAACAAGTACTTAACCATTGTTGAAATAAATTGATAAAAGAGCAAAAAGAGTAAATTTATTTGAAAATGTGACTCAAATCGTCCCTGTGACTTTTAAATACTGTGAGACAAAATGTGAAGATTTCCTAATCCTCTTATGCAAGTTTATCTGTGAAACTGCATGCTTACTCATGGTGCTCTCAGATAAGTGAATTTAAAGACATATGTTAGAAGGTGGGCAGGAGAATGGATTTGGACTCATAAAAATTCTGTCTCAAGATGGAATCTGATGAGATGCTATTTACATAAGTGCTTCCTGGTGCTTATTTGAATCTTTACTTGGAGAAGGGTGGGAATTTAAGGACAAACTCCAAGTGCATGAGAGTTAGAAGCTAGTCTGCAGGAGGCTAGCAGAAGGATTAGGACTGAGGCAAAGGTAGTTTCCAGATGGGACTACTCAGTATGAATGAATCTGCTACTTTTATCAAACAAAACCAGGTTGGAGATTTTGTATGTCTTTCTGGGGGGATTAGTGAGTAGAGATGGCTAAGAAGATTCCTACTTTTCCATTTAATAACTTTCATATTTAAAGATTCAAATTGAATATTGAATTGTGTTTGATATCCTTTGGAGTTTTCCTTGGCTTTGAATTTTACTAAGGTTAGGAAGAGCTTAAAACTATTTCCTCTTTTCTATCAGCTAAGAGTCAGTGCTTCTTCTTTCTTCAAATATCCTCAACTATTCTCTGATCAGAAATTAAACTAAGCAATAAATGCAGCATAAATGAACTAATATGGAAACATTTTATCAAAATAGCTGGGTAAGAAATGATTATACATTACATTGATAGCAACACAATTTTCCTTCTGAATAAGTCATTTTAGTTTGGCCTTGCAAAGATAGTAAGTTTTGAAATATCCAGAGAGCAATTAATAGGACTTTCTAGTTAACCAAATTTGAGGTGATTTTAAACTTTGAAGAGAGGAGGCAAAGCATGTAAAAAAGCTCATTATAGATAGTTCCTGAACACTACTGAGCATTTGCCCAGGCTTAGTGCTAACATGCACTTTTGCAAAACTGTAGTAAAAAAAAACTGTAGTCAAAATAGAAATAGTGATATTTAATATTTTGAAAAATCAAAACTGTGATATTTTATATAAGTAATCATTTAATACTGAACCTCCAAATGACTTGTGTTCCAAAAATTTGTTTGTAGTACAATAGTTAGTTTCTATGGCAAAATGAGTTTGGGGTTTTGGTTCCAATGTTATAATTGTTTGATGCTTAGGTTTCTAAGCTGTAACCAACAATATACTTATAGCAATGTCTATTTATAGCAATATTTCAACAATATCTAAAGGCCAGTGTGATATATTTCTATGGGTAAAGCCAGTCTACATTGCAATTTAGGATATCATAAATGCTTGTGGCCAATTCTGAGGATAACAAATAGCTCAGCCAGACTAGTGTCATGTTTTCTGTAAGACAGTGTTAGAAAAAAACTGGACATATAGAATTGGGTGAAATTTTGGAGTCTTAAAGCTTAGACCAATAGATTTGTTCATGAATTCATCTTCTAAACAAAAATCCAAACTATACATGTCAGTCAAAAACATTCTTCAGATTTCTGTAAACAACAGGGAACAACTGCGCATATCTTCCAAATATATTGGATAAATAAGTGAGAGACTGCATGGAGGGCACAGAAACATCTGGATTAGAATGATGGTAGAGATTATGACATCAGAGACAGAATGATAACACTAGACTATAAACTTCAGACCAGGATTTTGTGCATCATTTCACTACCAAAACCCAGTATCCAGTACAGTGTTCAGAAAATAATCTATGCAAAAATGAACTTGAGGACTGATTTGATTTGAGACTTGTCCAATGAAGAGGTGGAGAAGAGAGGATTAAAAAGTTCTGAGCCAGAATGACTTTGATTCAGTTGGCAATTTGTGTCTCATTTCTGAAGATGCCTCCTACTAGGGAATATAGAATGATCTAACTGTGGCCCTTGGTTGAGAGTGACACCCACAACTAACCCCCATGAAAAAAATTAGGTTATCATATTGAGCTTTCATTTGGGGAACCTGGCACTCTCTTCATAACTCTTGATATTCTCATATACTGACATAATACATTACTGTTTTTGTTTCTGTAAAACAAATATAAGATTATATAAAGTAGTTTAGAGCTGTGTCTCTATGATAATATATACAGAACTTCAAATTAGCTGGTTATTTTAATAAATTGCACATAAAATTCAATAATGTGGAATATGTAGGATGGGATAGACCAAACATTCAAGCAGATCATTAAAATTTGGTTAAAAATTAACAGGTGCTACAGCATTAAACACAATGCAGATATCTCTATTTGGAACTATTCATATAAATAAGCAAATTAGAAAGTTTTAGTGTCCTTTATATGCTATAATAGAAAAGAAAATAAGATTCCCAAACTTTCAAGTGGAACATTTTTAATGGTAGAATCTATAAAATATTCAATTTGTGTCTCTGACATCTTCTTTTATTTTACTTAATTAAATATGCTTATAAACATTTATATATCTTATATTTTTGTAGCTGCAAATGCAAAAAATATTCTAAGTTGCTAGAACAGTTAGGACATTTTACTATCTCACTTAAGAAATATGAAACTTAATATCTAAAATATAAGAGAAACTTGTGCAACTCAGCATCAAAAACAAAACAAACAACCCAATTTAAAAATGGGCAGAGTACATAACTTGACATTTATCCAGAGAAGATATTCAGATGGCCAACAAATATATGAAAAGATGCTCAACATCACTAATCATAAGGGAAATGCAAGTAAAATCACAGTGAGATATCACTTCATGCTTGTTAGAATGGCTATTATCAAAAAGTCAACAAATAACAAGTGTTGACAAGGATGTGAAGAACTCTCATGCACTGTCATTGGAATTGTACCATATATTGGTACAGCCACTATGGAAAACAGTATAGAGATTCTTTAAAAAATTAAAAACAGAACTACCATGCAACCCAGCAATTCCACTTTGGATGAATGAAAGGGGAAAGGAGAATAGAGGTACAAACTTCATGAATAAGCTAAGAAGGTGTAGTATACAGCACAGGAATATAGTCAATAATATTGTAATAACGTTGTACAATGACAGATGACTACTAGACTTATTGTGGTGATCACATCATAAGATACATAAATGTCAAATCACTATGTTGTACAACTGAAACTAACATAATGTTGTATGACAGCTATACTCTAATAAACATTTTAAAAGAAAAGAAATATGAAACTCTGAGATGTCAAACAAAATAATTAAACACACACACACACACACACACACACACACACATATATATATGCCTAAGTGACTGTTACGAACGGATGACCAGACAACCGGGCGACCGGCCAGTAGCTATGATGCACACTGACCACCAGGAGGCAGACACTCAATGCAGGAGCTTCCCCCTGGTGGTCAGTGTACTCCCACAGCCAACCTCTTGTAGTCCCTCAGGAGGCAGACACTCAATGCAGGAGCTTCCCCCTGGTGGTCAGTGTACTCCCACAGCCAACCTCTTGTAGTCCCTCCTCCTGGCCAGCCGGCCCCGATCTGCCCCAATAGCCGGCCAGGCCAAGGTACTCCATCCATGCATGAATTCGTGCACTGGGCCTCTAGAGATAATATAAATAGATACAGAAAAAGCATTTGATAACATCCAGCACCTATTTATGATAAAAGCTCTCAGCAAAGTGGGAATAGAGAAACTATACCTCAATGTAATAAAGGCCATATATGACAAACCTACACCCAACATCATACTCAAAAACTGCAAGCATTCCCCTTAAGATTGGGAGTAAGAAAGGATGTTTGCTTTCACCACTAGTATTCAACATAGTACTGGAAATTCTAGTCATAGCAATCAGGAAATCAGAAGAAGTAAAAGTCATCCAAATTGGAAAGAGTGAAGTAAAACTCATTATTTGCAGAAGACATGATAGTGTGTATAGAAAACCCTAAAGATTATACCAAAAAACTACTGGAACTGATAATTAAATTCAGTAAAGTAGCAGGACATAAAATAAATATCCAGAAATCAGTTGCATTTTTATATACCAATAATGAACCATCAGAAAGGGAAACAACAACAACAACAAACCACCAAAAAACATTCACAATTGCTTCAAAAAGTGTAAAATACTTAGGAATAAATTTAAACAAGGATGTAAAAGACCTGTACTCAGAAAATTATAAGACACTGAAGAAAGAAATTAAAGAAAATATAAGTGGAAACATATACTGTGTATATGGATAGGAAGAATTAACATCATTAAAATGTACATACTACCCAAAGCAATCTACAGATCCAACACAATTCCTATCAAGTTACCAATTGTGTATTTCACAGAACTAGAATAAATATTTCGAAAGTTTATATGGAACCACGAAAGACCCTGAAAAAGCACAACAATATTGAGAAAGAAGAACAAATTTGGATGAATCATTGTAACTGATATCAAATTATACTACAAGGTCATCATAATTAAGACAGCATGGTACTAGCATAAAAAAAGACATATAGATCAATGGAACAGAATAGAGAGCCCAGAAATAAACCCATGCCTTTATTGACAATTTCTATTTGACAAAGGAGGCAAAAGCATACAATGGGGTAAAGATAGTCTATTCAATAAATGGTGTTGGGAAAATTGGACAGATACACAAATTAGAATAAACTTAAAATGGATTAAAGACTTAAATGTTAGACTCTAAACCATAAAAATCTTAAAAGAAAACATAGGTGCCGGGGCTGACCAGCAGACCCTCAGCGATGGACGAATGGGTTACTCCAACACAACGTTTGCTGTGAAAGAGAGGACTAAGGGACTCCCTGGCTAAAGGACCCAGACAGCTTCAATTGCCTGCTTCATTAGGCTTTTATTGTAGCAGCAGTTTGAGATAAAGTTTATCTTTTAGATACAATCAGTAGAGTAAGTAATATTGGGAGGACACATGTGTTTGTAGAGTCCTTTAAGCAAGGGCACCCAAAAATTAAGCATAAGGATTCCAGTAAACACTCAGGGGTCTGCACGTGCACAGACTTATTTGGAAAGGTCAAGAAATAATTAGGGGCTCCACCTTTGGCACTCCCCTAAGTTGGAATTTTGATAAACGGGGTGGGTGGCCTTCCACACACTTCCCTTTTCTCGGAATTTCCTCCTTACAAACTTTCCAACCAAGTCTCATGCTTCTCAACACATAGGCAGTAAAGTCTCAGATATTTCTTGTAGCAATACTTTTTTTTTCTGATTCATCTCCTTGGGCAAAGGAAATAAAAGAAAAAATAAACAAATGGAACTACATCAAACTAAAAAGTTTTTGCACAGCAAAGGAAACCATCAACAAAATGAAAAGACAACCCACTGAATGGGAGAACATATTCGATGACACATCTGATAAAGGGTTAATATCCAAAAATTATAAATAACTTATAAAACTCAACACCCAAAAAACTAACACTCCAATTTAAAAATGGGCAAAGGACCTGAATAGGCACTTCTCCAAAGAGGACATACAGATGGCCAATAGACATATGATTAGATGCTCCAAGTCACTAATAATCAGAGAAATGCAAATTAAAACCACAATGTGATATCACCTCACATGTGATAGAATGGCTGTCATCAATAAATCAACAAACAACACGTGTTGGCAAGGATGTGGAGAAAAGGGAACCCTTGTGCACTGTTGGTAGGAATACAGATTGGTGCAATCACTGAGGAAAGCAGTATTTAGTTACCTCAAAAATTTAAAAATGGAACTGCCTTATGACCCAGCAATTCCACTTTGGAGAATATATCTGAAGAACCCTGGAACACTAATTCAAAAGATTATATGCACCCCTATGTTCAATTTACAATAGCCAGGATTTGGAAGCAGCCCAAGTGTCCATCAGTAGATGAGTAGATAAAACATCTATGGTACATTTACACATTTACACTATGGATTACTACTAAGCCTTAAAAAGGAAGGCAATTGTAACAGCATGGATGGATCTAGAGCAGCGGTTCTCAACCTGTGGGTCACGACGCCTTTGAGAGTCCAACGACCCTTTCACAGGGGTCACCTAAGACCATCAGAAAACACAATATAATTACATATTGTTTTTGTGATTAATCACTATGCTTTAATTATGTTCAATTTGTAACAATGAAAATACATCCTGCATATAAGATATTTACATTATGATTCAAAACAGTAGCAAAATTACAGTTATGAAGTAGCAATAAAAATAATTTTATGGTTGGGGGTCACCACAACATGAGGAACTGTATTAAAGGGTCGTGGCATTAGGAAGGTTGAGAACCAAGAGAATATTATGTTAAGTGAAATGAGCCAGTCAGAGAAAGATAAATAACATATGATTTCACTGATATGTTGAATTTAATGAACACACTGAACTAACAAGCTAAATAGAGACAAATTCCTAGATAGAAAGAAAGCAGATAACTCTGGTGTGGGGGGTGTTGGAGGATGGAGGGATTGAGAAAAAAGAGAGAGAGAGAGAGCTCATGGACATTGACAACAGTTTGGTGATTGTAGGGGCACAAGAGGGTTAGGTGAAGGTGGAAGTGGATATGGGTCAATTGTGATGGAAAAAATAAAGAAAAAAGTTTTAATATGCCAAGGTTTGGTTAATTAAGAGATTGTATAATGTCATCAAGGATCCAAGTTGGTTTCTTCTATTCTGCCAGTCTTAGCAATTTGGTTACTTGTGTTTGCAAAATGGTTGCAACATTTTGTGTTCCAGGCATCACATTTTTATTTATTTATTTTCACAAATCCTTTTTTTGTGAGAAAGTAAACCTATACACAAAGTCTACTCTCACATTTCTCTGGGAAGAAAAATGGGATTGCCTTGATTGGCTTAGACTAATCACTGTGTGTTCCATGAGACTGGAGAGAGCAGATCCCTGAAGCATTGGATCAGACAATAAATAGCTGAAAAAATTAGGATATGGGTAGCAAGGAATAAGGAGAGAATGGTTACTGAGTAGGCAAACAATAGGCTAACTAGTAGTGCATGTGATTGCAAGTTGTTTTATGTTTTCGGATGTTTTGTGTAGCCATTGGTTTTAATTTTTTTTTTTGTTTTGTTAATCATTCTCCCCATAGATTTTTTAGAGAGAGTGGAAGGGAGGGAGAGAGAGAGAGAGAGAGAGAGAGAGAGAGAGATCAATGTGAGGGAGAAACATTAATTCATTGCCTCCCACATGCACCATGACCTGAGCCAGGGATGGAATCTGCAACCCAGGTATGTGCTCTTGACTGGAATCAAACCCCAGACCCTTTGGTGAAGAGGGGGCAACACTCTAACCACTGAGAAACACTGGCTAGGGCCCATTGTTTCTATTTTTAAAGAAAGGACTGGAGTCAGCATAGTATTTATATTGGTATGGGTATACTAGTATGTTAAAGACTTCAGCCACAAGTTATTAAGCAGAGTACCTAAGCCCAAGAAAAAACGTAGGTAGACATCTTTACATATCTTAAGAGGAATCCTCCATTTTAATGAATGTAAATTGCTGATATTTAGAATTCATGATGGATGACATGGAGTGGTTTCCATAACTTAATCTTAGTGATAATATCTGTCAACTCCATTGGGCATTTTTTTAGGTGTATAAACTATTAACAGACACGGCTCAAACATCTAATTTACAAAAATATAGTACAAGAATGCAGGTCTCTTTGACTCTCAAGCATTTACTGCACTTACTTCACTGATTGACCAAGGGCTTTCTGAATATCTAATACATATTGCTATTTCAGTAGCATTTGAGCTTTTATAGAGGGGGCCACTCTGTATGAAAGAGCAACAGCTGCGGAAATCTAACACCAGCAAGCAAAAAACCACTACAGTAACAGAGCCCAGGAAGAGTCCTTTCTCCAGCAAAGTTCTTTGGCAGGCTACAGAATTAACTAGTGGGAATGAGTCATCAATAGACGTTGGTGAAAAAAGTAATTGGCACAGATAGATTTTCTTTTATCTTTTCCCTTTTTTTCCTTTTTAGTAGATTCACTCATTATCTTTTCATAACCATAATGGTGCAGTGACAGGCATATCTGCTTTATTAATGCTTTTTTTCACACCTGAAGTGTCAAGATCATCACAAATAAATTTCTGTTATTCCCAGAAAAAAAATGTAGAAAAAATAGAAAGCAAAGATTTCAAATGAATGTCTGAATGACATGGAGATCTTATACTTTTAATCTTAAACAATAGTAATATGATTATTACAACATAAGTAGCACTACCAATGTATTTAAAATTGACAGGTGCAGGAAAAAAATCTTATATATGTTTTAAAGCAACAATAATAAAAATATCTCTCATTTAATTTTTTTTCTGTAAGACATCGAACTTATAAATTTTATTTACTTAAAATTATTAATAAAATTTTGCTTCATGAATAGATATTAGCTCTAAATTGTCTTTTTATTTTATACATCATTTAACATCACTTGCCAAGTCAAAGAAGCTGGCCTTTTTATAGATGAACATGCATTCTTTTTTGGGTTTTGACAGCCATTGAAACGCCAGCCCCTGAAGTTTCTATGGGGATGATGCTTATTTATAGATCCAAAATTTGCAGCATCAGTTCTTACATCCTAGAATAACCAATGTTCATATTATGCAGAATGTCTGAGAAATAGTTTTTTTGTTATCTTTCATCAGCAATCTGAAAATTTCCAAGGTAGTTTTAGTGGGCTGTATTCTAGGAGCCCATTACTTAAACAAGATATCTGTGAAGCCATGCTGTTTAGAAAAACAAAGGAAAATAAGATAGATAACTAGCTTTTTTCACTTAGCATAATACTCTCCAGGTCCAACCCTATTGTCTCAAAAAGTAAGATTTCCTTCTTTTTCACAGCCCAGTAGTGTTCCATTGAGGAAATATACTACAGCTTTTGTATGCACTCATTCACTGATGGGCACTTGGGCTGCTTCCACACTTTTGCTATTGTAAATAATGCTGCAATGAATATAGGGGTGTATATATTATTTCAAATTAGTGCTTCAGGTTTCTCCAGGTATATTCCCAGAAGTGGAATAGCTGGGTATGACTCAATTCCATTTTTTAACTTTTGAAATAAACTCCATACTGCTTCCCATCAACCATCTGCATCCACATCAACAGTGCAGGAAGGTGAAAAAGGTGAAGGGATTAAGCAAAGAAAAAAATTCACAGACAACAGTACCATGATTACCAGAAGGGAAGAGAGGATTCGGGGAGGTAGAAGAGGGTAAAGCAAAGATGAATGGTGATGGAAGGAGACTTGATTTGGGGTAGTGAATACAGAGTGCAATATAGAGTTGATATATTATTCACCTGAAACCTATATAATTTTATTAACCAATGTTGCCCCAATAAATTCAATTAAAAACAAAAAAAATAATATAGATAACTAAAGGCAAACAAACAATGTTTAGGTAAACATAACTGAGTTTTTAATGTATAAATTGTTGGAACTAGTTTAAATGTGAAACATGTTGGCAAGATCTCTATCTCGTGAAATTTATAGAGCAGCAAATATACTGAAACCTATTTTTTAAATGAATCTATACTTGAATAATAAATGATTTCAGGACAAATAAGTCAGTATAGAGCATTATGATTTGAAACTTAGTTAATAAAAGGCTCTCAAGAAATGGCACTGGCTGAAAATCCACATAGCCCATTTTGTTAATATTTCCAATATTTAGATTTATGTTACTGATAAAGGCTATGAACTAACAACACATCATATCTTTTGGAACAGCTATGTATAAAAAGGAATATGGACCAAATGAACTATGACTCAGACTTAATATCATAAGCAAGACCTTGATTTCATACATTAAATCACACATAAAAATCTATGCATTGTCCAATAGCCATGCCCTGCTTTAAATGACTAGATGGAGTCTGCCCAAATTCAAAGAATAACTCACTGTCACTCAAATGCTAATTTACCTCAGTTTTGATAGCAGAAAATAAACAAAGTGATGAATGCATTAGGAGGATTACATTGGATTTTGAAACACGTGCAGTTGATTTTAAAAGGCAGGTGAACTGGTTTTCATTTGGCTGTGGGTTTCTGTACTCTGCTTAGCTTGAGCCTGAGGTTAATTGTTAATCCCTTTACAATTAGCTCTTTTTTTATAATGTATTGGACACTTTGGTTAATTTTGAATGTGTCTAAATGATATCCCACATTTGCACTAACTCCTTTTGGTAATTTGTAGATAGAGGTAGCTATTTGCAAATATTTGGGTATCTGCAAATAGGGCATAAAGAATAATTTAAATAAATAGTGAAAAGTATAGAGATACAAATTAAATGACAGGTTCTTGTATGGGAGAAAACAATCACAGTCAACAACTAGAAGGATCAGCACTTTTTAATGGGTTCCCTTCTTTGGCTCTATGGAGAAAGAGTATTACAGTCAGATATCACCAGCATTAAAATCATTACCCAGTATATGGGCAGATGGCCGGCCGATAATTGTTTATAGGGACAGATGGCAGTTCCTTGTACCCTCTTTCTAGTTTCTGTGTTTTTAAAGCTCAGCAGTTGCAATGTGAAGCCTTCATAGGATCATAAAATACAAACCACTTTAAATAACTTTGAACCAAAATTTTGGCTGATGTGCTTAAAAGAGACAGTCACAGTTTGAAATAAGCTGCATAGAGATGCTAGGTATGGCTCTGCAGGTTACAGTTTATAGGAAAAGCAGGCTAATTTCAGCTAGGTCTACACACAGACACACAAACTGGCATCAATAAAATATAGAATTGAATCTAGTCAAGTATTTTTACCCTAAACTGGACAAAGGCAAAATTTTAGTAAATACTCAATAATCAATCACCAGCATGTGTTGAGCACTTGGCTAGTATTCAAGAGAGCTACAAAAGAAGTACCAGGCCTTGTCTACACCTTAGTTAGCTGACAATCTAATTGGGGACTGAAATAGTACGTAGAGAAGCGGTTCTCAACCTGTGGGTCGCGACCCCTTTGGCGGTCGAACGACCCTTTCACAGGGGTCGCCTAAGACCATCCTGCATATCAGATATTTACATTATGATTCATAACAGTAGCAACATTACAGTTATGAAGTAGCAACGAAAATAATTTTATGGTTGGATCACAACATGAGGAACTGTATTTAAAGGGCCAGAAGGTTGAGAACCACTGACCTAGAGAGAGATCATTTAAATACAAGGCAGAGGATGCTAAATACATTTATGTAACCCATACAATAAAGCTAGAGACAATCAAATAGAGTGATGATTGTGGACATAAGCACTTACTAGGGGTAGGTAGGCATATACTGGCAAGGAAAGGATCAGTGATGGTTTGCATGTGGAGAGAATGGTATAAGCCAGCGGTTCTCAACCTGTGGGTCGCGACCCCTTTGTAGATCAAATGACCCTTTCACAGGGGTCGCCTAAGACCATCCTGCATATCAGATATTTACATTACGATTCATAACAGTAGCAAAATTACAGTTATGAAGTAGCAATGATAATAATTTTACAGTTGGGGTCACAATCTGAGGAACTGTATTTAAAGGGCCAGAAGGTTGAGAACCACTGGTATAAGCAAAGACAGGCAGAGAAGCATAGACGTCACCTAAAACCCTATATTCTTCTTTATTGCACAGTATTTCTCCTAGTTCAGGCCCCTTTTATAATATGGCAAGGGTAAACAATATGCCTCTTTGATTAATATAAAATAATAATATAAAAGAATTATAGCTCAGCCTGAATATGTGGGAACTTGAATTCTGGGCTACATATTTCAGACGTTGTCCTTTAAATAACTGGGAGTGCCACTGAAGGTTTTTGAGAAAATATGATGTGTACAAATGTTGTTTTCAAGAAGGTTTTGGGAGATAACCAAGATGGCGGCATAGATAAACACCGGAGACTGCTGCCGCAAACAACCACTTCAAAAATACAACTAAAAGACGGAACAGACATCACCCAGAACCACAGGAAAGCTGGCTGAGGAGAGACTCTTCAACTAGAAGGAAAGAGAACAGCATACCGAAGCTCAGAAGAGGCGCAGTGTGGAAAATATAAAGGTACCGAGGTGCGCGAGCAAAGCGGGCTGGTGGCTGAGGGCGCGGTTGTCGTTTTCAATCAGGAGGGAGTCTCAGACTCTGGGCACCAGATCCGTGCGAGTCTCTAGGGACTCAGACTCAGACGGGAGAAGCCCGATTGTCCGGCATCAGTTGGAATCTGAGGGCAGCTTTCTCTCCGAGGTTTGCAGCGGCGGCCGGGGTTCTGAGAAGCAGAGCCTCTGGGAACGGGACTGAGAGCAGCCATAACTGCTGCCTCTGCCCGCACTGTTGATCCCGCCCCGCCCAAGCCCTGCGCAGAGCCATTTGCTGGATCGCCTCAGGCAAAGGCTAGATTAGCACCTCCCCAGAGGACAGAAGTTTTCCACACAGCTGATTCTCACAGCCAGTCAGCCTGGTGGTCAAATCCCTCTAGTATTAACTACAACAATCAGGGCTTAACTACAACAAGACTGCGCACAAAGACCACTAGGGGGTGTACCAAGAAAGCGTAAAAAATGCGGAGACAAAGAAACAGGACAAAACTATCAAGCGAGGATATTGAGTTCAGAACCACACTTTTGAGGTCTCTCAAGAGGCTTCTAGAGTCTGTCGATAAACTTGATGAGATGTACAGGAAATCTATTGAGACCCTCGATGGTGTGATAAAGGACCATCTAGAAAGTAAGCATACACTGACTGAAATAAAGAATATTATACAGACTCCCAACAGCAGACCAGAGGAGGGCAAGAATCAAGTCAAAGATTTGAAATGAGAAGAAGCAAGAAACACCCAACCAGAAAAGCAAAATGAAAAAAGAACCCAAAAATATGAAGAAGAAGGTTTTGTTTGGTAGGGTTTTGTGAAGTAGATTGGAAAGGTTAAGACCAAATATAACCCATGTAGAAAATTATTGCCATACTTAAGACTAATGATGATAAAAATCTCTAAAATAGGGTAGAAACCATGGGCAAAGAAGAAAGGTGATAGCCACTGTGAAGGAGGAGTCAACATAATGTGATGATAGGCTACATGTGAACAGACAAAATGAAGGGCAAGAGTCAGATGAAATGTTTACAGTTCCAGTGATTAGAAAAATAATTTTTTCTTTACAGTAATATAAATCACAAAGACAGAGAGGAGAAGGGGGGAGTCGCATTTGAGTTTATGTTTGATATGCTATTTGATATTTTAGGGTGATGTGCAAAAGTCAGGTGGAGATGATTTGTTTAAGAAGGTATAGAGGTAAAAATTACAGCTTTAGTTACTAGGAGTAATAGTTGAAATGGTAAAAGTGGATGAGATCAGAACATATGTTAACTTTTTATCCCTGTGCATATATGTGCATGCATGCATATGCATGCCTGTGTGTGTGTATTTGGTGGTATCTGCAGCTGAAAGCTTATATATGCATTTTCTTAGTGAGGATAAAAGTTTACTTATTTTTTAAATTTTATTATTCTATTGTAAATAATGGCATAATGTCTGCAGGAAAAGCATTCACTTGACTGGATGTTACATTCAGAAGAGGCTGCCAAAAACAAACAACAACAAACCATAGCAAATAAAAATATATGTGTATGCTTGCCTCAGCAGAAAAATGTAGTTTTGATTCAACTGAAAATTTTTTCTGCATTTCAAATGAAGCAAATGCAATAGTAGTGTTATATCAAGGGGTTTATTTTCCCTAAATGGTTCTTACCAGGGACTAAGATAAGAAACTAAAGTGATTTTGGTTTGATTCTTATTCATTTTCATCACAGTTTAATTATATTTCAAATCCCCAGAATCCCTGACATATATCAAATTCAGGGTATATAAACCTCCCCCTTAAAAAAAATCACAGACAGATTTTATTTACTCTAAGCTTTGGGACTAAACACATTGGAGGAAAAATAGCTTTATAGCACTGCAGCTTCTTGATATGGAGTTTGATGCTGCTCTTTGTTCACTGGGCCCTAACCCAAAATGATAGCAGTGCTTGAACTGGAGGAGGGAGGAAGAGATATAATGGGCTCTGTGTTATTTTATTTAAATATAATCATTATTTAGAGTTTGAAGAGGCACTAGACATCATGTATTTCAATCTCTACATTGTATATGTTCTAAGCAAACATACGCAAAGTTATATTTGACTAGGAGACCAGGGCGCGATTCAAAATCACACTGCGCCGCCCACCCTCGGGTCTGGCTCTGCCTCCCTCTCCAGCCCTTGAAGCAGCTGGGGCTGCTGCCTATCAGGCCCTCCCCCAGTGCAGGCATGTGGAGGCCCCTGCTGCCCCACCCTGAGGCTCCAAGGACAACCTCCATTATGGCGTCCCAGTTAATTTGCATATATATAGAATATATATATATATATATATATATATATATATATATATATATATAATTATTATTCAAAGTGATTGAGAATTACAGTTCTATAAGTTAGCCCACTCTATTTTCAGAAGACTAAGCAGGATAAAATTCTTGACTATATTG
This sequence comes from Myotis lucifugus, assembly GCF_000147115.1. Taxonomy (NCBI): domain Eukaryota; kingdom Metazoa; phylum Chordata; class Mammalia; order Chiroptera; family Vespertilionidae; genus Myotis; species Myotis lucifugus. The sequence continues at coordinate 15,264,224 of NW_005871050.1, read as the reverse complement.
AGCTGAAATCAGTACTATGAGTTATGAGTGATGGCATAACCTTACAGAGAGACAAAAAATATTAGACAGTTTTGTGCTTTTTCAGTTGTCATTAATTTGGTTTGTCACTTATCTGTGCCCTCTTACCAATCAGTGCTTACTGCTATAATAGACTCGCCTAACAATCAGTTAATAGGGATGGTGAGGAGGTGCATGGACAGTAGTAGACTGTGAACTCTTTGAGTGCAGGGATTACAAGTTACTACTCATTGTCACCCCATAGATAGCAGCTAGTACAGTGTCTGGCACATAGTAAAGTGCTCAGTAAATGTTTTTTTGTTGTTATTGTTGTTTTGTTTGTTTTTTGTTAATCTTCACCCAAGGATATTTTTCCATTGATTTGTTTTTTAAAAAGAGAGTGGAAGGGAGGGGGAGAGGCACAGAGAGAGAAATATCAATGTGAAAGAGACACATTAACTGTTTGCTTCCTGCATACACCCTGACCAAGGCCAGGGATCGAGCCTGTAACCATGGTATCAGAATCCAACCTGGGACCCTTCAGTTTGTGGGCCTATGCTCTATTCGCTGAGCCAAAGGTGCTAGGGCATAGTAAATGTTTAATGAAAGGAGGAAGAAAGGAGAGGAGGAAAAAATAAATATATAGGAGAGTGATTCATATTATTTTTGCCAATTGTGATGTTTAATATTAATTGAGTGCAGTGTGTCTTGGTTGACACACTGTACATATTTATAAAATGTATATATGTATATTATGCATATATACATTTTATAAATTTACTGGAATTCTTCATATAAGATTTTTAATCTAAACTTATCTCAATATTTTGTATGCAGAGTTGTATTTTTCTTTGAATGACAGGACTTTGTGTTAATAAAAGACTCTCTTGAAATGCCTCAAACTCACTGATGGGGTCCTAACACTGAATCATACTGCCATCATTCTACCTAAACACATCTAATCCTAAATGTAATGACAGGAGGGCGTTGTAAGAAGCCCTAACATCCCATCATCGCTATGAACCTTTAAGGGATTACTCTGATGTTATAAAAAGAATCATACAAACAAACAAGCAAACACAAACATCAAAGCCCTCTGTTACAGTATAGCTGCATTATTTAGAAATTGAAGCATGAAGATGTAATCAATGAGTAATGAACAAGCTAAAATATTGTTCCTTATTTTCAGTTTCCTAAAAATGATCTGAAGGAATATGGGGAAACTTTAGTTGGGTGGTGGAACTCTGACATATCTTTGCACAGATGGAGACTTGATAAGGAGGGTAAGGAAGTTAACCCTTACATAATTATCATGGCTGCCTTGATTTTCATTTTGACTTGGGATTCATTGTTATATATAAATTTTAAGATTGTATAAATGCTTATTAAATTTTTATCTTGATACTATTTGACATCCTGACAAAGTAACTTTAAGTCTGTTGGAGAACCAGATTAGCAGTCAAAAGAAGTTATTATAAGTCCCTATTTGCTATGTGTCAGCCAGAATAGTAGAAAGAGGTATCTCAGGACATTGTGCTAGTGAGAAAAATCAACCAGGAAGCCAGCAACTTTTAGAAAGTTTTAAAATTTAGTACATAGACTGCCCAGCCGGCATGGCTCAGTGGTTTAGCATCTATGAACCAGGAAGTCACGGTTCGATTCCCAGTCAGGGGGAGTGCAGGAGGCAGCCCATCAATGATTCTCTCTCATCATTGATATTTCTATCTCTCCCTCTCTTCCTCTATGAAATCAATAAAATTATATTTAAAATAAAATAAAATTGAATATAAAGGGAATAGGGCAGTCTCTTTCTAGCAAATACTTTAGAGTTACATAAAATGATAAGGATATTAGTATATTGGGAAGGGTATTAGGAATAATCAAGGTGTTGGAATAGATTCAGGTGGATGTGCAGGTAAAGAAAATGCAAAACAAAACAAAATAAACAAAAAATAGAGTTTTATTGGAGCAAGAATGTTAAGGAAAACTATGCATTGTAATATTCAATTATGCCAAGTACAACATGACTGTTCCAAATACACACATACTCCCTTTTATACATATATTTATACATTAGCTCCCTCCTTTCTCATTTATACACATGTGCACCTACACTCTCATCAACTCAGCCATACTAAAAAGTCTGCATGTATACATGCATAGGTATGTGTGTGTGACAAATATATTTGAAATCACTTCTGAGAAGAAAACTCATTTTAAAAAGTCTAATTTAAACCTGGCCGATATGACTCAGTTGGTAGGAGTGTCATTTCACACACCAAAAGGTTGTGGGTTTGATCCCCTATTGTGACACATGCAAGAGACAAATGATCAATATTTCTCTCTCACCCTCTCTCTTTCCCTTCCTCTCTCTAAAATCATTAAAAAAAATGTCTAGCCCTGACTGGTTTGGCTCAGTGGATAGAGCGTCGGCCTGTGGACTGAAGGGTCCCAGGTTCGAATCCAGTCAAGAGCATGTACCTTGGTTGCCGGCGGGCACATCCCCAGTAGGGGGTGTGCAGGAGGCAGCTGATTGATGTTTCTCTCTCATCGATTTATCTAACTATCTATCACTCTCCCTTCCTCTCTGTAAAAAATCAATAAAATATATTTTAAAAAAAGGTCTAATTCAGTCAACTGGTGGGATACCTTTTTTTGTGTATGTGCACAAAGAATTACAGTACTTATTGTGTACCAGGCACACTTTCATAAATGATCTCATTTAATCCTCACATCAATTCTATGAAGTAGATACTATTATGATGACTTTTCATTTAAGAGATGAACAAACATCATTGCATCTTTGTTTTTATCTTTGAGTGAGGTTCTTTTCTGCCTTCCTCATACTTCAGTTACTGTAATAGTAATTCTTGTTTAAGATGCTCTTTGGGGTTCACCCTAGGTGGTTTGCCTCAGTGGATAGGTGGATAGAGCATTGGCCTGCGTACTGAAGGGTCCCAGGTTCAATTCCAGTCAAGGGCACATGCCTGGGTTACTGACTTGATCCCAAGTAGGGAGCGTGCAGGAGGCAGCTGATCAATGATTCTCTCTCATCATTGATGTTTCTATCTCTCTCTCCTCATCCTTCCTCTCTGAAATCAATAAAAATATATGTATTTTTAAAAAGATGCCCATTGGGGTCTTCTTGGTAAAGAGGCCTACCAGTCAAAAGAAATGGGGTAAATCTAGTCATTAGGAAACCTTATCTTATTGCCTTTCACAAGTACTATTTTATTCCCATCAAGTGTTCTCAAAAGTAACATTCACGTCCTACTTTAGTGACATAGAATAGAACCTGCCCATTTATCTTTCCTCTTTCTCCTTTCAAGAGTGTAGAGCATATAAAAGATGCCCTCTCCTGTTTTTCTGTGCAGCTGGTGTAGCATACATCTTTGCACATTGAAGCAAATAGGTTAAGATATATTTCACCGTATAGTAACTTGTTTTTCTACCCGGCACATCTCAAACTGTCATCTTAGCAATTAGCCCTTCCTTAGATAATTCTCATGGGTTTTAAGGAGGTAGTTGAACCCTACTAACATCAATGCTCATAGTAAGGTAGAAGATGATC
>NW_005871050.1:15257925-15259730 GCF_000147115.1 Myotis lucifugus | reverse complement strand
ATTTTAGCCATAATTAATTACTTTGAGGAGTATTACCTATATCACCAGAGGGACCACAAAGAAAGAGTAGAAAGCAGGCCAAGTTATAACAAGGCATTGTTCCCAGCATATTGCAAGCAGCAAGTGACACTTAAGGGAATAGCCACACAGCCTCAGTCAAACAGTGTGCTCTCTCAGGTTAATATTATTGGAATTATTAACTTCTGAATTGCTGCTAGGAGGAGCTACTTTGTACATGACAAGACCCCCTGTGGTTAAGTGGAAAGAGAAGCCAATAAATTACCAAGCAGCACACATGATTAAAGAGCGGAGCTGGGAAAGAAAAGGTTTGAGGTGTTCTGAATGTGTGGTCAGCACAGAGATAAATTAAGGAATAAAAAAGATAGCCAAAGGCCCATATGTAGCAGTATTTGCCTGCCCCTAGCCCTGTGAACTGCAGCCCTGAGAATTTTCCAGCAACAACAGGATCAGCAGTTCCTAGTCCTTGAGTTAGTTCTGACAGAAGCATCCAGAAAATCATTAATATTAGTAAGAATCTTATATGCCAAGCATTGTTCAAAACTCATCAAAATGATTTTTTAATCCTCACAAGAACCCTATGAGGTTTTACAGAGGAGTAAACTGATGTTAACTAATGTGCCCAAATGCCTTAATTAAGACAATTCTAGCTGCTATAATATTAATAAGTATCCCCAAAGCTCAAGACTTAACAGGAGTGTTTTTTTTTTAATCCTTACCCTAGGACTGGGGATCAAACCTTCAACCCATGTATGTGCCCTGACCCAGAATTGAACTGTCAACTTTTGGGTTAACAGGACAATGCTCAACCAACTGACCCACCCTGGCCAGGCAGTAGTGTAGTAGTATTTCTTGCACACAAAATTTAGCACAGCTTGTAAATGGCAATCTGTACCTTACTCAAATTCAATTGCTTCATAATTAAATTAATTTTCCAACTCACCATCATTATTGCAAAACAGATACTTTAACCCCTACGTATTAGAGCAAAGGCAAGTTGCATCCCTCAAAGAATGAATACATCACCTCTAGCTATGATTGTGATAATGATAACAAATATGTTTAAATTGGTATTATATCTATGTAGATTTAAAAAACTAGTTTTAGAACCAAAAATAAAACATCCCTAATAATAATAACAATAATAATATAACTTAAGACATGCCAGGCATATCTAAGTGCTTTACATCTACCTTTGACTTAACTCTTAAAATCTCCCACTTAAGATGGTACTACTTTATTGTCATTTAAAAAATGTTATTATATTTCACCAGTGACTCCAGAAGCCCTTCCATTTTCCCTGGCTAGTCAAAAACCTCTCCCTTTCCCCTCTAAAATAACTTCTATCTTAGTTTTATAGTAATCACTTATTTGTGTTTATTTTCAGTTCTGTCCACTTTTATGAAATTTGTTGTTTTTTAAATTTCTTTTTATCTACAGATTTCCCATCCTACCCATTATTTTATTAAGATTTACTCAACAAAGAATCCAAAGAATTTGTTGCACAGGCATGGTGTAATGCATGTTCCCCTCTCCTTACTATTTTCTGGGAATTGGCACTTGGACCTTAAGCCTACATAAGACCAAAGTTTGTTCTCTTTAGTAAAACTATAGGCAGTGTTCTTTAATTATGGGGCACACAAATGTTTGTTCAATATACTCCTCTGTGGTGTTAGTAGCTGTTAATGTTCACTGCCTAGATCAAGTGACTAATTAGGGACTGAAAATGGTAAAAATTTTAGTTTTTTGAATTGTTCTATAGATAGTTCCTTATAAATAGATGTATC
>NW_005871050.1:15253579-15255619 GCF_000147115.1 Myotis lucifugus | reverse complement strand
ATACCTCATTGACTTTCCTCTCTTTCCTTAATGATCTCTGTGTAGTCATTCTATCCATTCTTGTATGTTGTATATTGAAGTCTTAAAGTGTTATTGTAGAACTATTTCTCTCTTTAATCTATCAATGTTTGCTTCATATATTTGAAGGGTTTTGTTTGGTATATACATGGTTATAATTGTTATATATTCTAGATTGATTGATCCTTTTATAAATGTATAATGTCCTTTGTCTATTGTAACAATTTTGGACATGAAGCTATTTGTCTGATATTAGTGTAGCACCCTTGCTCTCCTTTGGTTACTATTTACATGGAAAGTATTTTTTCATTTTTCACTTTCACTTTTAAGATATTTATGTCTTTGGATCTCTTATAAACAGTATATGATTGGATCATGTTTTTTTTCATTTTTTAAATATTTATCTTTTGATGGGAGTTTAAACCATTTACATGTCTTTATGGCAGAGGTTCTCAACCTGTGGGTCGCAACCCCTTTGGGGGTCGAACAACCCTTTCACAGGGGTCGCCTAAGACCATCGGAAAACACATATATAATTACATATTGTTTTTGTGATTAATCACTATGCTTTAATTATGTTCAATTTGTAACAATGGAAGGTTGAGAACCACTGCTTTATGGGATGTGCAGACAGTTTTAGTGGCTACCAACCACTGTTTTGCTCCCTTTTTTCTAATTTATTCACCTGAATTGCTAAATCATGCCTGCCATTTATTGGGGTCCATTATCTTAAAATTGGAGGTGTTAAGAGAGTGGGAAGCCCAATTTTAGCTTTATAACTGAATCCAGTTTTCAAATCTAGATTTACCATAGATAAAGCTGACTATTTGAATCCCATTTGGCTTCTTGCACCCATTCTCAATCCAGAAGAATAATATTTTGTCATCTGAAATGTCACCATTATCTAATATGGCATCATCAAGTTTTAGTTATTGAGAAGCATCCTTATTATTGTCTTATTGAACCAATCCTATCTAATAATAGACAAACATGGTAATTAACCATACCTCCGCTACGCTTCCCATTGGCTAATCAGGGTGATATGCAAATTAACTGCCAACCAAGATGGCGGCCGGCAGCCAGGCAGCTGAAGCAAACATGAGGCTTGCTTGCTCCAGTGATGGAGGAAGCCAAGGTTCCCCGCCTGCCGCAGCCCAGCTCTGAGCTCCGGATGCAACAATGTTGCAATTATAGAAGCTAAACAAACCCCAGATTCCTGCTTTCAGCTGGCAGCGGGCTCAGAGCTGGAGCCGGCTCTCAGCTCCAGTGACAGCTATAGAAGGTAAATAAATCCCAGAATTTAAAAAGGAAAAAAAAGAGGCTAGGAGCTTCAGTCGCCCACCAGCCTGAAAACGGCCCTCAGCCCCTCACTCAGACTGGCCAGGCACCCCAGTGGGGACCCCCACCCTGAAGGGGGTGTGACCAGCTGCAAACAGCCATCATCCCCTCACCCAGGCTGGCCAGGCACCCAAGCGGGACCCCCACCCTAATCTGGGACACACTTCAGGGAAAACCAGCCGGCTCCCACCCGTGCACCAGACCTCTATCCTATATAGTAAAAGGGTAATATGCAAACTGACCCTAACAGCAGAAAGACTAGGAATGACTGGTCACTATGACACACACTGACCACCAGGGAGCAGACGCTCAATGCAGGAGCTGCCCTCTGGTGGTCAGTGTGCTCTCACAGGGGGGAGCTCTGCTCAGCCACAAGCCAGGCTTATGGCTGCCAGTACAGCAGTGGTAGTGGGAGCCTCTCCTGCCTCCTCAGCAGCGCTAAGGATGTCTGACTGCAGCTTAGGTCTGCTCCCCGCTGGCAAGTGCACATCCCCCGAGGGCTTCCAGGCTGCCAGAGGGATGTCTGATTGCCATCTTAGGCCCAATCCCCCGGGGAGCAGGCCTAAGCCAGCAAGTGGTCACCCCCGAGGGGTCCCAGACTGCAAGAGGGCACAGGCCGGGCTGAGGGACCGGGCCTCCAGTTTACTATAATAGTAGAGGTGAAGAGAGAATAGTCAGGTCCTT
>NW_005871050.1:15239145-15253479 GCF_000147115.1 Myotis lucifugus | reverse complement strand
ATCCAGCTGGTCCAGGCACCCAGTGGGGACCCAACTCTGAAAGGGGTGCAGGCAGCCTGAAAATAGCCCTCACCCCCTCATCCAGGCGTGGCCAGGCACCCCAGTGGGGGACCCCCACCCTGAAGGGGGTGCAGGCAGCCTGAAAACAGCCCTCACCCCCTCATCCAGGCTGGCCAGGCACCCCAGTGGGGACCCCCACCCTGAAGGGGGTGCGGGCAGCCTGAAAACAGCCATCAGCCCCTCATCCAGGCTGGCCAGGCACCCTAGTGGGGACCTCCACCCTAAAAGGGGTACGGGCAGCCTGAAAACAGCCATCAGCCCCTCATCCAGGCTGGCCAGGCACCCCAGTGGGGACCCCCACCCTGAAGGGGGTGCGGGAAGCCTGAAAACAGCCATCAGCCCCTCATCCAGGCTGGCCAGGCACCCCAGTGGGGACCCCCACCCTGAAGGGGATGTGGGAAGCCTGAAAACAGCCATCAGCCCCTCACCCAGGCTGGCCAGGCACCCCAGTGGGGACCCCTACCCTGAAAGGGGTGCGGGCAGCCTGAAAACAACCATCAGCCCCTCATCCAGGCTGGCCAGGCACCCAAGCAGGACTCCCACCCTGATCCGGGACACCCTTCAGGGCAAACCAGCCGGCCCCCACCCGTGCACCAGGCCTCTATTCTATATAGTAAAAGGGTAATATGCAAACTGACCCTAACAGCAGAAATACTGGGAATGACTGGTCACTATGACACACAGTGACCACCAGGGGGTAGACGCTCAATGCAGGAGCTGCCCTCTGGTGGTCAGTGAGCTCCCACATGGAGGAGCTCTGCTCAGCCACAAGCCAGGCTGATGGCTGCCAGTACAGCGGTGGTGGTGGGAGCCTCTCCTGCCTCCTCAGCAGTGCTAAGGATGTCCGACTGCAGCTTAGGTCTGCTCCCCGCTGGCAAGTGGACATCCCCTGAGGGCTGCCAGGCTGCCAGAGGGATGTCTGATTGCCAGATTAGGCCCAATCCCCTGGGGAGCAGGCCTCAGCCAGCAGATGGTCATCCCCCGAGGGGTCCCAGACTGTGAGAGGACACAGGCCGGGCTGAGGGACCTCCCCCCCCCCCCGAGTGCACAAATTTTTGTGCACCGGGCCTCTAGTCCTATATAATAAAGAGCTAATATGCTAATTAGACCAGATGGCAGAATGACCTTCTAGAATGACCTTCTGGAATGACCTTCTGGAATGACCAGTGGGCAGGGCCATGGGGCTGGGCTGTGAGGGCCAAGCCCCTGGCAGGAATTTCATGCATCGGGCCTCTAGTTATTTAATACTCAAGTGTCTGTACACCATACACAAGTTACTATCTAGCCACCTTTGAACATGTTAATTATTGGCTATATCTTGGATCTAAATCAGTGGTTCTCAACCTTCCTAATGCCGTGACCCTTTAATACAGTTCCTCATGTTGTGGTGATTCCCAATTTCATTGTTACAAATTGAGCATAATTAAAGCATAGTGATTAATCACAAAAACAATATGTAATTATATATGTGTTTTCCGATGGTCTTAGGCGACCCCTGTGAAAGGGTCCTTCGACCCCCAAAGGGGTCGGGAACCGCTGATCTAAATGATTAGTTTTACCTTGCTGGGTATTTCTTCCTTTGGCCTGCTTTCTTAATAAATGTAGGTGTAGTATAATGTAATGTTTACGAACCTAAATATTGTATTAGACACATTTCTAACTTTGGAACCTTAGACAGATTACCTATACTCTATTAATTTTGTGTCTGTATCATGAAAATGGTGCTAATAGTAGCTTCCTAATAATGTTCTTATAAGGTTTAAATTAGATCATATATGGAAATCTCATAGCAGTTCCCAAAGTAAGGACTCAAAAATATGTTGATTCTCTTCATTTTCTTGCCAGGCACTTTTACTTGGTGGGTTTATTTTATATACAGTCCTGTATGTTATGTATTAATCTGCCTGTGGGCCAAGATCATCAGCATTATCTAGGAGTATATTAGAAATGCAGACGCTCATCCCCCAACCCAGATGTATTGTATTAGAATCTGCATACTAAGAAGGTTCCCAGGTGATACTTATGCACATTAAAGTTTGATAAGCACTGTTCTCAATGGCTATGATAGGTTGTCTTAACCTTTAAGGACACACCGATCTTCAACGGAATAAACTGAACCTAAGGAAGAGTAAAAGGGCAAGAGACTGATTAATAAAATAAACAACACCGGAAGGAAAGTAATACAGTGGGGCCTTGACTTACGAGTTTAATTCGTTCCGTGACGGAGGTCGTAACTCAAATTACTCGTATGTCAAATCAAAAGTGAACGAGTGAGACACGTGATGCTGGGCTGATGTTGTGGTATTCACTCTGACATTTGCTGCGCCAACTAGCAGTGGGGTATCTGAAGCTGGCTCGTAACCCGAATTTTAGCTCGCAACTCAAAGCAAAAAATTGGCCGAGAGACGGCTCGTATCTCAAAAAACTCGTTAGTCGGGACACTCGTAAGTCAAGGCCCCACTGTAATGGAGAAAGAAGCTGGAACAAAACAAATTGAGAAGCAACACCAGAGAAGAGTAGTGTAGGCTTCATTTCTGAAAGTGGTAACTGCAGTGCCATGGTTATAGAAGTAGAATTATCATCAGCTCCAGGTCCAAGCTAGACCAGAACATAGGCAGGATAAGGACAGAGCTATATAAAGTTACCCAGAGCAAGTGCAGGCTCTGCTGCCTTGAGGGGCACCTAGGTATGTCAACTGAAATTTGACTACCTCAACTGGACATCCCTCAGAAACTCCAGGACAAGGAAGAGGCTGTTCTGTGGTTGTATATTCATTTCCTTCTCACTGTCACCATGGGGCTTATCACCAGATATCAGAGCAAAGAAGAGGAAGAAGGTCTGATAAAGTAAGAAATACCAGGTCAGAAATATGGATAGATAAGTCCTCATACCCTGGCTTTTGGTTTCTAGGTGGCAGAAAATGAGTTATATAAATATACATTGCTTTAAATAGTGGGCCATCACTCAAGGCTTGGAAATCTTTGTCAAAAAGAAATTTCCAACTCTGCCTCAGTTGCTTGGAACATCATCTTGTACACCAATAGGTTGTGGGTACAATTTGATTCCTGATCAGGACACATATGGGAAGCAATGGATGGATGTTTCTCTCTCATGTTGATTTTTCTCCCTCTCCCTCCCCCTCCCCCTCCCCTCCCCCTCTCCCTCTCCCTCTTCCTCTCCCTCTCCCTCTCCCTCTCCCTCTCCCTCCCCCTCTCCCTCTCCCTCTCCCCCTTTCTTCCCCTCTCTCTATCCCTCCCTCCTTCCTCTCCCTCTAAAATAAATAAGCATATCCTCAGGTAAGACTAAAAAAAGACATTTCTACCACAATATTAGTCAAGCTGTGGTTATGGTGACACAAGAGCTCTAATAGCTACACTTTATGGTGATGGGCAGCATTGATGTATGGGTTATATGGGCAACTATAATTGAATCACAGTAGGCTCTGGTCTTTTAGTCTGCAATAGGTCAGATTTCCATGTAGCCTAAGTAGTCAGTTACAAATATGGTAAGCTTGCAGCTGTGCTTGGAAAGACACTTGTACCAAAATATGTTTTTTCCATCTGCCTGCTCATGACACAATCCTTTAGCTGGAGATAAAACATCTTCCTTAATGAGATACACTCTATGAAATGAATTAACAAGGAAGAAAGAAAAGAAGTAGGGGAGGTGAAAGTCAGAGAATCCAGGGTGTGGGTGTTCAGTCATAGAAAAGGGATTGAATATCACAAGTTATTCAGGAAGAAGACCATGGCCTAGGGTGTGCATGTGCACAAACACACATGCTCATGTATAATTTTCATTTCTTGACTTATATGCTATTATTCCATTTGTATGTCTATACAGAGTCCACTGTAATCTATCAGTAAATAAGCTTTGGGCATACACTGAGCCAAGACCTATAGTACAAATGTTTTCTAACTTCCAAGCACAAGGCATTTGCCTTTACAGACATACCTCCACCTGGAACACAGCCTATATTCCAACATTTTAAGTGGTGTCTGGCTTTTTAGGCCAGTCCACAAGAACGGATTTGATTGCTAAGTAGTAAAACTAATAGTATAAGCTTGAGAGCTGAAATCCAAGAGCAGTGGGCCATTTAGCATAGAAGAGAGAAAGGCAAAGTCAAGTTCCTACTCCAGGCAAAATTAGGAATGGGAAAAAGAGGTATTCATACAAATTGTTATCCACTCTAAAGATCATAGCTTAAATGTTCTTTATCAATGTTGCCATTCTTGATCCTCTACTCCTGACCATTCCAATCTAGAGTAGGACTTATTATATACACACTAGGGCAGTGGCCGGCAAACCGCAGCTTGCGAGCCACATGTGGCTCTTTGGCCCCTTGAATGTGGCTCTTCCACAAAATACCACGTGCGGGCGCGCACGTATAGTGCGATTGAAACTTCGTGGCCCGTGCACAGAAGTCAGTTTTTGGCCTGGGTGAGTCTATTTTGAAGAAGTGGCATTAGAAGAAGTGGGAGGTGTCGGTCGGCCAGGCAATGGGAGACACAGGAGACACGGCCCTGTGCCCCGGGATTCGCAGAGCGGGGGAGGTACATTGTTTTGAGGTACGTTCGCTGAGGTCGACCCCTTCCAACTCTCCCATCCACACTCGTCTATCTGAAACAAGTATACAAGACGAGTGTGGATGGGAGAGTTGGAAGGGGTCGACCTCAGTGAACGTACCTCAATCAGATTGAGGACGTTTTTAGCAAAGCCCAGCTTAGGAGTACCCTAATTAAGTTAATAACAATGTACCTACTTATATAGTTTAAGTTTAAAAAATTTGGCTCTCAAAAGAAATTTGAATCGTTGTACTGTTGATATTTGGCTCTGTTGACTAATGAGTTTGCTGACCACTGGATTAGGGGACCAGTGCACAAATTCATGCACCTTTCAAGGAACTGTGGGCCCTGAGGCTGCTGGTAGGCACAGGGGTGGGTCTCAGCCCATCCTCCGCTTCCCCGCCTGGCCCCTCCCACCATGGCCCCCAGTCCCCTGTTTGCCAGCAGCAGGAGCCTCCCTCCCACATGCTGACGGCACCGTCCCCCCTCCCACCTGCTAAAGGTGTGGAGCGATTTGGGCCAGCACCAGCAGTGGGTATGAGTGGGGTGGTGCCCTCAGTGGGTATGAGCAGCAACTGCTGCCCTGATCCCCCCTCAGGAGCAGGAGCAGGTGGAGAAGCCCTGAGGGGTGATTGGGGCCAGTAGCCACCGCTCACACCTGCTGACGGTGCCAAAAGATTGGGGCCGGCATCAGGCACTGGCAGTGGGTGTGAGCAGTGGCTCCGGCACCAGCAGTGGGTGCGAGTGGGGCCAGCACTGTCCAGGTGGACTGCAGCATGTGGGAGCAAAGAATTATCAGTAACCAGCAGGGGCTTTCCCCGATGACAGTGACCAGCACCCCAACTTGGTCTGGCGCCCCCACTCACCTGCTCCACCATCCGCTGCAGCTGAATCTCGCCATGTTTCACACATGCCCCCTGGTGGTTGGCACACATCATAGCAACCAGTTGTTTGGTTGTTCACTTGTCCCGATTGTTCCACCTTTCAGTCTATTTGCATATTAGCCTTTTATTATATAGGATAGAGAATCCTGCAGTTTTCCTTTGTGGTACTTAGAATTATAACTTCTTGTGAGTGCCTTTAATTCCTGTTGTCCCTACTAACCTGTGGGCTGTATGAGAAGATTAACCAAGCTCTGATAATTCACTGTTGCATGCTCAAAATCTATTCTAGTACCTCAAAAACTTATAATGAATGAATATAGGGACTTGAGAAGAGTTATTTACTTCCTGTTTTCTGTGTATGAGTCAGGAAGTTTCTAATAAAATTTTTCAAATAATTAGGCACAAGGAAGCCTGACGTACTCCAAAAAAGTCCTCTCAATGTCCTAAGTACCCCCATGCTAACTTAAACCCTCCTAAATTTGCCTTGTTTGCAGTTAAACACTACCATTTAAGTGTTCTATATTCTGAATGATTTTTTTCATTCTGTTCTCTTTTTTTTCTACTTACTGATATCATAAGGTCCTTAAAAAGCTCATTAGTTTGTCTAAGACTTCCTTTTTTGGGAATCCCCAGTGAAGATGGAGAGAGCAAAATAGGAGGGTAGAGGGGGAACAGAAGATACCTGAGGGGAATTTGTTTGTATGGGTTGATTTTGTGTTCATCAGTAGTTTTCAAGTATTAACATATGTCAAGTATTAACATAGACCATGGGTTGAAAAATATTTCTGTAAAGACCCAGGTAGTAAACATTTTGACCATGGTGGACTATGCATTCTCTGGTACAACTACTCAATTCTACTTTAAAAAAATGTTTTTACTAAATCTATTGGGTTGGCATTGGTTAATAGGATCCTTTAGGTTTCAGGGGTGGATTCTATGATACAAATTCTGTATATTGCACTGTGTGCCCACCCAAAATCAAATAATCTTTCATCACCATATATTAGGCCCTTTTCACCTCCCATCCCTACCCCTTTCCTTTGGCAAACACCACACTGCTGCTTGTGTCCATGAGTTTCAGTTTTATATCTCACATATGGATGAGTTCTTATGTTCTTAGATTTTACTGCCTGGCTTATTTCACTTAGCATAATATTCTCAAGGTCCATCCATGTCTCCAATGGCAGTATTTTGTGTTACTAGTATTCCATTGTGTACATGTACCATATCTTCTTTACCCAATTCTCTATTGAAGGTCACTTTGGTTGTCTCCATGTCATGGCCACCCTTTATTATGTGCAATGAACCTAGGGGTGCATATATCTTTGTGAATACATGTTTTTTGGTTTTTGTTCTTTTAATTTTTCAGGTATATAACCAGGATAGGTATTTCTGGATCATATGGTAGCTCTATTCTTAATTTTTTTAGGAATCTCCAGACTGTTTTTCATAGTGGCTGTACCAGTCTACATTCTCACCTGCAGTGAGAAGTTGTATTTTCATATATCTATTGGCTGTTTGTGTGTCTTCTTGGGAGAAATGTCTGGTCAGATCCTCTGTCCATTTTTTAATTGGGTTGTTTGTTCAATTCTACTTTTGTAATAGCAAAGCAGTCATGATAATAGCTAAATAAGTAGGTGTGTTCTGTGTTCCAATAAAACTTTATTTATGAAAACAGACCCACAGGCTGTAGTTTATCCACTTCTGCATCCAGAGGGCTTTTAACCAGAGGAAGCGGCCTTCCCTCATCACTTGGTACCTGATTTGGATACTCCTCAGATAAGAGAGTATTCCTGAAGGAAGAATTCCTCAGTGGAAAGTTCTGATGTAACTAAGGACACTTAGAACACAGCTGTCAGTTCTTTCTTATGATACCACTATTATAAATGAATAGTGTATGAGTAGGAGGAGCGCTTAATCTATTTGTATCATTTCAAACCCTGACTTTTCTACAGCTCATATACTTATGGTAAAATGGTACTCCATTAATATAGCAAGGGTTGTGATCTTTTCCATATCTATTTTGTGTGAATTGGATTTATACAGAACCAAACAGTACTTAAACCCCTCAGGCATATCACAAGTTTGAGAACAAATATATGCAATTTAATACTGCATTTCTTTCCTGGAGAATCCAAGATGAGAAGAAAGGATATGAAATTAATTATGAGGGAGCTCTATGAGGAATGAAAGAGCATGCTAGGGAAGATTAAAGAAGAACAACCAGTTTAGAAGAATCTGGGGAGTTTATCTGGGGCCATGTGACATAAGTTGATATATTTGAGTCCACAATATCACTTGGGCTCAGAGATTGTTGTTTCCCTTTCAAAATAGGCACTGGATGCTTCAGGAGAAAGCCTTTTGCCAAGTAGCATTATCCATAAATAAAACCCTCTCTACTCCTCTTTGTTAAGCACTGCAGTATCTTCTCATGGAATATTAGGAGCAAAACAATACAACAAATTTAAAACATGACTACAACTCCCCAATTGGGTATTTATATCCTACTTGGATGAAGAAATCTGGAAATGCTGATTTTGAGTGCCAGAGATCAGCCTAGTATCACTTCTTATCAAATATAACAGTGCTTAACAAGGTATAATCTTAAATCTCAGAGCCAAGGTTTAAATCCTGGTTCCCCCACTTACTATATGACTTTGGATATGTTATTTAAGTTCTCTGGACCTTGATTTCTCAAACTTTTAAAGATAAGATAACCTGTGAAAAGTGCTCACAAATAGCACTCACCATAAGAGCTATTATTATTTTCCTCTTTACCTTTCTGTGCTATTGCCAAAATGAATGTGAGAGTGTGTGGAATTTAAAAATAACAGTGAGGGAATCAGACAAATGAGTTTAAATACTGATTCAAAAACTTATTAGCTGTATGAGTATTAGGTTACATTGCATATGTTAGTTTAGTTAATATCACTGAAATTCAGTTTCCTTGTCTGAAAAATTGGCATAATTTCATAAATATAATACATTAAAAATAATAATAATTGTTGTGAATATTCAATCTTACTAAATGTTAATTCTCTCCAAACCATTCTTTGGACCTCAAAAAAATTTAAATGGTAGAATATATTTTGTTCTTTTATGAGTTCTCTAATTCATCCTGCATATATTACAATGCCTCCTTGTCCCTGTGGATTCCTACTATGATGCCCTACCTTAATTTCTCCATCTACAGTGTCTGCATTACAGAACTCTGGAGACCTGGAACTTAAGGGAACAGAATCTAAGGATGGTGATCCACTCTCATATTGAAATTAGAGGCGACTAAGGACATAGAAGGGAATCATTGTAAATAAACAGAGCTATAGAATGTATCCACTATAATTTAGGACTGAAACAGTATCTTCTGTGGGGATTATAATGGGGGAATACACAGTCCTATATCCCTCATGGCCATCACAGGAGATATTCTCCTTTTCCAAACCTCTACAACTCTTGACAGGATTTTCTTCAAGGTTTTCCCAATACCCCAATACTCTTTTCCCTTATTGGTTTAGAGTATAAAATATTATTTTCTTCAGCAACCCCTGACTGGGTGCTTCTAGGCTTGGCATTTCTGAAAACAATCTAGTGTTTTCATAGGTGACTCTGAGGCCCTACCTGTAACAGCCTAAAGAACTTTTCTGAATCATCAAAGAAAAATAATCTGATAGGAACTGAAAGAGAATTTAAGCACATAAATTTTGAGTTCTTAATCTGCATTAAGTGACTTGAGTTATGCTCAAATTTTGTAAATGTTGCTAAACCTTTTGTGTTTGCATGGCAAATGTACAGAATATTCAAATAACCAAAACTGCTGGACTGCTGGAAGACTAAGAATGGGCTGACTTAGATTGTTCTACTGGAACAATCTGTTACTAAATCATATTGGTCTTGATAAAAACCTGCTGTTACAATACATACTAAACATAAGAATTCCTTCCCTGGAACAGAAGGTGGAACACTTTTACATGTGCTATTAAAAGGATATATTTACTCAGTGGTTTTTAATATCTCTGTGGGTAAATTTAGTTTTTTAATGTTCTACTGAAGCTTCCCTTATAAAAAGAAGCTTTCTCCATAAGTACATACACAGGAAACTATTGTGTATTGGATCATAAATAAAATCTTGGCCCTACACTCCATTATTTGATCCCACCCTACTTCTCCAATTTAATTCCCCATGGCTACCCAATGATGAATCTAGATTTCATTAATGTTCATTCACACCACCATGTTGTGCTTACTCCTATTTTTATTTATATTGATCTTTCTGCCTGTAGTATCCTTTATTTTCTTTCCTTCTGCCCAGTCAAAGCTTAGTAATCTTTTAAGGCCCATTTCAAGATGCTTCCTCCAAGAAGCCTTCCCTGACTTCTCTAGCCTTTACATATACTAGTATTATAGCCTCTATATGGAACATAGTTTTTACTGCCCTTCTTCTCTGACTAATTTTTATATCTTGGCATACATTTTCTATCTCAGGAAGGCCTTTTCTGCCCCAATGAACAACATCAGTTTTTCTTAAAAGTGGAGCTGTGGGTTATTTAGAATATAATATTTAATATACAAACATTTGTGGATTTCTCCAGCTATCATTCTGTTATTAAATTCCAGTTTAATTTTACTGTAGTCACTGATCATATTCAGTATGATTTTAATCATTTAAAATTTGTTGAGACTTTCTTTATGGCCCAGCATATGGTCTATTTAGATAAGTGTTCCATGTGCACTTGTAAATAATGTGTATGCTACAGTTTTTCAGTTCAGTATTCTATAAATGTCAATTAGGTCATTTTTGTTAATTGTTATAACAGATGCTGTCAGTGCCTCACTCATATCCTTGGGACACTACCATGTGCTCTGGCTTACTTCAAAGTGCCAGGTACTTACTACTCCGTGACCAAGTGCTTTTTCCAGAAAAGTGGAAGTTCATGCTGCCATGGGCACGTTGTAGATCAGAAGTGCTGGAGAATTTATACCCCCAGACAGTACCCATTCACTGAAGAATCTTGGGAGTAAGTGCATAAATAATCCAGGTCTATTACCCCTTGTTTGGGAAAATACTGAAGAAAGCTTTTTTAAAACTTTTTCCCAGAGATAACTCAGAAGAATAAGCTCCACTATCCTCAGCAGTAGCTGGCTTTCCTTTTCTTCAACAATTCCCTTGTCTACTACCAATATTTCCTGGACCATCCCAATCCATTACTAGCACTTAAATCTTTGTCTCCAGATTTGCTTCTGGGGAAGCCCAAACTAAGCCCAGTTTTTAATATCTTCTATATCCTCACAATTTTTTTTGTCTGGTTGCTTTGTCACTTAGCAAGAGAGGTGTGTTCATCTGATTGTGGGTTTGTACATTTTTCCCTTTGTTAATGTGTGCTTTATATAGTTTTAAACTATATTATTGGGTACATGAAGATTTGGAATTATTCTTTCCTGTTGAGCTGACATTTTATTATTATAAAATTTGCCTCTTCATCTCCTCCCCTCTCTATTTTCTACCTTAAAAATTTTAATATTAATATAGTTACAGTAGCTTCCTTTGGGTTAGTTGTATGCATGATCTAATTTTTCACCCTTTACTTTCAGGTATTATATTTTCTTACTAGAGGCCTGGTGCACGAAAATTTGTGCACTGGGGGAGGGTCTCTCAGCCCGGCCTGCCCCCTCTCACACTCCAGGAGCCCTCAGGGGATGTCCTCTGCAGGAGGCAACTGAGTTAATCAGGGGAAAGCGCAGCACCCATCACCCGCTGCTGCTGCCACTGTCAGCTGTGGTGGCTGTGAGGCCTGAGCCCCGGGCCTCGCAGCCACCAGGGCTCACAGTTGCCATGATTCCCGGACCTCGTAGACACTGTGGCTTTGTCCAGATGGCTGTTAGGAAAACATCCACCCTAATTAGCATATTACCCTATTATTAGTATAGATATTTAAGGTATGTCTCTGGTGAACAGCACATGTTTGGGTTTTATTTTCAATTTTAGTCTGAAAATACTTTTCTTGTATTTTTAGTCTACACTCATTATTTTAAATGTAGTTACTGGTGTATGTGGATTCATATCTATGAATTTTCTATGTACTTCCGTTTTATTTTATTCTAAATATTTTTTATTTTTCAATTACAGTTGCATACAATATTATATTAGTTTCAGGTGTACAACCCAGTGATTAGACATTTTATTACTTACTAAGTGACCACCTCAATAAATTTAGTACCCATTTGACACCAGACATAGATATTATAATATTATTGACTGTATTTCCTATGCTGTAACTACCAATTTGTACTTCTTAATCCCTTCACCTTTTTCACCCATCCTCCAATGCCCCCCTCATCTGGCAACCATCAAAATGTTCTCTGTGGGGTTCTCCCAAGATGGCGGCGTAGGGAGCGGACCTGTGTGTGCTGCTCTCTCACAGCATCACTGAAACTATCAACTATGAAGTAAACAACCGCCACTCAGAACCATGGGGAAGTTGGCCCAGTGGGAGATCTACAACTGGAGGAAAAGAAAGAAGCGCAGTGAGACTGAGTGGGAGCTACGGAGGCACCAAAACCAGAGGTACGCAGTCACACGCCACGCGGGGCTGCAAATGGATTCTCGGTTTGTGACCAACCCCTCGAATCATCTGGGCTTGCTCGGGGCGGGTCTCTGAGGCCCCAGATTCCACAGGGAGAAGCGGCCACGGCCTTGCAGTGGTCGGAGAGCGAGGGAAGCTCTGACACGCGGCTGCTCGCCGGCACTGAGGGACAAGAAGTCCTGGTGTCCCGGGGAGGCGAGGGGCGCGGAGACGCCGCCATCGCTATTTCCTCCACGCTGGCGACTCCCTGTGATCCCGCCCTACCCTCAGGGCTGTGCCAGAGGCACAAGAGGGAATGACTGTGCTTTTACAAACTCTCAAATCCACTGAGCTGGTTCGGGCGGGTCTCTGAGGCCCCAGGCCCCAAGGCGAGAGACGGCACGGCCTTCCAGCGGGTCAGAAAGCGAGGGAGGCTCTGTTGCACAGCTGCTCGCCGGCACTGGGGGACACAAAGCCCTGGCAGAGATTCAAGGGGCCGCGGAGACTCAGCCAGTGCTATTTGCTCCCGCTATGGCGACTCCATGAGTCTCAGCCCTAATCAATTTACATCCCCATCCAAGCTGTGCCAGGTGCACAAAAAGACCCACCTGCGCTTTTGCAGCCTATCCCAACAAATTGCAGACTTCAACTGCTCACAGCCATGGGAGACACACTCAAGAAGCAGACCCAGGAGAACCAGGATGGCGGCATAAGGAAGAGACCTGTGCGTGCTACCTCACACAACAACATCGAAACTACCAAATATCAGACAAACACCTATCATACAGAACCATGGGAAAGTTGGCCCAGTGGAAGCTCTACAACTGGAAGGAGAGAAAGAACATTGAGACTGAGTAGGATGTGACACCAAGTACAGAGCCCAACCCAACAATCTGCAGATTTCAACTCCTCGCATAGAAAGAAGCGCATTGAGACTGAGTAGGATGTGCAGAGGCACCAAGTACAGAGCCCATCCCAGCAGGCTGCAGATTTCAACTCCTTGCATCTGGGAGGGACGCAATCAGGGGGCAGAGTCGGGTCCGGGGCCGGCCAGGGCTGGGCCTGACTCGGCCGGCACTGTGGAACTGCTGTACCAGCAAGCACACAAACATGCCCACTGGTCCCCAGTCTCTTGTGGGGCGCTGGGGGACAGCAGACAGGCAGTCTGCGCACTTGGTGGAGGGCAGGAGTGCTGGATGTTCAACCACCAGGAACGCCTGGAGATTTTGTCTGGTGGGGAACCGCCGGCAGGGGACAGAGGGCCAAACTTCCTGTTTCCCCGGTAAGGCTGGGATGGCCCCGGTGAGGTCGGGATGGCCCCGGTGAGGTTGAAACGGTCCCGGTGTGGTAGGGACGACCCCGGTCAGGTCGAAACGGCCCCGGTGTGGTAGGGACAACCCCGGTCAGGTTGAAACGGCCCCCGTGAGGTAGGGACGACCCCGGTGAGGTCGAAACGGCCCCCGTGAGGTAGGGACGACCCCGGAGAGGTTGAAACGGCCCCCGTGAGGTAGGGACCACCTTGGTCAGGTCGAAACGACCCCGGTGTGGTAGCGACGACCCCGGTCAGGTTGAAACGGCCCCGGTGTGGTAGGGACAACCCCGGTCAGGTTGAAACAGCCCCGGTGTGGTAGGGACGACCCCGGTGAGGTTGAAACGGCCCCCGTGAGGTAGGGACGACCCCGGAGAGGTTGAAACGGCCCCCGTGAGGTAGGGACGACCCTGGTCAGGTCGAAACGACCCCGGTGTGGTAGGGACAACCCCGGTCAGGTTGAAACGGCCCCCGTGAGGTAGGGACGACCCCGGTGAGGTTGAAACGGCCCCCGTGAGGTAGGGACCACCTTGGTCAGGTCGAAACGGCCCCGGTGTGGTAGGGACGACCCCGGTGAGGTTGAAACAGCCCCCGTGAGGTAGGGACGACCCCAGTCAGGTCGTAACGGCCCCGGGTGTGGTAGGGACGACCCCGGTGAGGTTGAAACGGCCCCTGTGAGGTAGGGACGACCCTGGTCAGGTCGAAACGGCCCCCGGTGTGGTAGGGACGACCCCGGAGAGGTTGAAACGGCCCCCGTGAGGTTAGGGACGACCCTGGTCAGGTCGAAACGGCCCCGGTGTGGTTAGGACAACCCCGGTTCAGGTTTGAAACGCCCCTGTGAGGTAGGGACGACCCCAGTCAGGTTGAAACAGCTCCGGTGTGGTAGGGACGACCCCGGTGAGGTTGAAACGGCCCCCGTGAGGTAGGACGACACCGGTCAGGTTGAAACGGCCCCG
>NW_005871050.1:15237799-15239045 GCF_000147115.1 Myotis lucifugus | reverse complement strand
GTAAGGGGGGGGAAAAAAGGAGACATATGTAATACTATTTGTAATACTTTAAGAAATAAAAATTATTATTAAAAAAAAAAACAAAAAAAAAAAACAAACAAACAAAAAAAAAAAAACAAAATGTTCTCTGTATCTATGAGTCTACTTCTGTTCTACTAGTTTGTTTATTTCTTCTTTTAGATCTATTTTGTCTGGTGTAAGTATTGCTACCCCAGCTTTTGTTTGTTTGTTTCCATGTTCTTTTTCTATCTTTATTTTTGAGAATATTACAGGTGTCCCCCCATTTAATACTCCATTGCAACCCTCAACCCAGTTCCTATCCCACCTCTGGTCTTCAACACCCATTGTCTGTGTCCATAGACAATGCATATCCTACATAACAAAAGAGAAACATGCAAATGAACTATCCCCCGCTACATTCAAGCCACACCCACAAGCCAATCAGGAGCAAGTATGCAAATTAACCCAACTAAGATGGCGGTGGCTGCAGAGCTGGAGCGAGCAGGAGGCTTGGGTTGACCCTGGCGATGGAGGAAGCCAAGCTTCCCGCCTGCCCTGGCTGGTCCGCTCAAGGCTACAAAGTTTCAATTATAGAAGATAAATAAATCCCAGATACCTGCTTCCAGTCTGCCGTGTCCTCCGCTCAAGGAAATACCAGGGGAAGAAAAAATAGGAGAGGCTGGGAGCTTGGGTCACCGGGGGCTGTGTTCAGCCTGAAAACGGCCATCAGCCCCTCTCCCAGGCTGGCCAAGCACCCCAGTGGGACTCCCCCACCCTGAAGGGGCTAAGGGCAGCCTGAAAACAGCCCTCAGACCCTGACCCAGACTGGCCAGGCACCCCAGCGGCACCCCCACCCTGATCCAGGACACCCTTCAGGGCAAACCAGCTGGCACCCTCCTGTGCACCAGGCCTCTATCCTATATAATAAAAGGGTAATATGCAAACTGACCCTAACAGGAGAACGACTGGGAAAGACTGGTCACTATGACACACACTGACCACCAGGGGGCAGACACTCAATTCAGGAGCTGGCCCCTGGTGGTCAGTGCACTCCCACAGGGGGAGCTCTGCTCAGCCACAAGCCAGGCTAATGGCTGCCAGCACAGCGGTGGTGGCAGGGAGCCTCTCCCGCCTTCTCAGCAGCGCTAAGGATGTCCGACTGCAGCTTAGGCCTGCTCCCCCGCTGGCAGAGGACATCCCCCGAGGCTCCCAGGCTGCCAGAGGATGTCTGACTGCAGCTAGGCCC
>NW_005871050.1:15156868-15237699 GCF_000147115.1 Myotis lucifugus | reverse complement strand
CCCCAAAGGGGTTCCCAGCCTGCAAGAAGGGTACAGGCTGGAGCTGAGTGGACACTCCCAAGTGCACAAAAGTTTTATGCACTGGGGCCTCTAGTCTATATATATAAAAGCCTTAAGTGACCATCACAACTGAACAGAAACCCGAACAGACTGCGTGGGGTGACTAGGCCAGCAGGGGGTTAGTGAGGGGCGACCAAACGACTGAGCCAGCAGGCTGCGTGGGGCGACCAGGCCGGTGGGGGGGGGTTAGTGAGGGGTGACCAACTAACTGAGCAGCAGACTGTGTGGGGTGACCAGGCCCATGAGGGGGCAGTTGGGAGTGACCAGGCTGGCAGGGGGGGCAGTCAGTGGTGACCAGGCCGGCAGGCGGGGCAGTTGGGGGCGACTAGGCCAGCATGAGGGCAGTATGGGACAACCAGGCCAGTGGGAGGGCAGTTAGGGGTGACCAGGCTGGTGGTGGGGGGGCTCTTGGGGGTGACCAGTCTGGCACAGGGGGCAGTAAGGGGCGACCAAGCCATCAAGGGGGAGAAGTTCAGGGCAACCAGGATGGTGGTGGGAGGCAGTTGGGATTGACCAGGCCAGCAGGGGGGACAGTTAGTGGCGATCAGGCAGGTAGGCAGGTGAGCAGTTAGGAGCCAGTGGTCTCGGATTGTGAGAGGGATGTCCGACTGCCCCCAAGGAGTCCCGGATTAAAGCGGGTGTAGGCTGGGCTGAGAGGACCCCCTCGTGCACAAATTTTGTGCACCGGGCCTCTAGTCCTATATAATAAAAACCTAATATGCTAAGTCTCTAATAGTCTGGTTATCCATTCAACCAATCAAGGCATAATATGCTAATGATATGCCAAAGCCACTCAACTGCTTGCTATGATGTGCACTGACTGCCAGGGGGCAGACACTCCAACTAGCTTGCTGCTGGGCGAGACAGGCCAGACACGCCCTGGAGTCCTCCCACAGTCCCTCATCGACTGGTCAACCTCCCGTGTCCCTCTCTGGCCCTGACTGTGCACTGGTGGGGTCCCTCAACCTGGCCTGCACTCTCTAGCAATCCTGTACCCCTCAGGGGATGTTGGAGAGCTGGTTTTGGCCCAATCCCTCAGGCCAGGACGATGGACCCCACTGGTGCATGAATTCGTGCACCAAACCTCTAGTATGCATATAAATTCTTTGGTTAATCTCTTCCTGCCACCTCTCCCCACTTCCCCCAGAGATTCATCAGTCTGTTCCATGTTTCTATGCCTCTGGTTCTATTTTATTCATCAGTTTATTTTGTTCATTAGATTCCCACATATTTGTCCTTCTCTGAGTGGCTTATTTCACTTAGCATAATACTCTCCAGGTCTCTCCATGCTGTCTCAAAGGGTAAGAGATCCTGTTTATTTCTATTTTCAGGAAATATATTTTTCCATCTCTTTACTTTTCAGTCTGTGTGTGTCTTTCCATTTGGTGAGTCTCTTGTATACAGCTTATGTAAGGGGCTAGTATTATAATCCATTCAGCCTCCATATGTCTTTTGATTAGAGCATTTAATTAATTTGCATTTAAAATAATTGTTCATATATATATATATATACACACATATATATTTCCATTTTATTATTCATATTTTAAATCTTTTCTTCTTTTTAATGAAGACCATTTAACATTTCTTGTAACACTGGTTTGGTGGTGAATATGTATTTTCTTTTTGGCTGGTCTTGGCTATGTTCTTCTCTTTCTCCTTCCTTAGTTTTTTGTTTTTGTTTTTTGGGTTTTTTTTGTTTGTTTTTTAATTGACCAAGTTAGTTTTTTCTATTATTTCCTTTATATTCTGTTATTTATTTTATTAATGTGTTAGTAATTAATCATTTTATATTGTTTAATGTTTAACCTAGAGATTACAACATGCATCCTTATCCCATTAAAGTTTAATATAAGTTAGTGCTTTTATTACTTCCCAAACATGCAGAACCTTTTACTACCTTACCTCTATTCAAGCTCCCCTTACATTTTGTGACATTATTGCCCAGAGTTTTGATTCTATACATATTTAAAGCCACACAATTTAGCATCGTTATTCATTTAAGTGGTCAATATCTATTTAAGTTTACCCTTTAAGGAGTTCATTATTTTATCTTACTGTACCTCTACCTTGGGTCATTTCCCTTTCATAAATATTTCTTTTTTAGTGTTTTTAGTGCAGACCTGCCAGTAATTAAGGCTTTCAGATTTTTTTTAAAATCTGAAGATGTTTTATTTTTCCTGTATGAAGATATTTTCTTTTGTCGTTGTTGTTTTTAATTCTTTATTATTGAAAGTATTACATATGTCCTATTTTCCCCCACTGTAAATTATATGCTGTGCTTGAAGATTTTTGCTCTCAGTACTCTAAAGAACTCCTGTTTTATTCTCCTTTTAGTCTTTTCTATTTAAAAAAATCAGCTATTAGCCTGGCTGGTGTTGCTCAGTAGTCCAGTGTCAATCCATGAACCAGGAGATCATGGTTTGATTCCTGGTCAGAGCACATGCCAGGGTTTCAGGCTAGATCCCCAGTGTGGGGTGTGCAGGAGGCAGCCAATCAATGATTTTCTCTCATCACTGCTGTTTCTATCCCTCTCCCTTCCTCTCTCTGAAATCAATAAAAGATATTTTTTAAAATCAGCTATTAATTTAATTGGTGCTCTTTGGAAGGTAATGGGACTTTTTAAAAACTGCCTTTGATTTCAACATCATCTTTTATCTTTGATTTTCAAAAGTTTTACTTATTTTTTATAATTTTTAAATTGATTTTGAGACAGAAAGAGAGGGAGAGAGGGAGAGAGTAGAAAAAGAGAGGGAGAGAGAAGAAACATAGACTTGTTGTTCCACTTATTTATGCATTCATTGGTTGTTTCTTGCATGTTCCCAGATCAGAGATTGAACTTGTAACCTTGGTTTATCTGGAGTAAGCTCTAACCAACTGAGTTATCTGGCTAGAGCTGTACCTATTTTTTTAGTTCATACTTTCAAATAGTAAATTTCTAAATTCTAGAATTTCCATATGATTCATTTTTCTTTACTTTTAAATTGGGGTGAAACTGGTTAATAAAAGTATATTGGTTTCAAGTTTACAATTCTATAATACATCATCTGTGTATTGTATTGTGTGGTCACAACCCCAAGTCAAGTCTTCTTCCATCACCATTTATCCCTCCTTTACCCTCTTCTACCTCCCCCAGCTCCCTTTCCCTCTGATAATCACCATACTGTTATATCTCTAAGTAATTTTTAGTTTCTAGCTTTCTATCAAATTTTCTTTAATTCTTTAACTATATTTAGTCATAATTATTCTATTGTTATTATCTGATAACTCCAATATATGTCTCCTATTTGTCTATTTGTGGTATATATATATTTTAAATTTATCTTTATTATTGAAGGTATTACAGATGTCCCCCTTTCCCCCCCATTGACCCACTCCACCCCATACCCACTCCTCCAGGCCTTCACCACACTATTGTCTGTGTCCATGGGGCATACATATATATTTTTCTTTAATGTGTCAAATCCTTTATTTGTGTGTAGTTGACTACATTTTATTTAAATCCAAATAATTGTGTACAAAATTGTAGATAAATTTGAGGTTCTAGGTGATGTTATCTTTCTCAAGAGATGTTTTAATTTTCATTCTGGCAAATAGCTAGGTAAAAGTGTTAGCAACCCCAGATTTCCTTAATCCATGAGTGGCTTTGTGAGGGTTTGCCTGCCCTTACTCTGGAGTGTAGCACTTTAAATTTCCAACTGAAATCCCTAGACAATTAATAGAAATTATCGTCTTTTATAAACCTGGAACTATATACATACACATAGCAGGTCTTCAAATAATATTGTTTAATTCAATGCCATTTTATTATAACACTATAGGCCCGGTGCACGAATTCGTGCATGGGTGGGGTCCCTCAGGGTGGCCTGCAGGGATTGGGCCAAAACCAGCAGCCCAACACCGCCTGCTGCTCCTGCCTGCCACTCCTGCTCATCCCAGCCCCACTGCGCCTGCCACAGGCTTGCACCCTGTCAGTCCTGATCGGGAAAGGCTTACACAGCCCCAGCAGCACTGGGCAGCTGTGAGCTCTGTATCTGGTGCCTGTCCTGAGGTGGGTGGGGGACCCGGGACAGGATCGGCCCTCCAGGTGGGCAGTCGGA
The DNA here is from genome assembly GCF_000147115.1 of Myotis lucifugus. NCBI lineage: Eukaryota > Metazoa > Chordata > Mammalia > Chiroptera > Vespertilionidae > Myotis > Myotis lucifugus. Next base: position 15,233,539 of record NW_005871050.1, on the reverse strand, counting down.
TGCCCTTGCCAGCCTGGGACCTGGATCCATCCCACTGAGGTTCACACCGGTTTTGTTGGGAGCCACCTGGCGGCCACTTTTATATTGTTTCTTCCTTTCAGAGCTTCTAGGGAGGGGAAGCGGCGGTGCCCAAGGCCGACTTCCAGGAGGTTGGTGGCGCTGTCAGAATCGAGCCGGCGGCGCTGGTCTCTTGGTGCCTGGCCCGTTCTCTGGAGATTGGACCTACAGGACTACTGAGGGAGGGAGTGGCTGCCACCAGGCTGGTGGGCCACAGGGATGGGTTGGTCAGCTGAGCAGCACTCCCACTGTGGGAGCTCACTGACCACCAGAGGGCAGCTCCTTCATTGAGCGTCTGCCCCCTGGTGGTCAGTGCACATCATAGTGACTGGTCGACCGGTCATTTGGTCACTTAGACTTTTAAATATATAGATTGGTGAGATGCCATAGAAACTTAACTCTTGTTTATATCAATTAACATATTGTAAAATTGGTTTTGTTTTATGTTGTTTCATTTTATGTTGTATTTAGTTCTGAAAACCTATCGATGATGCTAAGTGAGGACTTACTATACACACATATAATATATAAATTATATACTCTGTGTGTATAATTTATATTACATTATTTTATGTCAGTGTTATTTTTTATGTTTTATCCAGATCTTAGTATCTTAAATAGATGGATTGATCTGAAAATATCTAGTCTACCATTGTCAGAAACATAAGCCTACCAAGGACTATTGAAGTAAAGCTGGATAGAAGTTGCAGAACTTATAAAGAAACCTGGACTTCAAGAAAATTTCAGGGTGAGTAAAAAAATAAATTTCACAAAGGCCTACTTATATATTATAGAACTATTTAAAATAATAAAATATTTATAAATAAGGTAATTCATTATATAAAGGTATTTATAGTTTGAAAATATTGGTTGATGAACGGTACATATTTTAAGAAAAGCACAATTTTTAAAATGTTCCTATTGGGCTCTTTTTATATATTTACATGTTTATGTTTTCTGTGTATGTGTGCATGAGAAAATATGTGTATCCATCACTAAATTATGGAGCACCTCTTATATGCAATATATAATGTTAACTGTGGCAATAAACTATTCCTATAGGACATCCTGCTGTTCCGGGTATGAGCCCAAAGGCCAGGAGCCCAGCATACCTACTGGCTGATAATTAAAATACTTTGCTAAGTACCTAGGAGGGAGTAAACAAATTTACAAGTACTAATATTATAAAAGGCAATCATAAAAGTAATAATAAGTGGCATAACTGATCAAATATTAGGATATTGTTTTATTTTCATATTGTAGTTTGAATCAAGCGGGCTCACCTGAGGAATTGACTAATTACTACAACCTCATTAGACCCGTGCTATGGCAGTTAGCCCTTCAGATATGCTATATATAACTCCATTATGAGAACTAGAAGGGGAAAATTTAGTCTGTAATAGATAATCCCCTTGTCATAATTCCCTTATTCAACATGTATGTATTAAGTACACAGTATAACTCAAGTTTTTATGTGAGGTGCTATAGCTAAAACATATGACTCTATTTTCATGTTATTTAATATATAAAAATATCATAGAAACAGATGAGATTTTCATAGATAAATCCAGGTTGAATAGAAAAGATAATGAGGGCAGAAATAGTTTAATTATCTGGCAGAAAACTAGGCATCAACCAACAAAAAGTAACTATGAATGAGATGGAAAGAAATTGGTTGGGAAGGAATAACAGCAGGCACAATGGAATTAAAGGTTTTCTTGTTGTTGTGTTTTTAGTATATAAGAAGTATTGGGGTTTTAGTTTTTAAGAGGTGGAATAGTTAATCATTTGGTATTCAAAAAATGGTCATGGACATGAATGTCCCATATGGATTGATTGTGGTTTTAGAGTCAAGAAAGCCTGAGGCCAGGGTTTTGGATGCATGAACAATGCAAATATTGAGGTCCTACAGTCCTAAATTGAAATGTGTGGTAGTGGCTGTGATACAGGTAGGAAAGAGTAGATGAGATGACTGAGTAGGTATCATAGGCCACAAAAGGACAAGGATGTTCACATGAAGATAAATGAATAATTATCTGGAAGTGGTAGTATTAGCAGTGGACTTTCATAAGATAGCAATTGATTTCTGCCATATTCTTAGTATGGGACATCCAGTTTAAGACCATGTTCAAAAGAGCATAAGAAACCAGAAGACCATTATTTTAATCTCAGGTGTGTCATCTACTACTGTGATAATTGAGGTGACCATATAATTTATAATTAAAACTGGGGAAATTAGAAAGTGAAAAGGATACTGTTAAAAATTATACCAAGGCAACATATGTAAACTTGGACTGGCCAGAAGAAAAAGACACATGTGGTTACCATGTAGGCAATTCACATTGCTTTGCCTGTAAAATGTAGACACTATCCAATTTAAGACAACTGTGTGAAAGTACCTAAGCCCTTAAGGAGTGCTCAATTAGTGTTTGTCAAACTGAAACTTTTTTTTGTTTTGTTTTGCTTCAGGAACTGTAAGCTTATTGAAATTAGGGAATGCACCTATTTTTTTTTCTTTGTAGCCCCACAATAATTAGTACATAACTATGCATTTAAAAGAAATCCAGAAAGTGTAACTTTTACTCTGTCTTTGTAACTTTATTTGGAGCAGACTGCAATTTATTTTCATGCCTCAATTATTTTAAAGTCAAAACTTATATATATATATATTAGCAAATTAGAAAACTTTCTTCTATTACTTTTTTGATAATTAATGTGTTATAAAAACAAGTTTTTGAAAATGAAATTCAGGTTTGTATTAGTGTCTCAGGATCTGGAGTTGGACCAGCTCTTTTTCATTCAATCTTGTGAAGGGCTGTTCTGCCCTGTGGGCACTAAAACTGTTTGGTCCCAGACAGATGGAAGTACTTTGGGCATGACTTCCATTTTTGCTGGTCCCTGGTGCTATTTAACCCAAATTCAAGGAGTCAAGGACAAGCTTAAAGTTTCTGTCTTGGGTAATATAGAAATTTGGTGCAGGCGAACTTAAGGTTAATATTTGGCACTGTTATTATTTGGATACTTGGCATTTCAGCCACCTTGGTGATTTAAATGCTTTTCTTGAGACAGAAGAGTAGGCATGTTTTTTGACATCCCTTTGGTAAACATGTAAGAATTAATTTAATGCTTGAATTACTTTACCATCCTCAGTGACTATTTCTCATTCTCTTCTAAAATGGTCTTTCTTCATCCATGGCTGATCTCTTATCCGAGGCTGCTTTAAAAGTGACTTTACAGCTTACATCACTTGTTACACTACCCTCAGATTAATTTAGGTTTCTCTTCTGCCATATGGTTCTCCTTATTTTGCTATTTAAAAAATTCTTCTATTACTTTTTTGATAATGACTGGGAGATTTCAAACTTATATTGGTTTCTTACTTAAATCAAAATATCCTGCGATCCTAATAGAAACACAGACTTTAACAACAAAATTGGAAGGGTTACTAAAGGCCATATAATCCAAAACCCCACTCTTTCAAAAATGTGAATTCCTCTATAACATTCCTGATATGTCTTTACACTGAATACTTCCAATTACTTAAGGATTTTCATCAAAGTTTACTTCTTGATATATCCCATTCCATCTTTAGGCTAGTACTATTGTGACTAGTTTTTATTTACACTGAACCAAAATCTGTAACTTTGCCTATGGATCCTTGCAACCTCTTGGGGCCATACAAAAGAAAATGACAGCAGTCTATATATATGAACTTATCATGCCTCCTCCAAAATCTTAACCAGGATAAATGTGCTGAAACCCTTTAGCATTTCTTTGAACAACAAAGATTTGGATTTTTCCAGGATGACCAACCTGTCTTAGTTGGTTTTCTTGGTTTTAGAACTGAAAGTCCCACATCCTGGAAACTCCCTCCATTTCCAGCAAACAGGGACATGGGTCACTTTAGTTTTCTCGCTATCCTAGTCACTCTGAACATAATCTAATGTAGTGCTACTCTTTTCTAATGCAATGCTCAGAAGTAGACATAATGCATCTCACCACAGAATAATTTTTTTTCAAAGAAGGGAAAAGCAATTTATTTGTAATGTAGTTGTCTCTGTGATGAGAAAAAAAAAGCAACATAATTTTTTAAATGTATGTTCTTGTTTTGTTTAATTGGAGGCATTCTATAAAGCTGGCAGTTATTTGGACTGCAATCATGTGGCTTATTATACAACCTTCTTTAGGGAGCTTGACTAGACAGCCCAGCCAGGCATATTGAGATGGAATAAAGAAGAGAGGGTGACTCTGAAGCTTCAACTAGGATATGGCATTGGTGTTAACATCATGTCTTTGTTTTGACTTATTTGAGAGGCCAAGGAAGCAACAACTGAACTACCACTAACCCTAGGGTGATTTTTTTTAATGGAGGGAATTTCACCTTCACCTGCCAGGAAGGATACATTTCCTATTGTGCCCTTGAAAATCCCTGGTCAGAGTTCCTAATCTCACACCCCACATTATGAGGTGATTATGTATAAAAAGTAAGTACTTGTGAAAACCCACGTCCCGCATGGTTCAGGGTTCAGGCTCTGGAAGAGGGGCCGCAAATGACAGAGATGAGACAAGAAATAATAATTTGGAAATTGGGCGGGGGGAGGTGGGAGCCCAGGAGGATTCTGCTTCTGCTCAGGCCTTGCCATCCTTTTATTCAGTTTGGGATACACCTATAGCCCTGAGGCAGGCAATTTCCAGTAACAGACAGACTATCTTACCAGTAAAGATTTACATGACTATCTGGTGGGAAAGTTGCTTCAGCTACCATTGTCTGGACTAAACAGTGGGTGCACAGCCCTGACCTTTGCCAGGGCTCAAGGTTCACCAGCATTCCGGGCTCCTTGTCCAAACCTCTCTGCTAGTGAAGACAATGGGCGGCTTCCCACAAGTACTCATGTTCTTTCCAATTCCATTTTCAGTTCTTGTGCAGGATAGGTGAACACAACCAGTCCCCTATAGGGCTTTCTTTCACTAACTTAGGCCTGTGTGTCTTAAACACTTGCCAAAAATAGTTAAAAATTTTCAAATATTGTATTCCATAAAATCTAAGACAATGTGTTATTTTAAGTATCTTTAAGAAAGAAGAAAAGCAATGCAAACTAAATTAGGACATGCTATGATCCTAATTTAGAGACGTAATAATATCAAAATGTTGACATCTTGGAAACTATGAACAAATTATATCACTACATTATCGAAGAGGCAGTTTAAGACTACATATATACATCAGGTCTTTTTATGTGCAGGCATTCTATAAGAGAAAAAGAATACGGTAAACCATTTAAAATTTTCAAAATATTTAACTTATAATGCATACTATGTATTTAAGCTATAGTAACACACTAACATAGGGAATCCTAGTGGTTATAATTATGTAATCTACCAGACTCTTAATTCCTGTTATGTAGCATACTCACAACTATCTAGAAGAATATGGAGAAACAGTGCTGAAAAATATGACATTTCATCTCCAGTGGTAAGGGGTAAATTATTCAAATAATTTAGGTTATCAGGATAATTATTGGAAAACAAACAAAAGTAGAACCTTACCTCATATCATATATTGTCAACTAACATTATAACAATGACCCATGAATAATATTAATTAACCTAAACAAAATTTATATCATGCATTATAAAAAGGAAGGTATACCTGACATTATATTAGGTTCCAAAGGTCCTTAGGTCAGTGATATAACAGTTCAAGGAAATATCACACTTAATTGTCTCAAGCTAATTTCTAATGTTCCAACTATTTATATCAAAATTTACAGAAAATAAATCTATATATCAACACCTCAAAATAAATGATATACCTAAAATTCACCTTTCAATTGCATAACTACTACAAATGCATAGCTTTTTATCTTCTGTTATCATTAAGTAACTCAGATCAACTTGCTTAAAAATAAATTTAGTCTCTTTCACAAAAGAAAGAGTCCAGAGGTAGAGTGACAGCTGTTTGGTTCAGTAGCTCAATAACATTGTCCAAGTCGCAGGTTCGATTTCTGCTCTGCCATGCTAAATTATAATTCATTGTTGAACAACATAACCAGGCATCATATCCAGATAAGGAAATGTTCCACAGACAATTTCACTTCATCCTGCATGATTGCTTGAATCTTTGAGGAAACCTTTTCCAGAAATAACCTGCCAGACATCTCCTCAGTTTATGTGTCTAGAATTTGGACCTATCACCACTCTAAACCAAATTCTGGAAATGAAAAGGGGATTATCATTTTTATTAAAACTAATCAGACTTATCTCATTAAAATGGAACAAATGGAACAAAAGTTAGTATTATCTGAGACACATGTCCAAAGGATTGCCAAAAGAACATTACTATATTTTAGTCCAAGTCCAACAAAACTGACTGATTTGTAAAGTATCTTTCTTCAGCATACCAAAGTATGAGATAGCTACTAAAGCCTTTACATTTCTTTGTCATTTTTGTTTTGTTTTAAAAAATATATTTTTATTGATTTCAGAGAGGAAGGGAAGGGAGAGAAAGAAACATTAAAGATGAGAGAGAATCATTGACCAGCTGCCTCCTGCACACCCCCGACTTCAGATTGAGCCCGCAACCCAGGCATGTGCCCTGACCAGGAATCAAACCATGACATGCAGGTTCATAGGTCAACCCTCAACAACTGAGTCACACAGGCTAGGCTGTTTGCCTTTTATGGTTTCTTTTTGTCTGATCACTGTGGTTAGGACTTCCAGTGCTATGTTGAATAAGAGTGGTGAAAGTGGACATCTCTGTCCTATTCATATTTTTAGGGGAAATGGCTTTATTTGTTGCCCATTAACAATGATGCTGACTGCAGGTTTGTCATATATGGTCTTTATTATGTTGAGATATGATCCCTCTATTCCCACTTTGCTCAGAGTCTTTATCAAAAAATGAGTGTTGGATTTTGTTGAATGCTTTTTCTACGTCTATTGATATGGTCATGTGATTTTTGTTTTTCAGTTTGTTTACATAGTATATCATGTTTATTGATTTGTAAATATTGTGCCAGCCTTGCCTCCTGAAATAAATCCCACTTGGTCATGGTGTATGATCTTTCTAATATAATGCTGGATCCAATTTGCTAATATTTTGTTGAGGATTTTAGCATCTATGTTTATCAGGGATGTTGGTCTGTAATTCTCTTTCTTTTTAGTGTCTTTATTTGGTTTTGGGATTAGGGTAATGCTGGCCTCATAAAAAGAGCTTCAAGCAAAATAGTTTTAAGGAAGTTTTATGGTACTATGAGCCTGGATTAAAAGAAAATGAGATTGTATAAAACTCAGAAAAGTACTGTGCCTTCAATATTCTTTAAGCAGGCTTCAGGCTAAAAAGTTGCTCATAAATCATATTTTCCAATGCCCTCTTCAGAAATGACCAAGCGGAATAACAAAGAGAATAATATTTTAGAGAGTACAGTTATGAGCCATGAAGAACAATGGAATATTGAGCCACTATCCGGAAGCATAATGGGATATAATTAAGAAACATTCCCCACTCCTTCTTTGTACGATTCTGGCCACATTAGTCCAGTGGGAATTGGTATACTATATAATAAAAGCCTAATATGCTAAGTGTCTGGTTGACTGGTCGGCCATTCAACCAATCAAAGCGTAATATGCTAATGATATGCTAAGACCGCTCAACTGCCCATTTTGATGTGCAACGACCACCAGGGAGCAGATGCTCCAACTGGTAGGTTAGCTTGCTGCTGGGGTCTGACTGATCTGGACTGAGTGAGATGGGCTGAACACACCCTGGAGTCCTCCTGCAGTCCCTCCCCTGCTGGCCAACATCCCGCATATCTCCCTGGCCCTGATTGTGCACAGGTGGTGTCCCTGGGCCTGACCTGTGTCCTCTCGCAATCCAGGACACCTTGGTGGATGTTGGAGAGCCGGTTTTGGCTCGATCCTGCAGGTCAGACCAAGGGACCCCACTGGTGCACAAATTCATGCACTGGGCCTCTAGTGTATGTATAAAAGGACTAGGCATTACCTATTTTTTCCCTTACTTAAAAAGAATGTTTTTGTAATTATCAAGTCCTTCTATCATCATATATGGATGGTCAATAAATTATCATTTTATTTCATTCATTTTTGGGTCCCCATCTAAGGAGCAACATCAGTACCTGACCATAGATCATGAGATACTAGATTCTTGGCCTGATGATGTGACTGAATGAGTAAATAATATTTCCAAGTGTTTCAGAAGAGTCAAACTCTTGGTAAACAAGCTGTTTGCATCACTATTCAACCTTTTTATACAATTCTGCTATCTTATCTTCAATATAAAAATAATCAAGCTATCTTATCCCCTAAATGATAGGTTCTATAAAAAATTCATGATAATGGGTGACTGTTGAGGTATGAAAATTGACAAAGTTATTTAAAATTATGTAAGTACATCTTCAATCAATCCTGTATTTTTTGTCTGTTTCCTTAGTATCATTACACTTGCAAAATCATATGTACTACCATCACATCATATAATATCTCTCTCTCTCTCTCTCTCTCTCTCTCTCTCTCTATATATATATATATATATATATATATATATATGTGTGTGTGTGTGTGTGTGATATATATATATATATACATATATATATAATCATGACTTACATTTATGACTGTGTTCTAAGGTATAATATTTACATCATTACCATCACTTTCATGTTTGATGTTCAAGTTTTGCACCATTGATCCACTTGGCCGGTGGTGTTCAGTGGTTGGAGTATTGGCTAGCACACCGATGGCCAATAGATATATGAAAAGATTCTCAGCATCACTGATTATCAAAAACTGCAAATTAAAACCACAATGAGATATCACCTCACACCTGTTAAAATGGCTATCATCAATAAACCAGCAAACAACAAGCACTGGTGAGGATGTGGAGAAAAGGGAACCCTAGTACAATACTGGTGGAAATGTAGATTGGTGCAGCCACTGTGGAAAGCAGTATGCAGTTGCCCCAAAAAATTAAAAATAGAATTGCCTTATGACCAATGTTTTTACTTCTGGGAATATAGTTGAATAAACCTGAAACACTAATTCAGAAAATATATGCAACCCTATGTTCATTGCAATGTTGTTTACAATAGCCAAGATTTGGAAGAAGCCTAAGCACCCATTAGTAGATAAGGAGATACAAAAGCTGTGATACATTTGCACAATGGAGTACTACTCAGACATAAATAATAAGGAAATGTTACCCTTTGAGACAGGATGGATGGACCTGGAGAGTATTATGCTAAATGAAATAAGCCAGTCAGAGAAATACAAATGGCATATAATCTCACTTATATGTGGAATCTAATGAACAAACCAATCTAACAAGCAAAATAGAAACAGATTCATAGATACAGAGAACAGTTTAACAGCTTTCAGCAGGAAGGGGGCTTGGGGGGCTGGGTGAAAAGGGTGAAGAGAGTAAGCAAAGAAAAAGTCCTCATAGGCACAGATAACAATATGGTGATTACCAGAGGGAAAGGGTGTGAGGGGAGTTTTAAGAGGATAAAAGGGGGATAAATGATGATGGAAGGAGACTTGACTTATGGTGGTGAACACATAATACAATATGCAAATGATGTATTATAGAATTGTATCCCTGAAACCTATATAATTTTATTAACCAATGTCACTCCAATAATGTTAATACAAAATTTTAAAAGACAAAAAATATAATAAGAATTGAAAAGGAAAATATAATAAAGGAAAATAGTAAGAAATTATTTGAATAACTTAGTTTATATGAACTGAACCATTTAAGTCAATTAGCTAAAACAATAATTTCTGTATAATTTCAAAACATTTATAACCTTTAAGAATGCAAGAATTGCTAAGACTGTAGTAGTATTTCTCTGAAAATCACACATATTTTACATTTGTAAAATATATGTCTACAACATGATATGTAGGATACAAATTAATTTTCTCATTTGTGTAAATTTGTTGTACTCAAATGTTTCATGCTAATATAGTAAAAGTGTCAATGAAGGTAAGAAACCACAACAGTGACTGCCTCAAGGAGCATATAGTCCTTTGATTAAGACATATACTTCAATATGAAACAAATCACATTCAGCAATTAAATCTTTTGTGATCTCCTTTCACCATCTTTGCAACATAATGGAATTAAATTGGATCACTTGTTCTAAGAGGAATAAAACCAAACATAGCAACATCAACAAGGAAACACGTAATTCCCCCACCCCCTTTTCATACCTTTCAGTAGGGAAAACTCAGCATTGTGGTACAGTGGAAAGAACACTAAAGTAGAAATCACTCTTAGGATTTTTGGCTTGAATTTACCACTTAGAGCCTGTCAAATTCAGGACAAGTCCCTTCAACTTTTTAGAGACAATTGTTCTTCTATGTGAAGAGTGGTAGGTGAATTTGATCAGATGCACTATCTATAGCCTAAGCTGTCTATAATTATGTGATTTGTATATCCTTGTCTATTCCATATGGAAGTTCTTTGTGCAGATCTTCACCAACAGTAACTTTTTGGCAATGAGAATTTTTCTTAGAAAATAAAAAAATTTCCTGTTTCTCAGAGTGTATTAATAGAAATCCTTTGAGCTATGAGGGAGGGTAAAGTTTTACCTTCTCCCTCCATTTGTTTCAGGATGTAGCTTTTCCTCTTTAGAAAGCAAACTCATTGCTTCATTGCCAGCTATGGAGGTCTTTCTGTTCCCCAGGCTTTCATCTTGTTTGAGATATGTCAACTTGTTTTTCTTTTATAAGACATATGACAAATAATGAGAATTATTTCTCACTCCTAAAATTTGTGATCTAAATGATTTACCATTTATTTCATCAGAAAATTTACTTAGTTTGTAATGGGTCCCTGTTATGAGGCTAGTGACAATGTCAGGGAATTAAAATAAAATGATCAAGAAATTACAGCTTAAGAGAAGATGCCAGCTAATAAGAGTGCATAATGAGCCAGACCCCAAATCCAAACCTTGCTCTGGAGCACCACCATAGTGCTATTGGCCTAATATTTGGCCTGCCCTAAGATTTACACTCTCCATTTCCAGAAGTCTAACTCAAGGAGGATGTCCCTAGGGTGAGATTTGAAGAAAGAATGCCCAGGTGTATTCATCTGTCAGCTCATCAATGTACAGAAATGGTTGAATTTTATATCACCTCACTGACTTTTCCTCCCCTGACACACACAGCAATAGCTGAGAGGAAAACATAAGGAAAGAACAAACTGTTTCTTAAAAGGAAAACATAATAAGAGCAGGAGGCAAAGGCATAGTCTTTCTAACTTCTACTATGTGATTGACACACAGAAGATCATAACGGGAGAAAGCTGTCTAGTCTATTCTTTGTGTTTTTCAGAATAACAACTCTTTTGAGACACAGAGCATGGGTAGCAACTGTGAACTGTCTGGCACACCAGCATTGGGTATATTAGCAAATACACGAATAAATCATTTCACAATTTCTTGAAGTATATGCTTCCTCAAGTGTAAATATTCACTGTGGCACAGAACATATTTACCAACAGGCCCAAATATCTAATTGACCCAACTATCTTGAGTCTCTCTGTATAAATTAAGAAGTAAAAAGTAGATAAACTTATGTTCAGTTGTTTTTTTTTAAACAATTTTGCTTGGATTAGTCATAAAAAAATTTCATGACACATTAAACAGCTAGTCATCATCCTAAGTTGTTTTGCTTGCTGACAAACTTTATAAAATACAGATAACATAAATTTATTTGTCTAGTAAACGTGGATAGATTAATAATTGTATGTCTGCATTATGCTTAATGATGACAAATCTAATGGTATACGTACTTATTGTTTTGTTTTGCTAAACCAACAGTATTCTTATTTGCCAAAGATTAACAAAACTATGCAAACTTGAAAAGCATTTTGGTTCTTACTTTTCTGAGAGAATATTTAATTTAAGTGCTTATTTGTCTTTAAGCCAATTAAATAGAGCTCTTTTACAAGTAAACTTTGGCAATACCATTATGAGGTAGAAAAAATACCACATATGAATTGCATACATACATACATGTATATGTAAATCTACAGAGACACAAAAAAGCAGTTTTAAATTTCATTTTAAAAATTTAGGTATGTGTCAGGGGTAATAATGCAAAATTGGGTTTCTGTCATATGCAATACATTAAAGCTACTCACTCAGATGGCTAAAGTTTTTTATTTGTTTATTTTAAAATTTTATTTATTTATTTGCTGACAGTATTACAGATGTGCCCCATTTACCCCATTTGCCCCCCTCCACCCAACACCCACCACAGTCCAAGTTTTTATCACACTATTATCTGTGTCCATGGAGTATGAATATATGCATATCAGTTCTTTGGATAATCTCTTCCCACCCACCTACCCACTCCTACCTTCCCTCTGAGATTTTACAGTCTGTTCCATGCTCCTATTAGTCTCTGGATCTATTTTGTTCAACAGTTTATTTTGTTCATTAGATTCCACATATGAGTTAGATCATGTGATAATTGTCTTTTCTGATGGGCTTATTTTGCTTAGCATAATGCTCTCCAGGTTTATCCATGCTGTTGTAATAGTAAGAGTTCAGAAGATGGTGAGAACGACATCAGTGGTTTGGAATATGAGGAGGCAAAAAACACCCAATCAGAAAAGAAAAAAGAATACAAAAATTTGAAGATAGTGTAAGGAGCCTCTGGGATAACTTCAAGCGTACCAACATTCACATCATGGGGGTGCCAGAAAGAGAAGAGAGAGAGCAAGGTATTGAAAACCTATTTGGAGAAATAATGACAGAAAACTTCCCCTACCTGGTGAAAGAAATAGACTTACAAGTCCAGGAAGTGCAGAGTCCCAAACAAGATGAACCCAAAGAGGCTGACACCAAGGTACATCATAATTAAAATGCCAAAGGTTAAAGACAACGAGAGAATCTTTTTTTAAAATATATTTTATTGGTTTTTTATAGAGAGGAAGGGAGAGGGATAGAGAGGTAGAAACATGGATGAGAGAGAAACATTGATCAGCTGCCTCCTGCACACCTCCTGCTGGGGATGTGCCCACAGCCCAGGTACATGCCCTTGACCAGAATTGAACCTGGAACCTTTCAGTCTGCAGGTTGATGCCCCATCCACTGAGCCAAACCGGTTAGGGCCAAAGAGAGAATCTTAAAAGCAGTTAGTTATCTACAAGGGAGTACCCATACAATTGTCAGCTGATTTCTCAACAGAAACTATGCAGGACAGAAGGGAGTGGCAAGAAGTATTCATAATGATGAATAGCAAGAACCTACAACCAAGATTACCAAGCAAAGCTATCATTTAGAATTGAAGGTCATATAAAGAGCTTCATGGACAACAAAAATCTAAAGGATTTCATCACCCCCAAACCAGTATTACATAAAATGTTGAAGGGCATTCTAGGAGGAGGAAGAAGAGGAGGAGAAGGAGGAGGAGGAGGAGGAAGAGGAGGAGAAAGAAGAAGCAATAAATACATATTATCAACAATTGAATATAAAAATCAAAATAAACAAACAAGGAATCTAATGAACAAAATAAACTGATGAGTAAAATAAAACCAGAGGCATAGAAACATGGAATAGACTGATGAATCTCAGAGGGAAGGGGGTGTGGGGTGGGAAGAGATTAACCAAAGAACTTATATGTGCACTAGAGGCCCGTTGCATGAAGAGATTCATGCAATAGGCCTTCCCTTCCCCTGGCTGCAGGCACCGGTTTTCCTCCAGCACCTGGGACCCAGGCCTTCTCTCCGGCCAGAGCCTTCAGTCTTTGTGGCTCCAGATGGAGCCTTCAGTCTTCGAGGCTCTGAATGGAGCCTTCAGTTTTCGCTCCGCCGCTTCCCCCCTATGTATGCAAATTAACCGCCATCTTTGTTGGGTTAATTTGCATACTTTCCTGATTGGCTGGTGAGTGTAGCGGAGGGATGGTTAATTTAGATGTTTGTCTATTATTAGGTAAGATATGCATTACCTATGGACATAGACAATAGGGTGGTAAAGGCCTGGAGTGGAGCAGGAACCAGGTGGAGGGGGAGAATGGAAGGGAAAAAGGGGATATCTGTAATACTATCAACAATAAAGATTTTTAAATGAGTAAATAAATAGATAAAAATTTAATTTAAAAAAGGAAAAATTATGACATAGTAGGCTCTAGGGCTTAGGTGTTTTTTATAGTGTTCTTGCTGTGCTTATTTGTAAGTTTTAAAATCCTACCTAATAAAAGGGTAATATGCAAATCAACCAAACAGCAAAACGACTGGTCGCTATGACATGCACTGACCACCAGGGGGCAGATGCTCAATGCAGGAGTTGTCCCCTGGTGGTCAGTGCACTCCCACAGGGGGAGCGCTGCTCAGCCAGAAGCCCTGAGCCAGGCTCATGGCTGGCGGGCGCAGCGACAGTGGCGCTAAGGATGTCCGACTGACATCTTAGGCCCATTCCCCAGACCTCTAGTTCTATATAATAAAAGCCTAATATACTAGGTGTCCAGTCGTCTGGTTGTCCATTCAACCAATCAAAGTGTAATATGCTAATGATATGCTAAGGCCACTCAACCTCTCACTATGATGTGCACTGACCACCAGGGGATAGACGCTCCGACTGGTAGGTTAGCTTGCTGCTGGGGTCCAGCTGATTGGGACTGAGCGAGATGGGCCAGACACACCCTGGAGCCCTCCCACGGTCCCTCTCCAGCTAGCCAACCTCCCATATCCCTCCCAGCCCCTATTTTGCACTGGTGGGGTCCCTCAGCCTGGCCTACACCCTATCGCAATCTGGGACATCTCAGGGGATGTTGGAGAGCCAGTTTTGGATTAATCCCACAGGCCAGGCCAAGGGACCCCACTGGTGCAAGAATTCATGCACCGGGCCTCTAGTATCATAATAAAAAGCAAGGAAAAGAGTTCTTTCTATATTACAGCTGCATAGTATTCTATTGTGTAGATGTACGACAGCTATTTTATTCACTCATCTGCTGATGGGAACTTGGGCTATTTCCAAATCTTAGCTATTGTAAATTTTGCTGCTATGAGCATAGGGTACATACTAGTATATTATTTCTGATTGGTGTTTCGGGTTTCTTAGGATATATTCCTTGAAAAGGGATCACTGGATCAAATGAGAGTTCCATATTTAATTTTTTGAGAAAACTCCATATTGTTTTCCACAATGGCTGCACCAGTCTGCATTCCCACTAGCAGTGTACTAGGGTTCCCTTTTCTCCACATCCTCACCAGCACTTGTCATTTATTCATTTGTTGATGGTGTAAGGTGGTACCTCATTGTCATTTTAATGTGCATATCTCTGATGATTAGTGACTTTGAGCATGTTTTCATATGTCTTTTGGCCATCTGTATGCCCTCTTTAGAGAAGTGTCTATTTAGGTCCTTTGCCCATTTTTAAATTGTATGACCAATTTGTTTCCAAATAGCTCCAATATTTTCCTTGAGGTGAGTCATACCTTAAATTTACATTTCAAAGAGATGGCTCTTGGGACCTCAGGGAATACGGGTAGAAAATTTACAACTCTAAGGCACAGAGAAAGGATATAACTTTTCTCCAAGAAGGAGTTTGGGGCATATTTTCCTTTTATCAGAAATCTAGAGTAATTACGTTTTTTTTCTTAATTGCAGTATATTTGTTTGCTTGTTTTTGTAATATCTGCAAGCATTTTAAGATTAATGGGGGAGTTTTTAGGGGGTGTAAGGACAGCTAGGCTTTGAATTGTTTCTAAAACTACATTTCTATTATTTTAGACTTCTTGTAAGCCAATAACAGTTATTTTTTCCTCACCTGAGGATATTTTTTGCATTGATTTTCAGAAAGAGTAGAAGGGAGGGAGGTAGGGAGAGAGATTGGTTGCATCCAGCATGAACCCTGACCTAGGCCAAGAATGGAAACTGTAACCCCGGTACATGCCCTTGACCGGGAATTGAACCCAAGACCCTTTGGTGTTCAGGCCAATGCTCTAACCCTGTGGTCGGCAAACTGCGGCTCACGAGCCACATGCGGCTCTTTGGCCCATTGAGTGTGGTTCTTCCTAAGCCTTAGGAGTACCCTAATTAAGTTAATAACAATGTACCTACCTATATAGTTTAAGTTTAAAAAATTTGGCTCTCAAAAGAAATTTCAATCATTGTACTGTTGATATTTGGCTCTCTTGACTAATGAGTTTGCCGACCACGGGGTTAGTAACCAATTAGCAAACTGGCTGGGGCAAGAACGTTTGTTTTTAATTCCACAAATCACTGGATCTGCAGTGAGAATATTGTCAAAGAAATGACCCAATTATCCAACTACATTATCCTCAATTTGCTTCTTTATATCAGGAAGATTTTTTCCACTAAGATGAAAATCAGAAGATCACTATGTTCTAAATCCAGAATGTTTAAATAAGTTGTTCCACAAAGGACTAAAGATGTTTCTTTCTGTTTGAGTACATAGTTCTATTTTAGCTTGTCAGAGAATACTTAAAAAATAGTCACTCTGGAGAGACATCATCAACATAGCAAAATAGATTCCAGCACTCATTCCCTCTCCAAAAGCAAATGGGCAGCTATCCATTGAGTTATGTAGTCAAATAAATGTATGTTTAAATTGAGCTCTGCCATTTACTAACTATATGACCTTGGGTAAATCAATGATTCATTGTGAATTTCAAATTCAATATTTGCAAAAAGGACAGGATAATAACCTGTCTTCTAGGATCACTTTAATTATTAAATATGATTGTATATGTAATGTTCCCAATAAACGCTACAACATTATAAATAACTAGAGGCCTGGTGCATGAAATTTGTGTATGGGTAGGGTACCTAGGCCTGGCCGGCAATCAAGGCCAATCTGTGGGGTGAACAATGGGGTGATCAGGGGGCCCCCGCGGGCACCCACCTTGGCTGGCCTGGTGCTGCCCGCTCGCCAGCCCCACATCTGCCGCTGCCACCAGTAGCCTCCCTCTGCAGGGTGACTGGCAGGGCGATCAGCCCACCTTGGCTGGCCTGGGGCCTGTGGGCTGGGGGCAGCTCCTGTGTTGAGCGTCTGTCCCCTGATGGTCAGTGCACATCATAGAGACTGGTTGGCCATTCAGTCGATTTGCATATTAGGCTTTTATTATATAGGATAAATACTTATAATATCTATTGTCGGTTTTTCCTAGCCTCAAAGTATCTACATTGAGAACCAAGGCTGCTTTGTTTTTATTTCTCACATGTCACCTAGCACAGGATTTACTTAGAGTTTGCCAACTGACTGAATCAATCCCCTAATCAATATCCTTATCCTGTAAACTTTGGTTGAACATTTCTATAATATTTTGAGGATATTTTAAACACAAACATAGCCTCTGGCCAAGAAATAACAGTTGTAAATGAAGACTCCACGACTCTAATGTTTACTTTTGGGGATTTGCCTCTTTCTTACAATGTCATGGCAAGTAGTTCCAAGAGAACTCAAAGGATTTACTTCTGTCTGTTGAAGTTATTTGTGAGAAAAAGGAATTGTGAGTGAATGAAGCCCTATCAAAATGAAGAAAAAAAATCCACTTCTTTTAAATACTAGTCCTTTCCATGCTTTCGTCTTAGATACTGAAAAAAATCTTCCCTAAGGAAGAAGGGAAGATATGGAGTATATCCATTTTCTCAGAAACTGTTAGCAGATGGCCAAAGCACGTGTTGTGATTCCCTGGGCTGGCAGTTTACACTTTCTGACCCTGCCAGAGCACAACTATGCAGTGATTAGTATTCAAGCATCAAACGTATTTCTCAGTATTTCTTTATATAACTCAGTAGCTGCCAAGATTCCTCTTTATTGCCTCTGACTACTTTTCATCTTTTCTGATATCTGACAGCACCTGAGATTTTTTTAAATATATTTTATTGATTTTTTAAAGAGAGGAAGGGAGAGGGATAGAGAGTTAGAAACATCGACCATCGACCAGCTGCCTCCTGCACACCCCCTACTGGGGATGTGCCTGCAACCAAGGTACATGCCCTTGACCGGAATCAAACCCGGGACCTCTCAGTCCGCAGGCCGATGCTCTATCCACTGAGCCAAACCGGTTAGGGCCGCACCTGACATTTTCAGCCTACTTGGCACAAAACAACTTTATAAACTTTTATTTTAGCTTTGTTAGTTGGGCTCTTAGTCTGTGAAGCACCCTTTAAAGCATGGATTTGTTTGTCTCAGGTGTACACACTTGACTTGTTTACAGGAAGAAATCTGTATAAGGTTGCCAAAGAGCACATGAGGCTATCTCTGAGTGTATGAGCTGTGTCCTTGAGGGATAACACCTGCTTCGGTGCCCTCAGCAATTAGCTCTTTTCTTTCTTCCCCTATCCTTCTCCAGGAAGCATTTTCTACAGTTCCTTGTGTTTTGAAGTTTCATAGGATTATTTTCTGTGGGGAATTATGTGAATCAGAATAATATATGGCCTTTTAAAATGTCTGCTATTCCTTGGTTACAGAAATATATGTTTTTCTATGGTACACTCTATGCAACAAAAAGGATGTGGTTTTAAAAGAAGTTTAGCTAAAGATTTTGCAAGTCACTTGTTAAAACAGTAAAACGATGTGACTGTTTAGATTACTTTTATAATGGAACATTGAAATTTACCATCCTCATCCTTAATCTAGTGGGAAAACTTGATTTGAAAGTGGTAGTAGATCAAAAGAGTAGTTTATTTTCCCAAAGCAGGCCTTTATGTCCCCCAGGTCACTAATAGAAGATATCACTCTGAGGGAGAAAAAAATTCCTACTCAAGATGAACCTTCTTTAAAAAGTTTCAAAGTATAGAAGAAGAAATGACTGCCCTGACTGGTTTGGCTCAGTGGATAGAGCGTCGGCCTGCGGACTGAAAGGTCCCAGGTTCGATTCCTGTCAAGGGCATGTACCTTGGTTGCTGGCACATCCCCAGTAGGGGGTGTGCAGAAGGCAGCTGATCGATGTTTCTCTCTCATCGATGTTTCTGACTCTCTATTCCTCTCCCTTCCTCTCTGTAAAAAATCAATAAAAAAATATTTAAAAAAAAAAGAAGAAATGACATTGAAAAAGAAATACAGCTACTCAAAAGTTGAAAAATGAATAATTTTACTCAGACTAAAGTACAAACTGAAATTACACCAAATTTTATATATATATATATATGCAAATTAGGCTGGGACGCCATAACGGGTCATGACCAGACAGGAGGAGGCTGTGCGTGCAGGTGAGGCCCGGAGCAGAGATGGAGATAGACACAGGGGAGCCTGCCTGAGCTGGCACAGCAGCTCTGGCTGAAGCAGACACAGGCAAGGGTGCAGGGGGTGTCTGGGGCGAAAGTCAGGCACCGGTCCTGGCCGCCCGGGGCACCAGTCAGGCCTGACTCCCACGGTGGCCCGCGGGGTGCTTTCTCTTATGGCAGGAGGCAGGACGCCTCCTCGCGGGATTTCAATTGCGCGCTGGGCCTCTAGTATATTTAATATCATCTAAGATGACTAAAACTATAACTTGCTACATGTTTTATACAGCCATCAAACTAAAAATAATTTATACATTTTCATATGGTTAAAAGAGCAAAATAATAATATTTTGCTATACATGAAATTTATATGGCATTCAAATGTCAGTATCTATAAAATTTTGTTTAAACATAGCCACAATTTTTACATATTACATATGATTGCTTTCACATTATAAAGGTATAGTTGAATAGATGCAGCAGAGAGTAAAATGACTCACATATTTACTGTTTGGTCTTTTACAGAATAAGTTTGCTGATCTTAGATCTAAGACATAAAGGACAGAATAAAATACAAAAACAATAAAATTAAGTTATGAAATAAAGGGATATAACTGTGGATGCCATGAAAAATAAATAGTTGGAAACTCAATAAAACAAATAAATAGTCCTTTAAAGTAAAAAATAATAAATGGAACTGACTCTAAACTCATCAAAAGTGAAAAAAAACAAAACCCACATTCATTGGAAACTGGTATTAGGGAATTAATCAGAACACATGGCAGAGAAAATGTGCAAATATGAACAAAGAAAAACTTTAAAAATCATGAGTTTGTAGAAAATTAAAAAGAATCACCAAAAACTCCTGAAATAAATAAGTAATTATTTCAGGGTGGCAGAATGTAAGGTTAATATACAAGAGTTAATAGTTTTTCTATATACCAGAAGTAAACAAGTAGAATTTAAAGTTAAAACACAATACTATTTACGTTAACACTCCCCAAAATGAAACAGTTATAAATCTAACAAAAACATGTACATTATCTATGTGAGGCAAACTAAAAAACTCAGATGAACAAAATCAAAATATTAAATAAATGAAGAGATACTCATCTTGGGGGGAATGGAAGATTTAATATTGGCAAGATATCATTTCTTCCTAACTTGATCTATCTATTAAGGGCAATCACAATAAAAATCACAGCATTTTATTTTGTGGACATATATAAACTCATTCTAAACTTTATATGGAAATTCAAAAGACAAGAATATACTACACAATATTGAAAGAAAAGATAAAAGGTAGAAGACTGAAACTACCAGACCTGAAGATTTACTAGAAAGCTACCATAATCAGGACAGTGTGGTATTGTTGAAATAATAGACAAGTAGATCAATGAAACAGGATGGAATGTTCAGAAATAGACCCATGTACATATACTCAGTTGATTTTTGATGAAGGAACAAAGGCATACAATGAAATAAAGGTATCCTTTTAAACAAATGGTGCTGGAACAACTGTATATCCACAGATAAAACATATAACCTAATGTTATACCCTTTATTGAAATTAAATAAAACTGGATCATAGAACTAAATACAAAATAGAAAACTTTAAAGCTTATTTAAAAAGTAAGAGAAAATCTAAATGACCTTGAATTTGGTGATGACTTTTTAGTATAACACCCAAGGCACAGTTTATGAAATAAATGATTTATCAGCTGAACTTCATTAAAATTATAAACTTTTTTCCTGTAAAAGACAATGTCAAAGAATGAGAAAACAGGCCACAGACTGGGAGAAAATATTTTCAAAAAATACACTTGATAAAGGATTGTTATTCAAAATATACAAAAAAACCTCTGTAAACTAAACAATAAGAAAACAAACAAATAAAAATTTTAACAGATACTTCACCAAAGGAGATATATAGATGGCAAGTAAGCATATGAATATATTCTCCATATCATAGGTCATCAAGGTAATACAAATTAAAACAACAATGCGATACCAGTATCTACCTATAAGAATAGTCGAAATCCAGAAGATTCATACCAGATGCTGGCACAAATGTGGAATAACAGGAACTCTCATTTATTACTAGTAGGAATGCAAAATTTTACAGCCACTTTAAAATAAATTTTAGTGGTTACTTACAAAGCTAAGCATACTTTACCATACAATCCAGAAATCATGTACATTGGTATTCACCCAAGGGAGTTGAAAACAAGTCCACAAAAAAAAACAAAAACAAAAAAACGACACCTGCATATGATGTTAATAGAAGCTTTTTTCCTAATTGACAAAACATGGGTGCAAACAAGAAATCCTTTAATAGCTGAATGAATACATAAATTGTTGTACATTCAGACAATGTGACATATTTAGCACTAAAAAGAAATGAGCTATTAGGCCATGAAAAGACATGGAGGACACTTTATTGCATAATACTAAATGAAAGAAAATCTGAAGTATACATATGATAAGATTTGAACTATATGATGACCTCTGGAAAATACAAAATGCTGGAACGAGTAAACAGATTTATTGTTGCCTTTTTTTAGGGGTTTGTAAGGGATGAAAGGTAAAGCACAGGGGATTCTTAGGACAGTGAAAGTACTCTTTATAATACTGTAATGGTGGATACATGTCATTAAACATTTGTCTAAACCCATAGAATGTACAATACGGAGGGTGAATCCTAATATAAACTATCGACTTTGGGTGATTATCATGTTTCCATGGAGACTCATCCATTGTAACATATGTAACATTCTATGAGGCCATTCTATGCGGGACACCATCAAATTTATCTATATTCAAATTATGGGAGTCTGAGGAGGAGCAATGAGAAAGCAAGGAGAAGAAATATTTTTTAAAGTATTTTATTATTTTTAAAGAGAAAAAAAGGGGGGAGAGAGAAATATTGATGTGAGAGAGAAATATGAATTGGTTGCCTGGTGCATGTGCCCTGACTGTGCGGATCAAATCCGCAACCTGGGTATGTATCTTGACCAACAATCGAATCTACCACCTTTTGGTGTATAGGATGATGCTGCAAACAACTGAGCCACACCAACCAGGGCCAGAAATATTTTAAAGTAATAGTGGACAAATTTTTTAAGTTTGATAAATTTAATAAAATATGTAAATCTACAAATTTGGTAAAGTACAAAGATTTACACATACAAGAAGTACATGAAATTCAACAAAATCTCAAAAGTAATCTACATAGACACACTATAATCCAACTATTGAAAGACAAAGACAAAGAGGAAAGCCTAAAAGCAGTTTTTAAAAAAAGGCATCATCTCATACACAAAGGATCCTCAATAAGATTAACAGCTAATTTCTCATCAGAACACTGAGGCCAGAAGGCAGTAAAATAACATATTTAAAGTGTTGGGAAACATTACTACCAACCAAGAATGATATATTCAGGAAAGTTATCCTTAAGTCATTCTCATATTAAAAAGAAAGTTTTGGTTCAGAGAAGAAGATGGCTGCTGATGGGACAGCAGGCTGCAAGATAGTGTGAGTGAGAGAATGAAAGTAAAGTGTGTGGACATGCAGGGAGTGTCTGTATTTGTGAGTGAGGGACAGCTATATTCCATGGGACTGTTGGGGACAGGTAGACCAGGCTCCCCTATCCAGGCACCCTCTACTACTGCTGAAATCTCTTCTGGAGCACTGGTTCCAATGCAGAGACTGCACCATCTTGAAGGGGAGACCTGCTGTGATCAGAAGCCCAGCCTTACCTTCAACCAGGGAAACCTCAGATACCTCCCAGGACCCTACAACCACAACGCCCAGGGAACAGCTACCTCAGCAGTGAACCCACAAATACCAGGACTCCAGCCTCCCTGACCACGGGCACCTAAAAAGTCTGTCTAGGGGGAGACAGAGCAGTACCAAATATGCAGATGAGCTCTGCGCATTCTCACAGAGCAGATAGAAGGAACAGCTGAATTGATCAACACCAACCAGAAATTGGTGAATTAAACAGCTGGTGAGGCAACAATGGATGGAAAGGTCAGATATCGCCTAGAGAAAACTGCCTCCTCAGATTCATCTGGGTGTATGTTGTTTTGGTGATTGTTGTTTGTGTTTTTTGGATTAGTTGTTGTTTTATTGGAGTTCTCTCTCTCTCTCTCTCTCTCTCTCTCTCTCTCTATATATATATATATATATATATATATATATATATATATATATATTTCCTCTTCTTTTTTTCTATTTTTTTCCTTTACTCAATGTCATTTTTGCACTCTTTTCTATCCCTTAATTCTCTTTTCTCTGGTGGTCACCTTTATTTGGAGTTATTAGTATGGTGAACACATTTGTGTTTGGTGCCCTGTGTGTTGTGTCTTGTTGTGTAGTATTCTGTGCCTTTAAGTCAATGCAGGAGAGAGAGAGAGCTACAGCTACATAAACAGACATCCAGAGAGGAGCAATCATGGGGAGAAAAAGAAACAGCCTGCATACGAAAGAAAAGGAAGAATTGCCAAAAAGAAAGTAACAAAATGGAGGCAAGCAATATGTCAGAGAAAGAATTCAGAGCAATGGTCATAAGGTCACAGAAAAGGTTGGAAGACGAGTACAACAATATGTGTAAGAACCAAGAGGAAATGAAAAAGAACCAAGAAGAAATGAAAAATGACATCACTGCAATAAAGAACTCAATAGAAAGCATCAACAGTAGCCTAGAAGAAGAGGAGGACCACATCAGTGAGTTAGAAGACAAGGTAAGAAAAAATACCCAAGCAGAGCAGCATCAAGAAAAAAACAAAAAATAAAAACAAGGAGGAGAGCCTAAGGGAACTTTGGGACAACAGGAAAGGAAACAACATCTGCATAATAGGGAGGGCCAGAAGGAGAGGAAACTGAGCAAGGAATAGAAAACCTGTTTGCAGAAATAATGACAGAAATCTTCGCAGATATCGGGAAGAAAAAACTAACAAAAGTGCAAGAAGCTCACAGAGTCCCAAACAAGATGAACCCCAAAAGACGGATGCCAAGGCACATTATACTTAAATTGTCAAACACCAATGACAAAGTAAGAATCTTAAAGGCTGCCAAAGAGAGACAGAAAGTTACCTACAAAGGATCCCCAATCAGACTAGCTACTGATTTCTCAACAGAAACACATCAGACTAGGAGGGAATGAAATGAAATATACAAAGTCATGCAAAGCAAGGGTCTGAATCCAAGAATACTGTACCCAGCAAGTCTATCATTCAAAACTGAGGGTGAAATCAGAGCTTCACTGACAAAAAAAAGGAATAAGGGAGTTCATTACCACCAAACCAGCAATGCAAGAAATGCTAACGGGTCTACTGTAAAAAGAAGAAAAATAAAGGGAAGAAGGAACACAGGCATAAAGAATAAAAATGGTGACAAACAAGTACCTATCAATTATAACTTTAAATGTAAATGAATTGAATGCCCCAATCAAATGACATGGAGTAGCTGAGTGGATAAGAAAACACGACCCATATATCAAATGTCTACAGGAAAGCCACCTCAGAACAAAGGACTCACACAGACTGATGGTGAACAGATGGGAAAAGGTTTTTCAGATGAATAGAAATGAAAAAAAAAAGCTGGGGTAGCAATACTTATATCTGACAAATTAGATCTCAAAGTGAAGGTCATAACAAGAGATAAGGAAGGCAACTTAATAATGCTAAAGGGAGAAATTCAACAAAAAGATATACCTCTGGTAAACATATATGCACCCAATACAGGAGCACCCAAATACATAAAAAAAAAACTTCTGGAGGATATCAAGGGAGACATTAACAGCAATACAGTCATATTAGGGGACTTTAATACACCCAAACACCACTGGACAAATCCTCTAAACAAAAAAATCAGAAAAGAAACATTAATCCTAAACGACTCAGTAGATCAGATCACTAGATCAGGTGGAATTAATTGACATCTTCATAATATTTTACCCCAAAGCCACAGAATATACATTCTTCTCAAGTGCACATGGGTCATTTTCATAGACAGACCATATATTAGGACACAAGCAAAGTCTCTTCAAATTCAAGAAGATAGAAATCATATCAAGTATCTTCTCAGATCACAATGGCATATAACTAGAAATCAACTACAATAAAAAAATAAAAAATCAAGCACCTGGAGGCTAAATACCATGCTACTAAACAATGACTGGGTTACCAGAGAGATCAAAGAAGAAATAAAAGCATCATGGCAACAACAAAAAAAATAAAAACAAAACAATCCAAAATCTATGGGACACAGTGAAAACAGTCTTGAGAGGGAAGTTCATAGCTCTACAGGCCTACCTCAAAAAACAAGAAACAATGGTAATAAATTATCTAACCCTACAACTCAAAGAGTTAGAAAGCAAGCAACAAGAAAAGCCCAGCATAAGCAGAAGAAAGGAAATAATAAAGAGCAGAGCACAGATAAATGACATAGAGACAAAAAAATACAAAAGATCAACAAAACCAAGAGCTGGTTCTTTGAAAGGATGAACAATATTGATGAACCTCTAGCAAGGCTCAACAAGAAGCAAAGAGAGAGGACCCAAATAAACAAAATCAGAAATGAAAGAGGTGAAATAACAACCAATCCTACAGAAATACAGATGATTATGAAAAAATACCATGAACAACTCTATTCCAACAAAATGGACAACCTACATGAAATGGACATATTCTTAGAAAAATACAAGCTCCCAAAACTCAACCAAGAAGAATCAAAAATCCTGAATAGGTTGATAAATACTGCAGAAATTGAAACAGCAATCAAAAACCTTCCAGCAAACAAAAGCCGTGGTCCGGATGGCTTTACAGGGGAGTTCTACCAAGTATTCAAAGAAGAACTAAAACCAATCCTTCTCAGATTATTCCAAAAAATTCAAGAGGTGGGCACACTTCCAAGCTCTTTCTATGAAGCAAGCATTACCCTAATCCCAAAACCAGATACAGACACCACACAAAAAAGAGTACAGTTCAATTTCCTTGATGAACATAGATGCTAAAACCCTCAACAAAATTCTAACAAATCAGATTCAGCAATACATTAGAAAGATCATACACCATGACCAAGAGGATTTATTCCAGGGATGCAAAGATGGTACAATAACCGCAAATCAATAAATGTGATAAATCACATAAACAAACTGAGAGAAAAAAATCACATAATCATATCAATCGATGCAGAAAAAGCATTTGACAAAATCCAACACCCTTTCTTGATAAAAAAAAATCTCAGCAAGGTGGGAATAGAGGGATCATACCTCAACATAATAAAAGCCCTATATGACAAACCTACAGCCAACATCATACTCAATGGGCAAAAACTAAACTCATTTCTCCTAAGAACAGGAACAACACAAGGATGTTCACTTTCACCACTCCTCTTTGACATAGTATTAGAAATACTAGCCATAGCGATCAGACAAGAAGAAGAAATTGAAGCATCCAAATTGGAAAATAAGAAGTAAAACTGTCCTTATTCGCAGATGACATGATGGTATACATAGAAAACTCCAAATACTCCATCAAAAACTACTAGATCTTATAAATGAATTTGGCAAAGTAGCAGGATACAAAATTAACACCCAGAAATATATGGCCTTTTTATACACCAATAATGAACTCACAGAAAGAGAAATGGAAAAAAAATCCCATTTTCCATTGCACCCAAAAAAATTCAGATACCAAGGAATAAACTTAACTAAGGATGTAAAAGACCTGTATTTGGAAAACTACAGGACATTGGAAAAAGTGATAGAGGAAGACATAAAAAAATGGAAGAACATACCATGTTCATGGGTTGGTAGAATCAACATCATTAAAATGTCCATACTACCCAAAGCAATCTACAGATTCAATTCAATCTCCATTAAAATACCAATGGCATATTTCATAGATCTAGAACAAACTCTCCAAAAACTCATCAGGAATGAAAAAAGACCCCGAATAGCCACAACAATCCTGAGAAAGAACAAAGTTGGAGGAGCACAATACCAGATATCAAGCAATATTACCAAGCCACGGTTCTCAAAACTGCCTGGTACTGACACAAGAACAGACATATAGACCAATGTAACAGAACAGAGAACCCAGAAAACAACCCAAGCCATTATGCTCAATTAATATTTGACAAGGGAGGCAAGAGCATACAATGGAGTAAAACACTCTCTTTAATAAACGGTTCTGGGAAATTTGGTCAGATACATGTAAAAAAAAATGAAACTAGGTCACCAACTTACACCATACACAAAAAAACCTCAAAATGGCTAAAGGGCTTAAATGTAAGATGGGAAACCATAAAAGTCATACAAGACTCCATAGGCAGCAAAGTAGCAGTCGTATGTCCTAGCAATATCTTTACAGACACAGCTCTTAAGGTAATGGAGACTAAAGAGAAAATAAATGAACAGGACTACATCAAAATAAAAAGCTTATGCACAGCAAAAGAAACCATCAACAAAACAACAAGAAAGCCCACTGCATGGGAGAACATATTTGCCAATGTTATTTCAGATAAGGGTGTAATCTCCAAAATTTACAGAGAACTCATACAACTCAACAAAAGGAAAATAAACAATCCAATCATAAAATGGGCAAAGGATCTAAATAGACACTTTTCAAAAGAGGACATACAGAAGGCCCAGAGACATGAAAACATGCTCAAAGTCACTAATCATCCAAGAGATGCAAATCAAAGCAACAATGAGATACCGTCTCACACCTGTCAGAACAGCTATCATCTACAAATCAACAAACGACAAGTGCTGGAGAGGATGCGGAGAAAAAGGAACCCTCTTGCACTGCTGGAGGGACTGCAGACTGGTGCAGCCACTGTGGAAGACAGTATGGAGTTTCCTCAAAAAGTTAAAAATAGAACTCCTATTTAACCCAGTAATCCCACTTCTAGGACTATATCCCAAGAAAACAGAAACACCAATCAGAAAGGATATATCCACCCCTATGTTCATAGCAGCACAATTTACAATGGCTAATATTTGGAAACAGCCTAAATGCCCATCAGTAGATGAGTGGATTAAAAAACGGTGGTACATCTACACAATGGAATACTATGCTACTATAAAAAAGAAGGAACTTTTACCATTCACCTCAGCATGGATGGAACTGGAGAGCATTATGCTAAGGAAAATAAGCCAGTCAGAGAAAGATAAATACCACATGATCTCACTCATATGTGGGATATAATGATCAACATAATTTGATGAACAAGAATAGATCCAGAGACAAATGGTAGGGTAGGTGGGGTTAGAGAACAACCAAAGGACTTGTATGCATGCATATTAGCATAACCAATAGACACAGACAGTAGGGCAGTGGGGGCTTGCTCAGGTTTGGAATCGCTGGGGGAGAGGGGATCAACTGGGGAAAAAAGAAGACATATGTAAAACTTTAAACAATAAAAAAAGAAAGTTTTGGAAGT
This sequence comes from Myotis lucifugus, assembly GCF_000147115.1. Classification (NCBI taxonomy): domain Eukaryota; kingdom Metazoa; phylum Chordata; class Mammalia; order Chiroptera; family Vespertilionidae; genus Myotis; species Myotis lucifugus. The sequence continues at coordinate 15,204,809 of NW_005871050.1, read as the reverse complement.
TAATTGCCAGAAGACCTATACTACAAGAAATGCTAAAAGGATTCCTTTAGACTGAAAGGAAAGGACAGTAGACAGAAATTTATCAAGTTTAACATATTCACTTGAGTTCTAGAAACACTTGCTGTAATCACATCATATAAACAGTTCAATTGGTAATACTTATTGTCACCATCATCATTATTTATTAAAATATTTTTAGATTCTTTGAGTATAATATCAGATTGAAATATCTTGTTTAGTGATATGCAAAAAGCTAGAAGTATTTTTTAAAAAATTCACAATAATATATTTTAAAGGATTCCCTTAATAGATAGTCCAAGGATCTACTTGGAAAATATGGCTTTTTTAGGAAATTTCTGCAACCCAACATTTTTGTGAATACTATAGTCTAATGCATGATAAATTCTACAGGTAGAATTTCCTTCATGGCAGGAGCCTTATTAAGCTGTGGCAAGTCTCAGTTGCTAATGTCTCCTATTGAGTGAACTGCTTTCTTCCACCGACTGACAAGAAATGGATGCCAGAAGAAGGTCTGTCTGAAGACATTTTTTTTTTAAAAAAATGTATCATACTTGCTCTCAAGAAACTCAATTTAGTGAAAGAGATGGGTACACAATTAAATACAAGACAACGGACAAAAATCTATGACAACATATTCAAATTTAAGTTCTGGTTAGCCTTGTTCACTGCTTTTACTCTTTCCCATTTTTATCTTGAGTAATAATCAGGGCAGGAAATGAATGATGTAAAAAAAAGAGCATAGTAAACAATAGTATATGAAAATATACTTTAGAAAAAAGGTTACTCCAGGAATTAATATATTTGGCAGAAGTTTCAGATCCAGAATATGAAAAACTTCTATAAATAATTAAGGAGGTAAACAGCCCAATTAAAAATTGGCAGAGAGATTGAATAGGCATTTCACAAAGAAGCCATAAAAATGATAAATAAGCATATTTGAAGATGATCACTATCATTCATAATTAGGTAAATGCAAATTAATACTACAATATAATACCAATGCACTCCCATTCAAATGGTTTACATTTAAGGGACCCAAAATATCAAGTGTTGACAAGGATGTGGAACAACTGGAGCTCTCATGCATTACTTGTAGAAACGTAGAAGAATACAACAAATTTTGAAAACAGTTGGGCAGTTTCTTTAGAATTAAGTATACTTATATGACACAGAATTTCACTCCTAGGTATTTACCTAAAAGAAATGAAAGTATATGTTTACACTGATATGTCTACAGATGTTCATATCATATTTATTCATAATAGTAAAAAAAACTAGAAATAAAATAAATGATCAGCAACAGATGTGATAAATTGTGGCAAATCTTCAAAATGGAATACTACTCAGAAATAAAAAGGAACATAATATTGATATATGTAGCAATATGACTAAATCTCAAAAAACACATGCTGTATGAAAGAAGCGAGATGCAAAGGAATACATACTGTATGATTCCACTTGTAGGAAATTATCAGTGGGATATATCTAATCTATAGTGACAGGAAGAAGAATAGTTTGCCTGAGATAAGGGCTGAGGATAAGGTTTGGCTGGGAGGGACGCAATGGACACTTTTCAGGGTGGTGAAAATGTTCTGTCTTGATTGTGGTAGTGTTTACATGGGTGTATGAATTTACTAAAACTCATTAAACTGTACACTCATTGAGTTTGTACATTTTATGTAAATTATATCACACACACACACACACACACACACACACACACACACACACCTGTTTATTCCTCTCCCTAAAGCATGCCAAAATTAGCAAAGAATGGAAAATAGAGAACTCTTTATTGAAATTATATAACACTTAAAACCTGAAACCACAGATATGAAGAAAATGTGAGAGAGAGGGAGTAAAATTTGGACCAAATTAAAAAGACAATATATATTCTATAGGTGTCACAAAAATGATTCCTTTAAACTAAATTATTGATCTTGAAACAAATAGTTAATGATTCTTTAATTTATAAGGAATGGACTATGGCTATGAAATTGCTTGAAGGAAAATGGAGTCTATTCCCATAAAAATTTAGGTCCATACAGAAAGGTAGTGGGATAAAAAGGACTGATGAAGTTAAGTATCTCTATGGATATAGCATGTTTATTTCCTTCAAACTCTTGTCCCTGATAAGTGTCATCGGGAATCTGTGACATCTGCAGATTTACTGTGAGTTGTGTTCCCCTCCTACAGAATAACTTATTTATTCCAAAGGAGGAAATGACAAAATTTAATAGAAGATGGTTACCTACAGCTGATACGAAAATATATTATTTTGAGACAACCTACAGCAAGATAGAAAACAATATCAGGAGAGAAAATGGGAGGAATTAAGGAAAAGGTCATAGTAAACAAAAGTATGTGAAAAATAAACTTCTCAAAAAGTTAGATTTGAACACTTAGCATGTGAAGAATATTTATGTAAAATATTTTAAGTCATTAAACAGAACATGGGAATTAATGAATAAACTCTTGGCTATTATAAATACCTAGAGGCCTCGTGCACGAAATTAGTGCATGGGTAGGGTTCCTAAGCCTGGCTGGCGATCAGGGCTGATCTGTGGGGCAACTGGCGGGGCAATCAGGGGCCCCTGCTAGCACCTGACTTGGCTGGCCTTTCGCCACCCACTCCCTGGTTCCACCCCCTGCCACCGCTGCTGGTCACCTCCCTCTGCAGGGTGACCGGCAGGGTGATCGGGGGGCCCCCACTCACACTCATCTTGGCTGGCTTGGTGCCACCCGCTCACTGGCCCCACCCCGCACTGCCACCACTGGGCCTGCGGGCTGGGAGAAGCTCCTACATGTGCATCTGCCCCCTGGTGGTCATTGTGCATCATAGTGACTGATCATTCTGCAGTTCAGTAGATTTGCCTATTAGGGTTTTATATAACTAGATGCTTGCAATGATCATAGACATGCATATAACTTTTCAAATGAGTGTTTTTGTTTTTTTCAGATAAATATTCAGAAGTGGCATTGCTGGGTCATATGGTAGTTTGCATTTCTCTGAGAATTAGTGATGTTGAGCATCTTTTCACATGTCTGTTGGCTATCTTTATGTCCTCTTTAGAGAAATGTTTATTCAGGCTCTCAGCCAATTTTTAAATCAGATTGTTTTTGTTGTTGAGTCGTATGAGTTCCTTATACATTTATTTTAATTTCATTTCATTCTTTCAAGATAACATGCTCTGTATTTCAATACTTTGAAATATTGAGATGTTTCATATCCATTTGAAAATAATTATATTCTATAGTGTTAGGGTATAGTGTTCACAGATTCAATTTGATCATGTTAATCAATAGTGTTGATCTCTTACCTTTGGGACAGCATAAGTGTACCTGAAAAATATTATGCTAAGTGAAATAAGCCAATCTGAGAAAGACAACTATCACATGATCTCACTTTCTTTGTGGAATCTAATGAACAAAATGAATTGACCAACAAAATAAGACCCGAAGCATGGAGGCATGGAACAGACTGACATACCTTGGTGTGGGGTTAGGGGGATAAGAAGAGATAAACCAAATAACTTATATACTTATTTGCATAGCCCATGGACACTGGCAATAGGGTAGCAAAGATCTTGGAGATGGGTAGAGACTGGGAGGAGGGGGGTAAAGGGGGGAAATGTGAGATATCTGTAATACTATCAATAATAAAAATATATTTAAAAATAGTGTGCAGGTCATCTATTTTTTTTATTGATTTTTATCTAGTTCTACCAGTTGCTGAAAGGTAGGAGTTAGAATCCCTATCTATGATTATGGAATTAACTGTTTTTCCCTTTAATTTGGACAAATTTGCTTCATGTACTTTGAAGCTCTATTATAGGATGCATGCACATTAATGATTTTTGTGTCTTCCTGATGAATTAATTTTTCTATTGTTATGAAGTTCCTCACTTTATCTTGAAGTTTTATTTGATATTAATATAGCTCCTCCAGCCTTCTCATGCTTACATTATAACCTTTTAAAGAAGTTTGTAAATCTGCAAAGTTGACAATCTTATTCAGCATTTCTTATTTGAGAGTATTTTATTGCTTAATCAAAATATCTTCATTCACCTCTATTTTTTGAGCCTGTATTTCTTTCCTGAATTGGACTCTTTCTTAGAAAGTAATGTGTACATTGTTTTGTAAATGGAACTTTTCAGTCCTAGGACCCAGTGGTAACTTCCACTGCTGTTTGTATGAGATAGCTTAGTTTTCTGAAACATGTCTTCTAAATAAAACTTTTTCCCCTTCTATGTAATCAATGAATCCAGATTCATGCTGAGACTACATGTTTGGAAGTGACTCTTGAGCCTGTAGACAACTTATATGAATCCAAATTTGTGTACTTTGCCATTGCTTCTTTTGGCACCAAATGCAGCAGATATAGGGATGCCTTCATAAAGCTGCAACAATTATTATAGGAAAACTCTAGAGATTCATAATGTCTGAGAAATTCCACTTTCTTTTCATTTAAAAGCAACAAATTTTGTTCTATAAATAGCTAAAAGGGTTATATATGGAAAGATTATATTTCTTAAATTTGAATCTTTGCCTCAATTGTACCAAATTACAAAGGCCTCAGTGACCTAGAATGTCTGCTGAGGCTTCTTCAACTCCACACACATGTGCTAAGGATGGCCTATATAGTTTACATTCAAGTTGTAGTCTGTACCCTAATTCCCCAATATTTGGTTAAGGCTGTTTACTAAGTATGAGAGTTCTCTGAAGCCCACACCTTTGCTGAAACCAATATGGCTAGCATTTATTTGCAAAGCCCCATGTGGGTAACATTTTCCCAGGCTAGTCCATAGTGGCAGCCTTTGCAGCCTTTTTAGTTGCTAGGTCTGAAGCTCTAAAAATTTTCACTTACACCTTTGATGAAACCTGAAACCTTTGGTTTATGCATTTACTCAAGGCCTGGTACATGCAGTGCCTCTAAAGACACATTATGAAAATGTTGCATAAGCTATATTCACCTGTCAAAGTTAAAACATAACATAGCCTAAGGTCATAGCACTTAAAAAGCTATCTTCACAAATGTAAAAAGCAGCCATTTTGCACAATATAAGCCACTGTAAATGTCAAGATAAAAAATCCATGTGTCCTGCACATATTGTAATTCCAACAGAACTTAAGGTCATCCATAAGAGTATCTGAAAAGCCTTAAACTCCAGGAATTATTGGGCCCCAAAAGGTCTATTTATCAATATTTCTGGCTGAACCAAGTGAGAAATAAGGCAAAAAAACAAAGAAGATTGGGATCAAAATATAACCTTTATTACTGAAAATTAATGTTGGAGTATATGGCTTATATCTATGAGTAAGTGGGGTTCCTAATATTACATTCCACTACAATGCAATGGCAAATGTTTCTGATTAGGGAGGGGAGTTTCAGTGCTAAAGATTATAGAGTTGGGGGAGTTTCTGATGTCCTAATACTGATATACAAGTTGTGATAAGCTAACCCTTAGAGGAGCAGAAGAAAACAAGTGCTTCTTGTAGACAATTTATTTCCCAAGAGAGAAAAGAAGAAAACTCTGTAGTCATAAGAATTTTCTTCTTTCCCAAATCACTAATCACTAGAGGCCCAGTGCACAAAATTCGTTCACAGGGGAGGGGGGTTGGGGTGTGTCCCTCAGCCCAGCCTGCACCCTCTCCAATCTGGGACCCCTCAAGGGATGTCCGACTGCCCTTTTAGGCCCCTAACCACTTCTGCGTGCCAGCATGATCACCCCCTAACCCAGGGGTGGGCAAACTTTTTGACTCAAGGGCCACAATGGGTTCTTAAACTGGACCGGAGGGCTGGAACAAAAGCATGGATGGAGTGTTTGTGTGAACTAATATAAATTAAAAGTAAACATCATTACATAAAAGGGTACGGTCTTTTTTTTTTTTTTAGTTTTATTCATTTCAAACGGGCCGGATCCGGCCCGTGGGCCGTAGTTTGCCCACAGCTGCCCTAACCACTCCCCTGCCAGCCTGATTGATGACTAACTGCTCCCCTGCTGTCCCAATTGCCCCTAACTGTCCTCCCCTGCCAGCCGGGTCACCCCCAACTGCCCTCTCCTGCAGGCCTGGTCCCCCCCAACTGACCTCCCCTGCAGGCCTGGTCCCCCCCAACTGCCCTCTCCTGCAGGCCTGGGTCCCCCTAACTACCCTCCCCTGCAGGCCCGGTCCCCCCCAACTGCCCTCCCCTGCAGGCCTGGTCCCCCCAACTGCCCTCCCCTGCAGGCCATCTTGTGGTGGCCATCTTGTGTCCACATGGGGGCGGCCATCTTTGACCACATGGAGGCGGCCATCTTGTGTGTTGGAGTGATGATCAATTTGCATATTACCTCTCTATTATATAGGATATAAATCATTTTTGATCCCCTAAAACACATGAGTAAAGAAATGAAAAGAGGCCAGGGATGTTATGCAAATAGATGTCTCTTTACATAAATGGAAACATCAGGAATGAAGAAGCATTTCCTCCCAACTACACATATAAAAGTATATTATTATAATGCAAAAGAAAGTTATAACTGAGTTTTGGTCTTATTTGTCTAAGTAATAGAGAAAATGAATATAGCTTAGCCAGGTAGAGAAAAAAATATCTCTTAAAAAATAGTAATTTGTTGAGAAATTGAAAGGAAATAAGAGAATTCATTTTAGACTACTTTCTCCATATTTGGCTATACAAGAAAAAAAAAAGGTGTAAGGGTATCTTGAAAGCATCACAAAGTAATGCTCTTTTAAAATGGTGAAGATAATCATTATGGTTAGCTGAGAGGACAATATCAATTGCTAAAGAAAGAATTAAAGAACTGAAAAGAGAAAGGAAATTATTGTTGGCCCCACCCATTTTCTCTTTTCTAGGATCTTGGTCTACCAGTCCATATGAATAATTCTGTATAGTTTCATTTTGGTAAGAATTTGTGCATTCATTTTTTGAAACAGGTTAAAAACAGTTAAGGAAGTATTGAGGTAAAGAGGAAAAGCATAAATCAAGCTCATACATTATAGAAAACATTGTCTTCTACTTTCCTTGAAATAAAGGTTAAAAGTGCTGAAAATGGTACAAGGGAGGACTTGAGGATAGCAGTGAATTTGGAAGAATTACTTTAGGGAAAACATTTTTATGATACTTTTCTGCCAGCAGCTCCATTTTCTCATAACTCACACTACCAAAATCCTCTATTGATGCAGTTGCTTAGATGGGCATGTTTATAATATTATTTGGTGATCAACTACTCAGCCAAGCTAATCAAATGGGTTTCTCTTCTCTAGGAATTTAGACTTGGGATACTGAGAAACTATTCCAGGTAGTTGTGGGACTCTGAGAGGATAATAATGTAAATAAACAAAGAGAAGCACAGAAAAAAATATAATGTGGCCTAAGTGATAACCAGAGACATAGATAATATAAGAGAAAGAGAAAGTTGGTAACACAGTAACTAATGGCATCCAGTTACCAATTCTGACTCAATTGGACTCTGGGTATATTAATTTCCATGAGATATCTGTACTTTATTAATGCTCTTTCCATCCTCTATTCCTTAAGCTTAATTTGAACTATCTTAAAACAAAAAGAGTATTTTTTAAGAAAAGGAAACAGTAGGAATGAGTGAAATAATTATTTAATGGTGCAGAAGTTCTAGCTGAAATATTGGAAATGCTACATTTTCAATGGAGCCAATAATCATGTGTTGTGTGATATTCCCTGCAATGTTCAGAAGCCCAGAAGTAGTTGCAGATGAAACAGATAGGTTGACTAAGGGTTTTAGAATTAATCAACTAGACAGATACAGTGGGAGAAAAATAATCCAGATTGCTGGTGAGAATACACTTTAAGAAACTTATAATGAGTATTTAGGCAATATAGGAAGTTATGGCAAGGAGGAATAACAGCAAATTAAAGTTTTGATGAAATTAAAAAAAACTAGGGTATTTAGGTTGCAAGAGTTACAGAGGCTAAAGGATAGAAGAATATGATGAGTGAGAAGTTTCACTGTTAAAGATTACAGAGGTGGAAGAGTTGAGTTGATGACAATTTCTACTGATTTTCATTGTGAGTGAATTATAGAAATAGAATGTGGAAGACAGTCAATGAAATAAAAGGGAGCTAGGATGCTTGATGTTCCATCTATTTTTTAGTTGGAATATCTTGGGATTATCATGGAGATGAAAAATATATATAACTAAAACTAATGCCAACATCTTCAAAGATTGTAAAATAATGACATGAACATGATTGAAATTGGGCAGGAGCAGGGTAATTTTATAGACTTTAAAAGACTAAGGGATAGTAAACAAAGATGATGAAATCAAGTCTAAAAAATAGTAAAGGGGATCCAGGAGTATTGCAACCCAATTTCCTGACAATGTGGGAGAATGAGAAAATGTCAGTTGATAGTGCCATAGGGGAAATCAGTATCCATGGAGGAGGAGAACCAGGTTCTGGTTAAGTTAAAAAAATAAATAGAAAAAAGATGGAATACAGCAAGTGGTCTATTAAAAATTGAATAGCCTGGCCAGGGTCGCTCAGTGGTTGAGCATCGACCTATGAACCAGGAAGAGACAGTTTGATTCCCAGTCAGGGCACATACCCGAGTTTTGGGCTCAATCCCCAGTGTGGGGAAGGCAGCCAATCAATTATTCTTTCTCATCATTGATGTTTCTATCTCCCTCTCCCTTCCTCTCTAAAATCAATAAACATATATTAAAATTTTATATATAAACATGACTCCTTAAAAGAGAATTAGGTTAGAGGATGGAGGTGTGACAGTACATTATTAGTGTAGTTGGAAGTACTATTTGTGCCTTAAATTACACTTATTTTGAAGAACATACTCTTTCACTAAATCAGAGGCTTTTTCTCTCAAATTAGTCTAATTTATTGAGACTCCAGGGCACCAATCTTTCCTGTCATTCACATAGCCATGTAGCATGAAAACAACAAATTAAATTGACTGGAGTTAGCATTCAATTTTCTCACCAATAGATTTGGAAATAAGAAACTCATCCAACTCCAATTAAAACTCATTCAGACAACATGGCTTCAATATGAATTAGAATCATACAGTCTTATGTTCTATCGATCACAGTCATAATGTAACATATTATTCAGCACCCATAACATTAGACGCCTTAGAGATAATTTTCAAAACATGTAATTTGGATTCAATTTTCTTCTGTTCCTTTAAAGAAGGTAATAGCAAGCAAAAACATTTTAAAGATACTACATATTTTTCTAATTTATAACATCATCATTGCCATCATTATTTTTCTTGTCAAATGATGTATTGTAATAGAATATTGAACTGTATGCCAGAATGCTTGTATTCTACTCCCAGCTTTGTCTTCTTTGAGATAGTCCCTTCACCTATATAGAATTCAGTATTCTTATCTGTCAAATTGAGAGGTTAATCTGAATAATCTCTAAATGACTTTCTAGCTTGAAATTGTATTGAGTCCTCTCACTTTGTATATCTCTCTTCTGTTTTCTCAGATATAAAATAAATGCAGATTCAGTCATTATATTAGTCAGGGTTCTCCAGAGAAACAGAACAAATAAAATAATTTTCATATATACATATACATATATATAATAAATTTATAAACACTATATATTATATATTTATGTATGTATTTTATATATCATAATACACCTGCTATATTTGCATATATACATAAATATTTGTATATTTGTGAGATATAAAATGAAAATATAAAATAATATTTATTATGGGCAATTAGTTCATGAGATTGTGAAGGCTGAGAAAAGTCCCACGATCTGCTGTCTATAAGCTGTAAACACAGGAAATGAGTGCTATAAATTCTAGTTCGAGTCCTAAGGTCTGAGGACCAAGAGTGCTGATGGTATAAATCCCACTCCAAGGTCAGATGACCAGTGTTTCAGCTCAACAGTCAGGTAGAGAGACAGAAAATTCAACCTTCCTTCACTTTTTTGTTCTGTTGAGGTCCTTAGTGAAGTGGATAATGCCCACCCGCATTGTGAAACACAATGTCCACAGATTCAAATGCTAATCTCCAAAAAATACCCTACAGACACACCCAAAATTAATGTTAAACCAGAAATGGGAGCATCGCTTGGCCTAGTCAAGTTGACCCAAAAAAATTACCCATCAGAATTCCAACCCTTGTCAACTTGGCATTCATGTGCATCTCCTTAAAATATACTTAATCTCCAAATAAAGGCAATAACAAGGTCATAATTCTTGCTAACATGATATAACTATTCTTAATACAACCAATAATGCACTAACCACTTTCCCAAAACAGGAGATAAAGTTCCTTTTTTTTTCATGGTTGGGGATATAATTTTATTTTATTATTATTTTTTTTAATTTTTATTGTTTAAAGTATTACAAATAGTAGTACATATGTCTCCTTTTTTCTCCCATTGACCTTCCCCCGGCCTCCCCTAACCCCGGCACATGCCCTCACTCAACCCCCCCAGTGTCGTGCGTCCATTGGTTATGCTTACATGCATGCATAAAAGTCCTTCAGTTGATCTCTTACCTTTTCCCACCCACCCCTCCACGGCATTCCTGCTGTAATTTGACAGTCTGTTTGATGCTTCTCTGCCTCTGTCTCTATCTTTTTGTTCATCAGGTTATAATGTTCTTTATTATCCATAAATAAGTGAGATCATGTGGTATTTTTCTTTCACTGACTAGCTTATTGCACTTAGCATAATGCTCTCCAGTTCCATCCATGCTGTTGCAAATGGTAAGAATTCCTTCTTTTTTACAACAGTGTAGTATTCCATTGTGTAGATGTACCACAGTTTTCTAATCCATTCATCTGCTGATGGGCACTTAGGCTGTTTCCAAATCTTATCTATGGTAAATTGTGCTGCTATGAACATAGGGGTGCATATATCCTTTCTGATTGGTGTTTCTGTTTTCTTAGGATATGTTCCTAGAACTGGTATTACTGGGTCAAATGGAAGTTCCATTTTTAAATATTTGAGGAAACGCCATACTGTTTTCCACAGTGGCTGCACCAGTCTGCATTCCCACCTACAGTGAAGGAGGGTTCCTTTTTCTCCACATCCTCTCCAGCACTTGTCGTTTGTTGATTTGTTGATGATAGCAATTCTGACAGGTGTGAGGTGGTATCTCGTTGTTTTGATTTGCATCTCTCAGATGATTAGTGACTTTGAGCATGTTTTCATATGTCTCTTAGCTTTCTGAATGTCCTCTTTCAAAAAGTGTCTATTTAGATCCTTTTCCCATTTTTGATAGGATTATTTATCTTCCTTTTCTCAAGTTGTATGAGTTCCCTGTAAATATTGGAGATTAAACCCTTATCAGAGATAACATTGGCAAATATGTTCTCCCATGCAGTGGGCTTTCTTGTTTTGTTGATGGTTTCTTTTGCTGTGCAGAAGCTTTTTATTTTGATGTAGTCCCATTTGTTTATTTTCTCTATAGTCTCCATTGTTCTAGGAGCTGTATCGGTAAAGATATTGCTACAACGTACGTCTGCAATTTCGCTGCCTATGGAGTCTTGTAGGGTTCTTATGGTTTCCTGTCTTACATTCAAATCCTTTAGCCATTTTGAGTTTGTTTTGTGTATTGTGTAAGTTGGTGATCTAGTTTCATTTTTTTCCATATATCTGATCAAATTTCCCAGCACCATTTATTAAAAAGACTGTTTTGACTCCATTGTATGCTCTTGCCTCCTTTTTCAAATATTAATTGAGTATAATGGCTTGGGTCAATTCCTGGGTTCTCTATTCTATTCCATTGGTGTATATGTGAACTACAGTACCAGGCAGTTTTGAGAACCATGGCTTGGTAACATAGCTTGATGTCTGGTATTGTGCTCCCTCCAACTTTGTTCTTTCTCAGGATTGTTGTGGCTATTCGGGGTCTTTTTTTATTCTAGACTAGAGGCCCTGTGCACAAAAATTTGTGCACTCGGGGGGAGGGGGGGTCCCTCAGCCTGGCCTGTGCCCTCTCACAGTCTGGGACCCCTCAGGGGATGACCACCTGCTGGCTTAGGCCCGCTCCCCAGGGGATTGGGCCTAAGATGGCAATCAGACATCCCTCTGGCAGCCTGTCAGCCCTCAGGGGATGTCCACTTGCCAGCAGGGAGCAGGCCTAAACTGCAGTCGGACATCCTTAGCGCTGCTGAGGAGGCAGGAGATGCTCCCACCGCCACCGCTGTACTGGCAGCCATCAGCCTGGCTTGTGGCTGAGCAGAGCTCCTCCCATGTGAGAACGCCCTGACCACCAGAGGGCAGCTCCTGCATTGAGCATCTGCCCCCTGGTGGTCAGTGTGTGTCATAGTGACCAGTCATTCCCAGTCGTTCTGCTGTTAGGGTCATTTTGCATATTACCCTTTTACTATATAGGATAGAGGCCTGGTGCACGGGTGGGGGCCAGCTGGTTTGCCCAGAAGGGTGTCCCGGATCAGGGTGGGGGTCCCGCTTGGGTGCCTGGCCAGCCTGGATGAGGGGATGATGGCTGTTTGCAGCTGGTCACACCCCCTTCATAGTGGGGGTCCCCACTGGTGTGCCTGGCCAGTCTGGGTGAGGGGCTGAGGGCCGTTTTCAGGCTGGCGGGCAACTGAAGCTCCAAGCCTCTCCTATTTTTCTGTTTTTTTTTTGTTTTGTTTTGTTTTGTTTTGTTTTTTTATTCTGGGATTTATTTACCTTCTATAGCTGTCACTGGAGCTGAGAGCCAGCTCCAGCTCTGAGGCTAGCTTCTACAATTGAAACATTGTTGCCATCACTGCCGCTCTAAGCTCTGAGGCCGAAGCTGGCTGAAAACAGGTATCTGGAGCTTGTTTAGCTACTATAATTGCAACATTGTTTCTTAGAGTGCAGCTCAGAGGCTGGCAGCAGCAGGCGGGGAATGTTGGCTTCCTCCATCACTGGAGCAAGCAAGCCTCCTGTTTGCTTCAGCTGCCTGGCTGCCGGCCGCCATCTTGGGTGGCAGTTAATTTGCATATCACCCTGATTAGCCAATGGGAATGGCAGCAAAGTTACGGTTAATTACCATGTTTGTCTATTATTAGATAAGATGAGTTTTTGGAGAGTTTGTTCTAGATCTATGAAATATGCCATTGGTGTTTTAATGGAGATTGCATTAAATCTGTAGATTGCTTTGGGTAGTATGGACATTTTAATGATGTTGATTGTACCAATCCATGAACATGGTATGTTCTTCCATTTTTTTATGTCCTCCTCTATCTCTTTTTTCAATGTCCTGTAGTTTTCCAAGTACAGGTCTTTTACATCCTTAGTTAAGTTTATTCCTAGGTATCTTAATTTTTTTTTGGTGCAATGATAAATGGAATTTTTTTTTTTCATTTCTCTTTCTGTAAGTTCATTATTGGTGTATAAAAAAGCTATAGAGCCCTGACTGGTTTGGCGCAGTGGATAGAGCATCAGCCTGTGGACTGAAGGGTCCCAGGTTCGATTCCGGTCAAGGGCACATACCTTGGTTGCGGGCACATCCCCAGCGGGGCGTGTGCAGGAGGAAGCTGAATTGATGTTTCTCTCTCACCAATGTTTCTAACTCTCTGTCCCTTTCCCTTTCTCCCTGTAAAAAATCAATAAAATATATTTTAAAAAAAAAAAAAAAAAAGCTATAGATTTCTGGGAGTTAATTTTGTATCCTGCCACATTGACAAATTCATTCATTAGGTCTAGTAGTTTTTGATGGGATAATTGGGGTTTTCTATGTATAGTATCATGTCATATGCGAATAAGGACAGCTTTACTTCTTCTTTTCCAATTTGATGCCTTTAATTTCTTCTTTTCTGATCACTATGGCTAAATACTTCTAGTATTATGTCAAACAGGAGTGGTGAAACTGGGCATCCTTGTCTTTTTCCTGTTCTTAGGGGAAATGGGTTTAGTTTTTCCCCATTGAGTATGATGTTTGCTGTAGGTTTGTCATATAGGGCTTTTATTATGTTGAGGTATGAACCCTCTATTCCCACTTTGCTGAGAGTTTTTATCAAGAAAGGGTGTTGGATTTTGTCAAATGCTTTTTCTGCATCAATTGATATGACTATGTGATTTTTGTCTCTCAGTTTATGTGATGTATCATGTTTATTGATTTGCAGATATTGTACCATCCTTGCATCCCCAGAATAAATCCCAATTGGTCATGGTGTATGATCTTTCTAACGTAATGCTTAATCTGATTGGCTAGAATTTTGTTTAGGATTTTAGCATCTATGTTCATCAAGGATATTGGCCTGTAGTTCTTTTTTTTGTGGTATCTTTATCTAGTTTTGGGATTAGGGTAATGCTGGCTTCATAGAAAGAGCTTGGAAGTGTGCCTTCCTCTTGAATATTGTGGAATAGTCTGAGGAGGGTAGATTTTAGTTCTTCTTTGAATGCTTGGTAGAACTCCCCTGTAAAGCTGTCCAGACCAGGGCTTTTGTTTGCTGGAAAATTTTTGATCGCTGTTTCAATTACTTCGGTAGTTATCGACCTATTCAGGTTTTTTCACTCTTCTTGGTTGAGTTTTGGGAGCTTGTATTTTTCTAAGAATTTCATGTAGGTTTTCCATTTCATCTAGGTTGTCCATTTTGTTGGAATAAGGTTGTTCATAGTATTTTTTCATAATCATTTTTATTTCTGTGGGATCAGTTGTTACTTCACCCCTTTCAGTTCTGATTTTGTTTACTTGGGTCCTCTCTCTTTGCTTCTTGGTGAACCTGGCTAGAGGTTCATCAATCTTGTTTATCCTTTCAAAGAACCAGCTCTTGGTTTTATTGATCTTTTGTTTTATTTATTTATTTATTTATTTATTTATTTATTTATTTATCTCTATGTCATTTATCTCTGCTCTGATCTTTATTATTTCCTTCTTTCTTCTTAAGCTGGGATTTTCTTGTTGCTCGCTTTCTAACTCTGAGTTTTAGGGTTAGATAATTTATTACCATTGTTTTTTTTTGTTTTTTGAGGCAGGCCTGTAGTGCTATGAACTTCTCTCTCAAGACTGCTTTCACTGTGTAATAAATTTTGGATTGTTTTGTTTTCATTGTCCTTTGTTGCCATGATGCTTTTTATTTCTTCTTTGATTTCTCTGGTAACCCAGTCATTGTTTAATAGCATGCTATTTAGCCTCCAAGTGTTTGTTTTTTTATTATTTTTATTGTAGTTCATTTCTAGTTTCATGCCATTGTAATCTGTGAAGATGCTTGATATGATTTCTATCTTCTTGAATTTGAAGAGGCTTTGCCTGTGACCCAGTATATGGTCTATCTTTGAAAATGACCCATGGCACTTGAGAAGAATGTATATTCTGTGTCTTTGGAGTGAAATGTTCTGAAGATGTCAATTAATTCCATCTGATCTAGTGTGTCATTTTGGATTGATATTTCTTTGCAAATTTTTTGTTTAGAGGATTTGTCCAGTGGGGTTATTGGACATTAAAGTTCCCTATTATGACTGTATTGCTGTCCTCCAGAAGTTTTTTTATGTATTTGGGTGCTCCTGTATTGGGTGCATATATGTTTGCCAGAGTTATATCTTCTTGTTGGATTATTCCCTTTAGTATTATTAAGTGGCCTTACTTATCGCTCTTTATGTCCTTCACTTTGAGATCTAATTTGTCAGATATAAGTATTGCTACCCCAGCTTTTTTGTTTATTTCCATTCACCTGAAATACCTTTTTTCCATCACTTCACCATCAGTCTGTGTGAGTCCTTTGTTCTGAGGTGGGTTTCCTGTAGACAACAGATACATGGGTCATGTTTTCTTATCCACTCAGCTACCCTATGTCTTTTGATTGGAGCATTTAATCCATTTACATTTAAAGTTATTATTGATAAGTACTTGTTTGTCACCATTTTTATTTATTTTTTTATGCCTGTGTTCCTTCTTCGCTTTCTATTTCTTCTTTTTACAGCAGACCCTCTAGCATTTCTTGCATTGCTGGTTTGGTGGTAATAAACTCCCTTAGTCCTTTTTTGTCTGTGAATCTCCTGATTTCACCCTCAATTTTGATTGATAGCCTTGCTGGGTACAGTATTCTTGGATTCAGAACTTTCCTTTGCATGACTTTGTATATTTCATTCCATGCTCACTGTCCTGATGTGTATCTGTTGAGAAATCACTTTTTAGTCTTATGCGGGATCCTTTGTAGGTAACTTTCTGTCTCTCTCTGGCCACTTTCAAGATTCTTACTTTGTCATTGGTGTTTGCCAATTTAATTATAATGTGCCTTGGCATCCGTCTTTCGGGGTTCATCTTGTTTGGGGCTCTGTGAGCTTCTTGGACTTGTGTGAGTTTTTTTCTTCTCTCTATCAGGGAAGATTTCTGTCATTATTTCTTCAAACAGGTTTTCTATTCCTTGCTCAGTTTCCTCTCCTTCTGGAACCCCTATTATGCGGTTGTTGTTTCCTTTAGTGTTTTCCCAAAGTTCCCTTAGGCTCTCTTCCTGTTTTTGAAGTTTTTTTTCTAGATGCTTCTCTGCTTGGGTATTTTTTCCTACCTTGTCTTCTAACTCACTGATGTGGTCCTCTGCTTCTTCTAGTCTACTGTTTATGTTTTCTATTGAGTTCTTTATTGCAGAGGTATCATTTTTCATTTTTTCTTGGTTATTCATCATTTCCTCTTAGTTCTTACACATATTGTTGAATCTGCTTTCCATTCTTTTCAGCCACCTTATGACCATTTCTCTGAATTCTTTCTCTGACATATTGCTTGCCTCCATTTTGTTTACTTCCTTTTCTGGTGATGCCTCTTTTTTCTTTTGTATGTGGGCTGTTTTTTTGTCTCCCCATGATCTCTCCTCTTCGGGTGTCTGGTTATGTAGCTCTCTCTCTCCTGCGTTGACTTAAAGGAACAAAATACATCACAACAAGGCACAATGTACCAGGCACTGGACACAAATGTGTTCATGATACTAATAACCCCAAATAAAGGTGACCACCAGAGAAAAGAGAATTAAAGGATAAAAAAAGAGTGCAAAAATGATATTGACAAAAGGAAAAAAAGTAAGAGAGAAAAGGAAGAGAATAAAAAAGAAAGGGGTAAAACTATTTATATGGGGAGAAAACTCCAATAGAACAACAACTAATCCAAAAAAATGAAAACATCTAACACCCAGATATGAATGCAAACTACAAACAACAACTAATAACAAGTGAGGAGAGAAAATACAAAAGCAAAAGAGAGAGAGAGAGAGACAATCACACAAACCAACAAAAAGATCAATCTAATCAACAATCAAACTAACAAGAAGACTAGGACAGAGAGAAAGAATGGCAAAACAAAACAAAATAAAACAAAAAACTTAAATAAAAAACAACCACAAAAAAAGGGAAGATAGAAAAAAAATGGATAGTGAAGAAAGAGAAGAGAGAAGTGTGTATGTATGGACTTTGAGCAGGGAATCGGAAATTAGATATATAAGTAGGATGGATTTTTAACAGGATAAAAAGAAGGAATAGGGAAAATCTAAAGCAGGAATAGGGTAAGAGAAACAGGATAACAATAGGGTAAAAGTGAGGAAGAGAGTGTTGGCATAAAGGTAAAGTTGAGATAGAGTAAAATTATGCTAAAGGAAAATTGAAAATAGAGTGTAGAACACTAATCTCAAAATAAAATAAAGAGAAAATAAAATGGAAGCTTAAAAAAGGTAAAATAATAGTAGTAATAATACTGATTAAAAATAAAAATATAATAATTAAAAATGTAAAATCAAGTGAGGAAAAAAGAAAAAATAGTTTCTTAAGTAAAAGATACAAAATAAAAATGTGCAGTAGTGAAGGTCATTCACCTCCTCTACTGTACTGTTGGGCACGTCTGTTTCCTGTCAGGTAGTCAGGACAGTATTCAAGTTCCCTGTGTTCCACAGCTCCTCTGTGTCGTAAGCCACAATCCTGTTTCAAACAGGCCATATTTCTTTGTTTCTCAGCCTGCCTGTGGTTGTATTTACATAAGAGCCAATTTGTGATTCAGCCCCTTGGTGGCAGTGTTTCTGTATTGACATCCGGGGCTATAAGTTCTCTCTACCCAGTATTTATAATTTGTTTTCCCTGCTGCACTTAATACTGGTTGGGTGTATGGACTACCCCAGAGCTAGTTTTCTGATCGTTTCTCCCCACTCCCCAGGTTCCACAAAAACAACTTTCCCCTGCAGTCTCTGAGAGTGTTTTTAATTGTGTGATCCTATGTATTGGGCTTAGTATTCAAAAGCAAGGATTTAAAGAGAAAAAGAGCCAGAGTAAGTGCGCAAACTCGCAACTTTTTCGCCCCACTCTGTGTGCGATTCTGCTCACGTCTCTGTGCATATCTTTTTCCCCTGACACAGCACAGCTGGTTTACTGGTAAAGCTTCAGGCTGCCATTTTGTGCCCAGCCCAGCTATGGGTTGATTTCTAGAGTTCCCTTCTGTCAGCAGCCCTGTGGACCCCCTTCCACATTCACGGACTATGCGGATTTTATGGGGCTCAGACTTCCTGTGAACCTCTAGATCCCACTGCGCGCATTTCTCCCTCCAGTCTGGATCACAGACCTCACCTTTCTCTGGCCGAAATCTGACCTCTCGTGAGAAGGTGCAGGCTCCTCCAAGTCCACGTATTTGCGCTGCTTGAGACACAGTGTTTGTGGGTTCGCAACTGGTCCCTAGGTGTTGTGGTTGTAGGGTCCGGGAGTTATCTGATTCTTCCTAATTGAAGGTAAGTCTAGGCTTCCGATTACAGCCACTCTCCCCTACAAGGTGATGAGGTCTCTGTGGCAGAGCCGGTTGCTCCAGGATAGATTTCAGCATCTGTGGAGTCTGCCTGGTCAGGGGAGCCTGGTCCAGCAGTCCCCAACAGTCCCTTGGAATATAGCTGTCCCTCACTTACAAATAGACACTTCCCATTCTTCCACATGCTCTCCTTTCATTCTCTCACTCACACATTATCTTGCAGTCTGCCTTCCCGTAGGCAGCCATCTTTCATCTCTTGAAGGTAAAGTTCTTAAGTGATGCCACTCTTCTCATTGATATCCCATAACTTAAATATTATGATGTAAAATTAACAACTTAAATGCTATGATATAAAGTCAATAATATATATTTTATGTTACATAATAAGGGAATAAGAGAGGAAAATAAAACAAAGATGTTTGTTATACACACAAATATATTTACAACAAAATTAAATAAGGAAGAAATACTCCTTATAATCATAGTCCTTGTTTCCATAACATGTCATATGGTCATAGTTGGTATTTATACTACTGTCTTCCACTACCCATTTTGTGTTCCCTTTGGCTTCAGGAAGTACCTTAGCTGTTTGTGTTCTTTACCTGGTGGGGTGACCCAAGCCCTCATTCCTGAAGACTCTGGAGCATTAGTGGTTTTGCCTAGATTGAGTTTGTTATAGTTTTCCATTGACCTTTATCACAAGGCAGGGTAATATTAAGGGACACCCTAAAGGATCTTCTATAATCCAGACATACTCTTCCTTACCTCCATTGTGGAGTAATAATCCAATTCCCCTTGATAGGATCAATCACACCAGCTGGCACAGTAATTTCATTATTTGTTGATTGAAAGGCATGCTGACCCCAAAAAGGCCAGGTCAGACGATCTTAACTTCCAATTTAATAGAATTAGTGTTGTGTCACTTGGTGGAAGCATTTCTGTTTTTTAGAACTAACACTTCTAGCCCAGCAGACCATAAGGTCTCAGAAACATAAAACAAACAATTTGCTAGTGGGTCACTAGGGGTAATAGTGAGTGGTACCATCCCATTTTTACCCCCTTCATTTCTGGATTTGTGAATCCTATTAGAGAAAGAGCACCATATATTGGCCATTTATTCAGAGCATATAGAGCCTTCTGGAGAACCTTGCCATAGACTTCCAAGATACTGCCACATAGCTGGCACAGTAACTCAGTCTTTAAAAAGTCATTCCACAATTCTGTCAAGCCAATTGCTTCAGAACAGTGAGCAATATAGTAAGGACCAGTGATACCTTGAGTATGGGTTTGTTGCTGTACTTTTTTAAATGTGAGGTGATTTCCTTAATCAAAGCAGTGATTTGCTAAATACCATGGATGTAGTTTTGTCAGAAGTATTGCATTCAAGGAAGGCAAATTCGTATCCACAGTAAGTGTACTAATATATTGCAGTAAGAATAAAATATTATCCCTTCCATGATAGAAGCTGTCTAATGTAATCAATCTGACATCAGATCACCCCAAGGAATGGTGACTTACCAGGAACTCAGTGTTGATCTCTGCTTCAGGAAAATTGGGTACTCAGTGGTAACTATAGGCAGGTTGGCTTTGGTGATTAAAAGTGCATGCTGTTGCCCTGGTCAGTTTATCTCAGTGGTTAGAGCATTGGCCCACAAACTGAAGGGTTGTGTTACAGGTTCATTTCCTGGACACTTACCTGGGTTGCAGGTTCAATCCCCTGCCCCAGGAGGAGCGAATGCGGGAGGCAGCCAGTGGATATGTCTCTCTCAAATAGATGTTTCTGTCTCTCTCTCCTCCTCCCCCTCCCTTATACTCTCTCTAAAATTCAATGGAAAAAAGTATCCTCTGATGAGGATTAACAACAACAACAACAACAACAAAAAGTGCATGTTGCTGAGCCTATGTAAAACCTTCATTCCTGCCACCATGGACACTTTGTTCATGAGACCATTGAACAATGACAGGGTGACTTGAGTAAAAGACTGACTTGCATGTATACAATGGATTATTTTATACTCTTGACTATTAAAAATCTCCTTTAATGAGGTCACTCTTTGGTGAACACATTAAACACAAATATTATCAAGCTGTGTGTTTTTTGCCAATTCACATATGTCTACCTGCAAATATCTTCCCCAAATTTCTTTGTCATCAATTTTCTAATCTTGTACTTTCCAAGTCCATGAATCTTGAGTAAAACAATTGGCCACCTCCCATGAATTGATATATAATTCCATGTCTGGCCATTTCTCCTTCCAAGCAAAGTGTAAAACAAGATGTGCTGCTTAAAATTATGCCCACTGGGTGAAATTCTTCCCCACTGTCCTTTAGGGATGTCCCAGAAAGGGCCTTTAGTGCCCAAGACTTCTCTTCCTCTGTCACTGGATCATAGGGAACTCCCTTGAGACCATAGGTACAGGCTGAGAGAGCAAAAACAGTGTAAGAGGAGTGGGCACCATGGACATTTGGGATAATTCTTCATGTTACTTGTGCCTTCATGGCCTGCTTGGACTGATCATGTATATACCACTTTCATTTGATGATGGAGTGCTGTTTTGCACGTCAAACTTAATGGCTTAATGAATCAGTCAACATGGAATTCATTATGTGTAGCTCAGATTGCATGGCAACTTGATGGCTTATGTTTAAGTATTCAGTCTCTTCTAAGGCCCAGTAGCAGGACAAGAGCTGTTTCCCAAAAGGAGAGTTGTTATTTGCAGAGGATGGCAGGATCTTGCTCTAAAATCCTAAGAGTCTGTGCTGTACTTCACCTATAGGGACCTGCTAATAGTTCCAAACAGCATTCCTATCTGTAACTGATACTTTCAGTACCATTGGATTGGCTGGATCATATGATTCAAACAGCAGACCAGTTTGCATGGCAACCTTGAACTACTGCAGAGTCTTCTCTTGTTCTGGGTCCCATTCAAAACTAGCAGCATTTCAGGTCACTTGGCAAATGGTCCAGAGTAACACACCCAAATGAGTAATATGTTGCCTCCAAACTTCATAGCAGTTCACTAGGTGTTGTGCCTCCTTTTTGGTTATAGGAAGGGCCAGATATGATAAATTATTCTTCACCTTGGAAAGGATATCTCAACATGCCCCACACCACTGGCTGCCCCTGGAAAATTCACAGTTAGAAAGCCCCTGAACTTTTGCTGAGTTTATTTTTCTACCCTCTGACACACAATTTTTTTTTTTTTTACCAATAAGTCTAGAGAAGTTGCTACTCTTCACTCTTCACTCACTAGGTCAAATCAGCATAATGTCACCAATACAACAGACCAGTACGATATCTTTTGGGAAGGAAAGGTGATTAACATCCCTGAAAACTAAATTATGACATAGGGCAGGAAAGGCCAATAATACTGGGAATGGAGAGGCTGATACCACTGGGGTTTTGAAAGCTGTTTCTGCTGGGAGTGGGGAGGCTGCTTCCAGTGGGCATGGGGAATTTCTTCCACTGACAAAGAAAATTCATCAGAATTTAGAGGCTCATTGTATCCAGTTTCATCAGGGTGTTTCCATATGTCCCAGTAAATCAGAAGAATTACTCATAATCTTTTATTTTAAAAGAGGTTTGTTTTTAAGTGAAAAGAACTATCATTTTCAAAGGCTTTTAGACTTTTATTATAGGAAGCCAAATAGGGAATTTGTGATTTGAATTGTGTTTTGCCTCTGTGTGTGATATCATGTAGGTATGACTTTTATCATATTCCTGGAAATATAATTCATACTCAGGAGTGTTGTAATAAAATGCATTTGTAGTAAACATTGTAATAAAATGCATTTTGTACAACCAAAATAAAAGAAA
This sequence comes from Myotis lucifugus, assembly GCF_000147115.1. Classification (NCBI taxonomy): domain Eukaryota; kingdom Metazoa; phylum Chordata; class Mammalia; order Chiroptera; family Vespertilionidae; genus Myotis; species Myotis lucifugus. Next base: position 15,182,300 of record NW_005871050.1, on the reverse strand, counting down.
TCTCTTTTAGGGTATTCCAGCAGCAAAATAGTGATGCTTGATATTAAGATTCTGCTAGGAATTAGAGGGCTTTCTGTATCCTCAAAGGAACATGAAATGCTGTTTGGTCTATATTTAGTGTTTCTCATGTCTTCCAGAATTTTCTCATCCTTAAAACTAATGAGTTACACAGCAGATTTAAAAACTGCTTCACAAATACCTAGTAATTCCTCATAGGTATCTCATTTACCTATTTATTTTCTCATATTCATAATGATTTCAGAGAGAAAGGGAGAGGGAGAGAGAGAATCATAGGTCGGTGCCCCACCACTGAGCAACACTGGCTGGGCTCAAGAATCCCAGGTGTACCGGTTAATAATGCGGATTTTGTAATCAAAGAAAACATGATAATTTCAAGAGAAACATCAAAAGTGTTTTTATTCAAAGTAATGTCCATCGCTAGCTACACATTTTCCCCATCTTTCAGGTAATTTGTGGATACTGTCCAATAGAACTTTTCTTGTTTTGAGGCAAACCAGAGACCCAATTTTCCACTTCTTTGTATGGTTGGAAGTGCTGCTCAGAAAGTGCGTGTGCCATCAATTGGAACAAGTGGTAATCTGAAGGAGCAAAGTCTGGTGAATATGGCAGGTGGGTTAATACTTCCCAGGCAAGATCTTTTAACGTGTCTTTAACTGGTTTTGAAGTTTGTGATGGGGCATTATCATGATGCAAAATTATTTTGCCGTGTCTTCTGGCACATTCTGGTCATTTTATGATCAAAGTGTGGTTCAAATTGATTATTTGTTGTTGGTAGTGATCAGTATTAACGATTTCACCTGGTTTTAGAAGCTCATAATACTCCACACCTTCCTGATCCCACCAAACACAGAGCATTGTCTTCTTTCCAAAGTGATTTGGTCTTGCAGTCGATGTTGATAGTTGACCAGGATCAACCCATGATTTTGTGCATTTGGGATTCTCAAAATAAATCCACATTTCATCGCCAGTCAGAATTTGGTGCAAAAAAGACTTTCGTGCCGTTGAAGCAACATTTTACTGATGACTTTTCAGTTTTCCATTTGTCTTTCGTTCAGTTGATGTGGCACCCATTTCCCTTCCTTTAAAATATTCCCTATTGTTTGTAAACAATCAGAAATTGTTTTCTGAGCAACGTTTAATCTTTCTGCAAGTTGTTTTTGAGTTTGACATGCATCTTCATCCAATAATGCTTGTAATTGTTGGTCTTCAAACTTTTTTGGTTGACCTGGACGTTCTTTGTCTTTCACATAGAAATCATTACTTTTAAAGCATTTAAACCAGCATTCACAAGTATCTTGAGATGGCGCATGTTCACCATAAGCTTCCCGAAGTATATGATAACTTTCAGCAGCACTTTTCTTCAAAACAAAGTAACGAATTAAAACTTCCCACAAATGCTCTTTTTTTGGCATGAAATTTGACATTTTAAGCATAAAATATCTATGATGTTAACTCCTTCAGAAAATTTGACATATGAAGTTTTGAAGCTTGCTATCAATACAACAAAATAGCATACATATCAAATTGCATATATATATTAACATATGTGTAACTCCATCTATTGAAAAAAATCTGCATTATTAACCTGTACACATTATTTTTTAATTAAATCTTTATTGTTCAGATTATTACAGTTGTTCCTCTTTTTTCCCCCCATAGCTCCCCTCCACCTGGTTCCCACCCCACCCTCTGCCCTTACCCCCCCAACACTGTCCTCATCCATAGGTGCGCGATTTTTGTCCAGTCTCTTCCCGTACCCCCTACACTCTTTCCCCCCCAAGATTAGTCAGTCCACTCCCTTTCTATGCCCCTGATGCTATTATATTCACCAGTTTATTCTGTTCATCAGATTATTTATTCACTTGATTTTTAGAATCACTTGTTGATAGATGTGTATTTGTTGTTCATAATTTGTATCTTTACCTTTTTCTTCTTCTTCCTCTTCTTAAAGGATACCTTTCAGCATTTCATATAATACTGGTTTGGTGGTGATTAACTCCTTTAGCTTTTCCTTATCTGTGAAGCTCTTTATCTGACCTTCAATTCTGAATGATAGCTTTGCTGGGTAAAGTAATCTAGGTTGTAGGTTCTTACTATTCATCACTTTGAATATTTCTTGCCACTCCCTTCCGGCCTGCATAGTTTCTGTTGAGAAATCAGCTGACAGTTGAATGGGTACTCCCTTGTAGGTAACTGACTTTTTTTCTCTTGCTGCTTTTAAGATTTTCTCTTTGTCTTTTGCTCTTGGCATTTTAATTATGATGTGTCTTGGTGTGGTCCTCTTTGGATTCCTTTTGTTTGGGGTTCTCTGCACTTCCTGGACTTGTAAGTCTATTTCTTTCACCAGGTAGGGGAACTTTTCTGTCATTATTTCTTCAAATAGGTTTTCAATATCTTTCTCTCTCTCTTCTTCTGGCACCCCCATAATTCAGATGTTGGTACGTTTGAAGTTGTCCCAGAGGCTCCTTACACTATCTTCATATTTTTTTATTCTTTTTTCTTTTTGTTTTTCCAGTTAAGTATTTTTTGCTTCTTCGTATTTCAAATCTTTGACTTGATTCTTGCGATCTTCTAGTCTGCTGTTGGAACTCTGTATAATATTTTTTATTTCAGTCAGTGTATGCTTAATTTCTAGTTGGTCCTTTTTCATAACCTCGAGGGTCTCACTAGATTTCTTGAGGGTCTCATTAAGTTTATCGGCGGTTTCTAGAGAATTCTTGAAAAACCTTAAAAGTGTGGTTTTTAACTCTATATCCAGTAGTTTGCTTTCCTCCATTTCTGTCATTTGTGACCTGTTTCTTTGTCTCCACATTTTTTATGCTTCCCTGTGTAGGTAGAGTGGCTTTCTGTCCTAGGTGTCCTATAGGGCCCAGTGGCTCAGCCTCCCCAATTACCTGAGGTGGACACTCTTGGTGCACCCCCTTTGTGGGCTGTGTGCACAGTCTTGTTGTAGTTAAGCCTTGATTGTTGTAGGTATCACTGGGAGGAATTGACCTCCAGGCCAATTGGCTGTGAGAATCAGCTGTGTCTGCAGTGGGAGACTTCTGTGCTGGAGACACCCTTCTGGGGCAAGACTTGCTTCAGTGGGGCTTTGGTGCTCACTGAGTGTGCCCCCTGAGTGTGTCCCTTATGGATCTGAGGAGTTGTAATCTGGATGGTCCCACTCTGACCACTGGGTACACTGGCTCTTGGATCTCTAAGGAGGTGCTAATTTAGACTCTGCCTAAGGCTACCCAGCAGGAGCCCAGCTGTGAAGCAATGCAAGCTGCTGTGGGGCCTTGGGCCTTCTTTTGGAAGTTCTGGGTTTCTCTGACCCAGCTGCAGATTGTTAGGTAATTTTCAGATTGCAAAGGGCTAGGCCTTTCATAGGCAAAAGCCTCTGCATGCAGCTTGGGTGGGGCGGGGTCTCTGGGGATCAGCAGGGTGGAGCGAGCAGCTATGGCTGCTCCTCAGTCCTACCCTAAGAGGCCCTGCTTCTTAGTGTCCCGGTAATCACTGCAAGTACCTCTGAGAGAAAGCCGCCCTCGAGTTCCGACCGATGCCAGACCGTCCAGTTTCTCCTGTATGAGTCTGGGTCCCCAGAGACTCACCCGGAACTGGAGTTCAGAGCAGTCAGGAGCTTGAGACTCCCTCCCGATTGAAAAAGACAACCGTGTCCTCAGCTGCCAGCCCTTTCCACGTGCACCGTGTCCTCAGCTGACAGCCCTTTCTGCGTGTGCCTCCGTACCTCTGCACTTTACTTCCACACCACACCTCCTCTGAGTCTCAGCGTGCTTTTCTCTTTCCTTCTAGTTGTAGAATTTCCACTCAGTCAGCCTTCCTGTGGTTCTGGATGATGTCCGTTTTGTCTTTTAGTTGTATTTTTGAAGTGGTTGTGTGAGGCAGCAATTTCCGGTGTTTGCCTATGCCGCCATCTTGGTTTCTCCTGTACACATTATTTTTTAATGTCTGCTGTGTACCAGAAACTCTGCTAAATGCAATGTAGAAGTAGACGAAGTGATGAGGAGAAAAAGTTGGATCTTGAGGACAGAAAGTTGTGTATCTGCTGCTACTTCAACCAGATCAGGTCTGCTTTAATAATTTTGTATTTTGGACTTCTAAAAAATTTCCATGATCAAAAACCATGAAAATCACTAGTATGAATAATAATAAAGTACCAGAATATCTAATCTCTAAGCATATTAATTAGCTGAAATTTCACTGGATTTACATACATTTTTAGTTTTTGGTGAAGTTACATGGCTTTGGATTCTTCATGTACTGTATTATGTAAAATTCTCAGTGTCTTCCAACGTATCTGAATTGCCATGGTTACCAAATTGAGGAATGTTTCAAACCAGATGTAATGCATTCAGTCTCTGGTACTCAGGAAAGGTCACAGACCTTTGAACAGTTACTTGTCCATTTTCATGAACCTCACACTTCTTTCTAAATATCATACATGGTCAAATAAAAGAGAATAGCTGCAAGTAGCCTGGTTTCCTGTGAGACTCCGGGATTACACTGGGGCTTCATCAGCAAAAGACTCACCAGCATCTGAGCTGCCAGCATAAACAATTTAGCACAGATTTGCAAACTATTTACTTAAGGTAGCTGCTACATGGCTTAAACTGGCTTAAGACTCACCCTTTTTTTTCAAGCTGTGGGACATTGGTTCTCACTTCTAGATTGAGAAGTGGCCAAAGTGGAGACCATAGACCTGCTGCTGGGGCTCAATCCACATCACTAGAGAAAATGTATTATTTTTCTAATTGTATATTTCTGAGTTCAGCAGACATTTTCTTAAAGCATGAGGATGTAACTACTTTAAACTCTGTGGCCTTTAAGACCATTGTCACCATTACTGAACTTTACACTAAAGCAGCCATAGACAATATGTAAATGTGTGGCTGTGTTCCAATAAAATGTTACTTGTGAAAACAGTCAACTGGCCATATTTGGTTCATAGGCTATTGTTAGAAGACCTTTTGTCTATTCTATACAGAGTTACTGATCTTGACATAATGCCAGCCCTTAATTTTTGTATAATTCCTAACTATATGGATGTTAATCTCTCTCTCTCTCTCTCTCTCTCTCTCTCTCTCTCTCTCTCTCTCACATGCACACTCTCTCTTCTTCCTTATTTCCTCACCCCCTGCCTGTATTATTACTCTCAGCTCTAGTGCCTAATATTACTCCTGTGCTGTGACATGATATTTATTTAGTTGGACTAGCTAATTTTCTGCCAACTATTCTTTCACCCGCTGTTTCCTTTTCTTTCTCACCCTGTATTCTTTATCAAGTACATTTAGTAAGGTAGTCATTGAATCAGAGGAATAGTCATCTCACACTAACAATAGCTGAGTAGTTCACAATCAGAAACTTCATTCACTTTAAATGATGCAGAGAGCCTAACTCTTTGATTCCTAGTAATGCTGTACATAGGAGTAATAAAGAGCATAATTGGAGTCAGGCTAGAGCCAAAGAGGCTTGGTTTCTAGAGACATATACATATCCCACATATATGCCTTAGTCTGAGGATCTTATCATTTGCTCCAGGGGCATGAGAGTTATTTGACTTTATAGTGGTGTAGCCAGTTACTGTATATGGTAACATGTTTACTGCTGCAAGGCCTATTACAGACTATTGCCATAGTCTGCTCACTTCTTATCACCATCTGTAAAAAGTGGGGGGTGGGAGTCTGGGTATATTCCCTTTTTAATCATTAATCTTAACTTTTTCTTCCCCTATAACTTAATTAAAATGTGATTTTATAAAGACTCTGATTGAGTCATTAACAACCTAACAGTGAGCAGTAGTCTAAGGAAATAAGACCAAGGACAGAGAAAATTTGATAGGAAAAGAAAATCCAGAGCATAAAGCAATGCCTAAGATGGCCTGGTAAAATTATAGAAAGCTTCAGGCAGTCAAAGCTCAGAATGAGGACTCTGAGTACCTGAAGGAATAGAATAAGTCAATAGATAATTCTCTATCACAAAATTGCCTGCTAGGTTATACAGTTATGTTTTAAATATGAAGAATAAGAAAAGAGAGTTGGTATGTTTAACTTCAGTTTGAAAACTGGTAATCAAGATTGGCTCATCACAGTTTAAGTTATAACTAGAATGAATATCTGTAAAATGGTAAAGCGCAGTTGCAAACCCTCCTATAAAAAGTTTTATTATGTTCCAGGCACTATGTCAAATGCTCAAGGCACACAGATGAAAATAAATACTCTTTCTCTATAAGGATATTGCTATCTGTGTACCTATTTCTCTCCCACAAGACTATTAAAATAATGTGATAAGTGCTACAATATGAATAAGTACAATGTGTTATATGAACACATAGAAGGGGCATGTAACTCTCATTTATAGTCAAGTAATGCTTCCAGGAATAAGCTACATTAACTTGAAACTTGAACAAAATATTTCAGATTGAGGAAACAGTACAGTGATAAGCCCTAAAGTGGCGAGAAGAATAGCACATTCCTGGAATTGAAAGAAGTTCAGTTTGGCTGGAGATAGAGACAGCAGTGGCGGCAGACAGCAGTGAGGCATGGGTATGCTAAAGTAGCTGTCTGAGCTGGGTAAGCTAGCAATGTCAGCATTTGTGGAGTGAACACTGGCCCTGACTGATTTGGAAAAACATGAGTCTCACTGCTATACAAGAAACCTCAAGAATCCCTCCATAGGATGGGTCACACAGCCAAGTGGAAGTAATGAGTCTAATTTAGGCATAATGTCAATGTGACTTTATTTGCCATTATGCTCATGATGCCTGGGGACATTCATTTTATATTATTGATTTCCAGCCTGGGCATTAGAGCATTTGTGAGTGATAAAAATATATTTCACTACCCTTTGCTTATTTGTAGTTGAGAGTTCAAAATATAATTAACTACTGAAATAAATGAGCAATAAGAGTGTGTTTTAGTACCAGTTGTGTGAGGGGATTTATCAAGCCCTCCAGCGAGGATAGTTCAGCTAAAGGCTTTTACATAGAATTTGTATTGATATACAGCATGGTAGGGCCCTAGGAGCTCCTGGAGCTCATGGCTGATAGCTGATAGTAGTTTCTTCTTCTAGCATGCACTCATGGAATAAACTCTTTTTCATAATTTCAGACATTCTGATTATTACAGCATTTGGAATCTCATATTATAATTGTTAAATAATAAAGTTTACTAAGTACTAAAATTAGATTGAATTTCTTGGTCCTTTTAACTAGTTCCATTTTTTTCATGCAGTTGTTCCAATGTGAGTTCTTAGGAATACTTGTTTCATTTGAATTGGGTTTGGAAACATCCTGTTAAGCAACAGGTTTCTTCATTATTGTAGTTATTCTTGTTATTTACTTGTTTATTGTAGAACTTCTTAGAGGCTTCAATATGAACTCTAGATCTGCAGATGATGTCTGTATGTGATCTGTACTCTACATAAGCTTGAAACTTCTGTAAGAGCTGAGTTTATGTCTGTTGTTCTTTGCTACATCCCCATATCCAGTGCCTTGCCTGGCACCTATTAGACACTTTATGTATTTGTAAAATGAATGAATGCCCATTTTAGAAGGTGATGTTCCATGGAAAACACTTCATATTAGAAGGTGATGTTCCATGGAAAACACTTCATATATATATATATAATTAACCACATCTGTAAAGCAGTACTAACATTTTGGTAAAATGTATATTGGTAACACATTGATGCCAGAAAATATCAAGATGTAACAATAGAGAACAGAAAATTTTCATAGAAAAGTTAGTAAATGAGAATCATACCTAAATGAACTACTTCAGCTAAATACTGATTCTGTAATTTTTATTCTGTCTCTAGAACATTCTTCAGTTGTTATGTGGACATAAACTATGTAGTAAAAATATTGTATAATTATTAAAGAGTGATTGTTTTCCAAAATTCCTTTGGGATATTGAGAAAGTAAGTTTGTTTGGTTGTTTGTTTTTGACTTTAGTAACTTCTCAAACAAAAATAAATAAAGTCTCCTGGGAATTAGGATGTTTTATAAGCAAGTTGGATATGCATTCTGGATATCCATGCATCCTGGATGACAGATGCTGAGTTCAAAAACCTTTTGTCACTTTTTATTGGGAACATCACAATATGTTAATATGTCTTCTTATGATGAGAAGAATTACTGCCAGTTACTGATGTGAACAGACAACATCTGCTAATCCCAAAGCCCAGTTGTTTAGATCATGAAATGAAAAACCCTTAATTAAGTCCCATAGCCAATTTATAATCACTCATGCACAGGCATTCCTAAAAATTTTTGTAATAAGCATGCCATGAGTCCTTGGAACATGGCCTTCTGTGATTATTCATTTTAGGAACTCTATCACCATGAGTGAAATAGGTGTACCCTATTATTATTTTTATTTTATTTTGCAGAATAGAGAAAGACGATAGTGTTAATCTTGAATAGACCTTAGCATCATATAAAATGGTGTGTCTATATGTTTTGGTAGGGAAGGTAATAAATTTAGTATCCTTTTTTTTCTCTATAAATATTTTAATATTTAGATATTGGAGTTTGTTTGTTTGCTTATTTTTTTTTAATTAGAGACAATAAAATAATAGCACCAAGAATTGAGAAGGTGAGGTTGACATTTTTGCTGAGCCTAAGACATTATAGCTGGATATGGCCTAAAAGATTTTCTGGTCCATGAAAAATAATACATGGGCTTCAATTGGGATGCCAACTCCTATTGTTTGTTGCTACTTGAAAGACTGTGTTGAGAAACATTCTGGAATGGTCTTGAAGTAACTGGGAAATATTTCCTTGATTGATTATGTGGAGGGTGATAGTATAGTCTAATGATTTTAAGTCTACGATCTAGTTATTGCAAGTACTGTATATTGGGGGGATATATACACACAGAACCACATGTAAGTGGGAAACTGCTGTTAGAATTATGGAGCAGTTTATGTCTGTAAAACATCAGCCTACTGATTAAGCAAGAGTTATCTCTTTTCTACTGTTAGACTTACTGCAAGTAAATGTTCTGTGACAAGGGCAATATGTTTACGTGCATGTGGATAATAAATGATGAGCTATAATTATGTCTTTAATACTTAATGTGTGGTGTTTGACACCTTTCAGCCACAGGGTATGCTAAGCAAGGTTCAAGAAACCTCCTTACACAGTTTTTAAACTTTCTTTTTTTAATTTTTGCTGTTGAAAGTATTACAAATGTCCCCTTTGTTTTTCCCCCATTGGCCACCTCCACCCAGCCCCTGCCCCTCCCAGGCATTCACCAAACTATTGTCCATGGGCTATGCATATATGCACGTAAATTCCCCCATTAATCTCTCTCCACCCACCCACCCTTACCTTCCCTCTGAAATCCTTGTCTGTTCCATGCTTCCTATGTCTCTGGATCTTTTTAATTCATCAGTTCATTTTGTTCTTTAGATTCCACATATGAGTGAGATCATGTGATACTTATCTTTCTCTGACTGGCTTATTTCACTCAGCATAATACTCTCCAGGTCCACCCATGCTGTTGCAAATGGTGAGTTCCTGATTTTTATAACTGTGTTATATTTCATGGTGTAAATGTACCACAGCTTTTTTATCCACTCATCTGTTGATGGGCACTTGGGCTGTTTTCAAATCTTGAACATAGGGGTGCATGCATTCTTTCTGATTGATGTTTTGAATTTCTTAGGATATATTCCTAGAAGTGGTATCACGGGTCAAATGGGAGTTCCATTTTAAATTTTTTGAAGAAATGCCATATTGTTTCCTACAGTGGCTGCACCAGTCTGCATTATCACCAGCAGAGTACTAAGGTTCTCTTTTCTCCACATCCTTGCCAGCACTTGCCATTTATTGATTTATTGATGGTAGCCATTCTGGCTGGTGTAAGGTAATATCTCATTGTTGTTTTAATTTGTATCTCTCAGATGATTAGTTACTGAGCATTTTTACATATGTCTCTTGACTTTCTCTGTGTCCATTAAACTTTATTACACAACTATTCGAGTAGTTCTGTGGAGGTTTGGGATTCTATGAAGGTGTCTCAAGGCTACCACAGGGGCTGATAGGTAAGGTTTCATACTTCTCACCTATGCCTATGGATGTGTTTTGAAACTTAAAAGATAAAGAAATGAAGTTTACAACCACATTGTTTTTGTTCCTTTAGCAACACAATTTGTTTAAAAAAATAATCAAACCACTGATTTAGATTATAGTTTGTTTTCTGATGTTTTGTGAATTATGCCCCAGGACAGATCTTGGGATTTCTTCAACCTTTTATGAGATTAGTATTTTAGATATTAATTTCTATGTAATGTATCACACTTATTGATTTGCAAATATTGTATTAGTCTTCCAGGTGTATGGTCTCTTTAACATGTTACTGGATAAGATTTTATAACATTTTGTTGAGGATTTTAGCATCTATGCCCTGTAATTCTTTTTAGTAGTGTCTTTATCTGGTTTTGGAATAGGATAATGCTGGCCTCATAAAAAGAGTTTGGAAGTGTCTCTTCCTCTTAGATTTTCTGAAATAGTTTGAGGAGGATAGGTGTTAGTTCTTCTTTGAATGTTTGGTAAAACTCTCCTGTGAAGCTTTCAAATATCACACTATCTTTTCAATTGACACATAAAAAACATTTGACAAAATCCAACACCCAATTTTGATAAAAACTCTTAGCAAATTGGGAATGGAGTAAGCATACCTCAACATAATTAAGGTCTTCTATGACAAACATACAGCTAACATTATTCTCAATAGGCAAAAACTAAAACCATTTCTCCTAATAATAGGACCAAAACAGGGATGCCCACTTTCACAACTCTTATACAACATAGAACTGGAAGGGTTAGTCACAGTGATAAGACAAGAAGAAAAAATAATAGGTATCCAAATTGGAAAGGGGGAAGTAAAACTGTCATTATTCACAGATGATATAATATTGTTCATAAAAAACCATAAAGACTCCACCAAAAAACTGCTAGATTTAATAAATGAATTCAGCAATGTAGCAGGATACAAAATTAAAATCCAGAAATCATTGGCATTTTTATACACCAACTAGAGGCCTGGTGAACAAATTTGTCCATGGGTGGGGTCTGATTGGCCCGCCCCACCCCCAATCAAGGTAGGGGGGCCGGTGGGAAGTGCAACCTCAAGTGGGAAGCCCCTGGGGAGGGGCTGCAGGAGGTTGGCCAGCTGGCCCCAGCCCCGGTCGAGGTGGGGGGGGGGGCAATCGGGGACAGGTATGGCCAGTGGGAGGGGCTGCAGGGATGGCCAGGGGGAGGGGCCGCAGAAGGTTGGCCACTGGCCCCACCACCGATCAAGGTGCGGGGGGGTGATTGCAGGCCGGGCCAACCAGGGCAAGGGGCCACGAGAGGTTTGCTGGCTGGCCCTGGCCCCATTGGGCCTGTTGGCCAGATGCAGTGCACATGATAGCGACTGGTCATTCCGGTCATTCTGGTCGTTCCAGTTGTTCTGGTCGCTTAGCTTTTATATATCTAGATAATGAATGCTCAGAAAGAGAAACTAAAAGAACAATCCCATTTACCATTGCAACAAATAATTAAGATATTTAGGAATAAACTTAACCAAGGAGGTAAAAGACTTGTACTCAGAAAACTACAGGATGTTGATTAAAGAGATAGAGAAAAATATAAACAAGTAGAAGAATATACTGTGTTCATGGATTGGTAGCATTAACATCATTAAAATGTCCATACTACCCAAAGAAATCTATATATTCAATGCAATATATAGATTTAATAGTATATAAATTTAATAATATGTAGATTTAATAATCCCTCTTAAAATACCAATGGTTTATTTCACAGAACTAGAACAAATATTCCAAAAATTTATATGGAACCAAAAAAGACCCAGAATAGCCACAGCAATGTTGAGAAAGAAGAACAAAGTTGGTGGGAATCACAATACCAGATACCAAGTTATACTACAAAAACTCTATAATAAAAACTGCCTGGTATTGGCACAAGAACAGGCATATAAATCAATGGAACAAAACAGAGACTCCAGAAATGGACCCAGACCATTGCACTCAATTAATATTTGACAAAGGAGGCAAGAGCATACAATGGAGTCAAGACAGTCTCTTCAATAAATGGTGTTGGGGAAATTGGACAGATACATGCAAAAAAAATGAAACTAGACCACCAACTTGCACCTTACATAAGAATAAACTCAAAATGGATAAAATACTTAAATATAAACTGTGAAACCATAAAAAATCCTAGAAGACATCATAGGCAGCAAAATCTTAGACATCTTTCATAGCAATATGTTTATGGATACAGCTTTTAAGGCAATGGAAACTAAGAAGAAAATAAACAAATGGGACTACATCAAAATAAAATGCTTCTGCACTGCAAAAGAAACCATCAACAAGATGAAAAAGGAGCCCACAATTATGGGAGAACATATTTGGCAATGATACATCTGATAAAGGCTTAATATCTAAAACATATAAGGAACTCATACAACTTAACAAAAGAAAGACAAAAAATCCAATTAAAAAATGGACAAAGGACATAAATAGACACTTCTCCAACATGGACATACTGATGGCCAAGTGACATATGAAAAAATGCTCAAAGTCACCAATCATCAGAGAGCTTCAAATTAAAATGACAATGAGGTATCACCTCACACCTGTCAGAATGGCTACTGTCAACAAATGACAAGTGCTATCGAGGATGTGGAGAAATGGGAACCCTAGTGACTGGTGGTGGGAATGCAGACTAGTGTGTAGCCACTGTGGGAAACAGTATGGAGTTTTCTCAAAAATTTAAATATGGCACTGCCATTCCACCCAATGATCCCAATTCTATGAATATATCCTAAGAAACTTGAAACACCAATGAGAAAGAATATGTGCACCCCTGTGTTCATAGCAGTGCAATTTACAATAGCTAAGATCTGGAAACAGTGCAAGTGCCCATCAGTAGATGAGTGGATAAAAAAGCTGTGGTACATTTGCACCATGGAATACTGTGCAGCAGTGAAAAATGATCTCTTACCCTTTGAGACAGCATGGAGGGACTTGGAGAGTATTATGCTAAGTAAAGTAAGCCAATCAATGAAAGCCAAGTATCACATGATCTCACTCATATGTGTAATCTAATGAACAAGATAAACTGATGAACTAAATAGATCCAAAGACATAGAAGCATAGAACAGACTGTTGAATGTAAGAGGGAAGGTGGGAGTGGGTGTATAGGTGGAAAGAGATCAACCAAAGAACTTGTATGCATATTTTCATAACACATGGACACAGACAATAGGTTGGTGAAAGCCTGGGGTGGGGGTTGGGGGGGGCTAGAAGGCATAAATATGGGGGAAAAGGGATATATGTAATACTTTCAACAATAAATATTTAAAAATAATATTAATCTCTAAGAAAACTTTGAGTTACCCATTCCCAAATGGTGTATCAAAACAGACTTCCCATTTGGGTAGTCTAATTCTTATTTTACTTTTTTCCCTGAAGCTCGCCTTCCAAAATTTATAATGGGCTACCCAATATTGAGAATGAAGGAAATCATCTTGCTAAGGAAGATTATTTATGTACTCAATACCCAAATATAATACATAATATATTTATTTAATTTCACTAACCCTGATCTATTTAATGCAAAGAGACATTTGCTAGTGCTCTCTTAAATGGGTTTGAGAGTCTATTATTAAATTTTCATTAATTTTGCAAGCCAAAAATAAAACATATTCATTATTTTAAAATATAAATTATGTAAATTTATTATGAAATAAATATATTAAAAACAAAGAAAATACTCAAAACTCAGAACTTCCCAGTTATTCTGCAATATTTTTACTGTTGTCTATGATCTTGATGTTATACGTTTCTTGTGCATCTGTGTGGTGGAAATGCTATGTAATGTGTGCTTCTGTGCATCTCTTCCCAACTTCTTGTTCAGTGACATCATGTTAATAGCTTGAAAACAGAAATCAGTACATGCTACAAATTTGCAGTTATCCCCTTCCTTGCTTTGGAATGATGTTTCTACTTTCCATTCATGGATACTTAATATGATTCCTCTTCCATGTTTACTGTGTATGTTTTTCTTTGATCCAAATGCTTCTGTGCTGAGTGAAAGAAAAAAAATTCATGTGTTATTTCTCCTTACCAATAAATTTAATTGTTGAGGGTGTGTCTCTCTCCTGCCCTGATTTTCATGGGGGTAATTGGTTACACTGACATCTCTAGAGTTCTAGTTTATGAAATGATTGTCACAAAGAAATGGTCCACACCATTGTGTTAAATAATGGAATTAACCAAATTTTCACTTTGAAGCTGAAATCTTATAGTGGTTAATCAGCTCACTCTTGGTATAAAATTCTGCTGATCCCTGTATTCATTCATCTTATAGTAATATCTAGTTGTTAAAATTGTATCTGAAGTTATTAATACAGCTTTCAAAAATGTCTACTTATTCACAGAAAACTTTGGGATAACCAGACTGTTTATAAGAAAACCTTTGGTAACATGGTATTTCTTAGGACTTCTCTAGTGCTATGTTAGAAGCCAGAACATAAGTGTTGGGTGTTTCCTTCCCACGTCCCGCGTGGGTCAGAGTTCAGGAACTGGAAGCAGAGCCACACACAAATAAATATGAAAAGACAAGAGATAATTTGGAAATATTGGGGGACCAGGCGAGCAAGTCCAACTCAGGGGGAAGGACTTCCTCCTGTGCTTAGGCCTCACCAAGCTTTTATTGATCTGGGATGCACCCATAGCATAGCCCTTAGGCAGGCGACCCCATTAACAGGCAGACTAGCCCATCAGCAAGGATTTACATAACAATAAATGGGGGAGTAGTTTCAGCTACCACTGTCTGGACAAACAGAGGTGGCGCCTAACTCCGACCTTTGCTAGGGCTTCAAAGGCACCCAGCCTTCGGGGGGTTCTCTGTCTATGCTTATCAGATAGTGAAGGCAATAAACAGTTTCCCACATCTCACCCTTATTTTTTCCTTAGATGGCTTGTATCTGCAGACCAGAAATAAACATATAAGAACAAGTCCCAATTTCAATGTCCAACAGTTTTGAGTCCAAGTTTCAATATCCGACAGTTCATGTGTACATGCCAGCAATGAAATGCTGGTTCTGGATGGTGGACAAATGCAGGTCCAGTCCTCTCTGGTTTGGTCCTTGGCACCCTGCAGCAATGCACAGCTGCTGACTGCTAGCATGGCAAGGCGTCTTCACCATCTCCATCTCTGAACTGTCTCTCCTGTCTTTGTGGCTGGAGCAATTTGGTCAGTTTCTCTCTGGGATCCGTTGCCGCAGGAATCCACATGGTCTTGGAGCTGTTCTCTGAAAGTATACAAAGTATTCTCGACCAAAGGTTAATAAAGGAAATTTTTCTTGGGGGATCCTTTTTATATTAGCCCAAATGATTTTCCTTTGGCTTATTTTGACACCACATATGTTTTTCATGGGTGTCTGGCTGTTAGCATTACAAATGAAAAAAAAATTTTTTTCTAGATGTAATTAGTTACAGGATAGTTTTCCTTACATGGTATTCTTCCACTATACCCCCTTTTTTGATTTAATTATTAGGAGGCTTTTGGAAAATTTTTAATGCAGTCTAGATTACTTTAAATGTTAATTTTTTGCACAAAAATATGACTGCTTTAGGTTCATTGCATGTTAAGCAATTTTACCATGAAATGAAAATTTTGGTTAATACTATTTGAATAATTACTTATTTCAAGTTAGCCAAATTTAATTAATTTGAAAACTTGACAACTATTTTACTGTCAAATTTAATATTCTAACAATAATCTTAATTTACACTGTAAATATTAATTGAAAGGATCACTTTACGTCCTTGAGGAGGCTCAAGCATTCCTGTTTGTTAGGCTAGATTTAAATTTAGAATCTGTTAAACTAAGCCTTCGTTTTTCTGGGTACCATTTTCAGCTGGACCAAGTCTTTTCTGTTATTTGGTTCCTGATCTGGGCTGGGCATGGGAAGCAAGAAGCAGCCATGGGGACAGGAGACCTTCCTCAGAAGGGGCGAGTGTTCAAACCCCTGCACCATTGCGGGGGTGAGGATCTGTGCCCCACTTCTGTTGAACCCCAAGTTCTCTCCTACTGGCCCCCGGCTGTGCCTGTCTTAGGTCACCCCACCCTGTAGAGTCTTACCCGTTGTAGACTACCAGCCATCTCCGGGCCAAGCAGGGTGATATGAGGTTCAGTTCTGTCTCCTTGGTAGCCTATGTCCCTCTGGCCTCTATGCCCAGCAACTGCCTTTGGATCCCCTTGTCTGCTGGCGGGCCCCGGCATTGATCATAGGGAACCCAGGTTTCTTCTCCAGAGAGGGCCCAGCTTATGCCATTGGGCCAGAGACAGATCCATGGTACCAGCTTTTCATGATCTCAGCTTGAACGGAGAGCTCAGATAACAGCTGTAGACAATTGGAATCCTCTTGGCAAAAAAAGTCAAGAGAGGTCAATACAGAATGCTTAAGTGCCTTCCCAGGAGGGAATAAATCCCTTCACTGTCCTTAAAACATTCAAAGAATCAATTTGTAAGTTTGTTTGGGATAAATGCACAATATACTGTTGTAAAGCATTAAAAATTATGAATAAAACTTGTAGAATAATACCATGCAAGAATATTCTTTGCTCTAGGTCATGACAACTTAATTTTAAACTGGCTGTCTCAAGGTTTGGAATGAGGAACCTAGTTAGCAAAAAAAAAATGCAATTTACAGAAGCAGAGACAGCATCCTATCCAAATTACAGTTTTGGGTAAACACATTATCTAGAGTCCTTGGGTAACCTAGGTTAAATTTAGGCATGTTATCTAAATTACAGTTTGGGGTCTCCAGAACACTGAGTTGACAAGCTAACTGGAGCCTTCTGACTTTGGGATAGCTGTGCTGTCCTTCCCAGGTAAAGGAAAAATGCGCCTTTTAAGACTAGTATGAAACTTATAGTTTTTACCTGAATTAATTGTTACCATACTTCACTTCACCGTGCCCCAGGTGGTTTCTGGGCTGTTGGTTGTCTGGTTGGTCTTCTTCCTGCTGGATTACACTTGGAGAACTTCAACTTAAAAAGGAAAATCTTTCTCTTTTACATGAAGTAACCTGCAGGGTTACTTCTTGGACATTGACTGATAGTGCCACAAGGCCATGTATTTCAAGTCAAAGTCATTAAACATTTATGGTGACTGTACTTATTTTCAGATTTGGTATTTTAACAGCAAATCATTAGATTATCCTATAAATATTAGTGGAAGATATTTCAAAATATTAAAATTTCTCCTTTTTATTAAATTTAAAATAATATTTTTAAACAGCATTCCCTTTCGGCTTATTTGCATATACAGAGGGATTATGGGAAGCCTTCAGTAACTTTTTAGAAGAATTTTACTTTACTAGGATTCAATTGCTTACAAAGATTAGTAAATTTAATAACGTTTTATTCTGATACACAAGGTGCAAACGCTGCCCCACCTCCAGCCTAATTTAAAATGCAGCGGCATGGTGCTTTTGTTAGTTTAAATAAAGACATTGCTACTAATAAATCAATTTTTTCTTTTATTTGGCAGAAATTCCTTATGCAACCAAGCATATTATATTTTGAAATATTGCACTCGGGAAAAACTGTCAAATACGCTCAGTCGGTAGAGCATGAGACTCTTAATCTCAGGGTCGTGGGTTCGTGCCCCACGTTGGGCACCAGATGTTGGGTGTTTCCTTCCCACATCCCGCGTGGGTCAGGGTTCAAGACTGGAAGCAGAGCCGCACACAAATGAATATGAAAAGACAAGAGATATTTGGAAATATTGGGGGACCAGGCGAGCAAGTCCAACTCAAGGGGAAGGACTTCCTCCTGTGCTTAGGCCTCACCAAGCTTTTATTCCTCTGGGATGCACCCATAGCATAGCCCTTAGGCAGGCAACCCCATTAACAGGCAGACTAGCCCATCAGCAAGGATTTACATAATAATAAATGGGGGAGTAGTTTCAGCTACCACTGTCTGGACAAACAGAGGTGGCGCCTAACTCCGACCTTTGCTAGGGCTTCAAAGGCACCCAGCCTTCGGGGGGTTCTCTGTCTACGCTTATCAGATAGTGAAGGCAATAAACAGTTTCCCACACATAAGGTAAGAAATCAGGGTGGATAGTGCTATTTAGGCATAAACACCGGCATTTCCAAGATGAAATTTCAGTCTAGTAGTCACAATTGTTGAAAGGAGCAGTACTAAGAGGACATGTGGCATGTGGTGCAATGATTGTTCCACTACCTCCAAATTAATCATGGTCCAGGGGGTATTATCTAAGACTTCCTTAAGATCTTAATACAAAAAAATAATCACAGCAAAATTCATTTTGCCTTCATGAAATAATTTGTTTTCAATGTCTCAATGAAAAAAAACCACTGTATATTTTAAAACATTAACCGGACACTAAATGTAGATGTACAAAGACACCAATGAGCAGCTGATTTCCTCTTCATAATCAACATTTTCCCCATCCTTTTGAATGTGTGTTTGGAGAAGATAGAATGTTCATAATTGTTGCTATAATAATTTGACAAATAAGTTTTCATAATTCAGTGGAAACATTAATAAATCATGATATGAAAAGAATAATACTGTTCGAATAAAGCCAAAACAGATGGTTAGATGCCAGTTAGTTCTTAGCTACTCAATAGTAACAGGAAAATATTTGACTATAAAAATTCCAACTTCCATCTGGAAAGAGGATGCACATGTTCCTGAATGTCCAAATACGAAAGTCTTCCAGATTAGATTAGATTATACTAGTGACCTGGTGCATGGATTTATGCACATTGAAAGGAAATTAATTAGAAGGTGGCCAGTGGGACAGGTCTGGGTGAGACAGGCCAGACACGCCCTGGAGCCAACCTCCTGTGATGCCTCCTTAGCATCTGCGGATTGAGCAGGGTCTCTCAGGTAGGTGGGGTCCCTTGGCCTGGCCTGCAGGGATCGGGCTGAAACCAGCTCTCTGACATCCCCCAAGGGGTCCTGGAGTGTGAGAAGGCACTCTGCAAAGTTGCTGACATACAGGGTGTGGAATGAAATTGCAAGTGTGCAGTAAACCAGATTCAGGGCCAACAATGCCCCAGCAACAACATAACCCACAGCTGAAGGTAGAATTGTGTGGCCCCTTGAGGAATTGGAATCCTTCCTCTCTGGATTCAAGGTGCATCACCCAAGAATTACCGCTGCCAAGTTACTGCAGTTCAGCTGCTCCTGCATTGAGCATCTGCCCCCTGGTGGTCAGTATACATCATAGCGAATGGTTGGATGTTCAGACACTTAGCATATTATATATATACTAGAGGCCCGATGCACAAAAATTTGTGCACTGGCTGGGGGAGGGGGGTGTCCCTCAGCCTCACTTGTGCCCTCTCACAGTCTGGGACCCCTCAGGAGATAACGACATGCTGGCTTTGGCCCACGCCCGGGTGGCAGAGGGCACGCCCAATCCCTAGGTGCAGCCCCTGGTCAGGCTCAGAGCAGGGCCGATTGGGGGGTTGGGGCGCCACCCCCTGTCACACTCAAGGCAGGGTCGATGGGGAGGTTGCCGCACCACCCCCTGTCATGCACAGAGCAGGGCCGATCAGGGGGTTTGGGTTCTGCGCCCTGTAACGCTGCTCCAGGGGCCAGGAGGCCTCGCGGCTCCGCTGATCCCAGTGCTGGGAGGCCTGGCGGCTCTGCTTGACACAGGGGCAGTGAGGCCTCACTGCTCCGCTGATCCTGGTGCCAGGAGGCCTCGCTGCTCCGCTGATCCCGGGGCGTGAGGCCTCGTGGTTCTGCTGATCCCGGGTTCGGGAGACCTCGCGGCTCCGCTGATTCCAGTGCTGGGAGGCATATTACCTTTTTACTATATAGGATAGAGGCCTGGTGCATGGGTGGGGGCTGGCTGGTTTGCCCTGAAGGGTGTCCTGGATCAGGGTGGGGGTCCCACTTGGGTGCCTGGCCAGCCTGGATGAGGGGATGATGGCTGTTTGAAGGGTGTCCTGGATCAGGGTGGGGGTCCCACTTGGGTGCCTGGCCAGCCTGGGTGAGGGGGTGATGGCTATTTCCAGCTGATCACACACCCTTCAGGGTGGGGGTCCCCACTGGGGTGCCTGGCCAGTCTGGGTGAGGGGCTGAGGGCCATTTACAGGCTGGGGGGCGACTGAAGCTCCAAACCTCTCCTTTTTTTCTTTCTTTTTTATTCTTGGATTTATTTACCTTCTATGGCTGTCACTGGATATGAGAGCCGGCTTTCTCTCTGAGGTTCGGCTCCAGCTCTGAGACCTCGGCTTCTGAAAGCAGGTATCTGGTTTGTTTGGGTTCTGTAATCGAAGCACTGTTTCAACTCCAGCTCTGAGGCCTGGCTGGCTGAAAGCAGGTTTCTGGGGTTTTGTTTAGCTTCTATATTTGTAACAATGTTTCTTAAACTGCAAGCTCAGAGGCCGGCAGCAGCAGGCGGGGAACGTTGGCTTCCTCCGTCACTGAAGCAAGCAAGCCTCCTGTTCGCTTCAAGCTGCCTGGCTGCCGGACGCCATCTTGGCTGGCAATTAATTTGCATATCGCCCTGATTAGCCAATGGGGAGGGTAGCGGAGGTATGGTTAATTACCATGTTTCTCTATTATTAGATAGGATATATATTAGAGGCCTGGTGCACAAATTCGTGCATGGGGTGGCGTCCCTTCAGCCCAGCCTGCACCCTCTCCGATCCAGGACCCCTCAGGGGATGTCTGACTGCTGGTTTAGGCCCAATTGGGATTGGGCCTAAACCAGCAGTCGGACATCCCTCTCAAAATCCTGGACTGCTGCCTCCTAATCACTCACCTGCCTGCCTGCCTGGTCACCCCTAACAGCCCCCCCTGCTTTGTTGCCCCTAACTGCCCCCATTGCCAGCCTGATAACCCCGCACTGCCTGTGTGCTGGCCTAGTTGCCCCTAACTTCCCCCTGCTGCTGGCCCGGTCACCCACAACTGCCCCCCTCCGCCAGCCTGGTGTCCCCTAACTACTCCCCTGTGGGCCTGGTCGCCCCTAACTGCACCCCTGCCAGCCTGGTTGCCCCTCACGGCCCCCCACCCAACCTGGTCACCCCACACAGCCTGCTGTTCAGGCATTTAGTCATCCCTCACTAACCCCCCATGCCGGCCTGGTCATAGGCAGCCATCTTGTGAGGGTGTGAGGTTTAATTTGCATATTACCTCTTTATTAGATAGGATAGATTATATTATTATATTATGTAATTATATTATATTATAATATATTATTATATTATATTATACTAGAGGCCCGGTGCACAAAAATTTGTGCACTCGGGAGGGTCCCTCAGCCCGGCCTGTGCCCTCTCACAGTCTGGGAGCCCTCAGGGGGTGACTCCCCAGGGGATTGGGCCTAAGCTGGCAGTCAGAAATCCCTCTGGCAGCCCAGGAGCCCTCAGGGGATGTCCACTTGCCAGCGGGGAGCAGGCCTAGCTGCAGTCGGACATCCTTAGCACTGCTGAGGAGGCCGGAGAGGCTCCCACTACACGCTGTACTGGCAGCCATCAGCTGGCTTGTGGCTGAGCAGAGCTCCCCCTGTGGAGCACACTGACCACCAGGGGGCACTTCCTGCATTGAGCGTGTGCCCCCTTGTGGTCAGTGTGTGTCCATAGTGATCACTGATTCCCAGTTGCTCTGTTAGGGACAATTTGTATATTACCCTATTATTATATAGGATAGAGGCCTGGTGCATGGGTGGGGGCCAGCTGGTTTGCCCTGAAGGGTGTCCCGGATCAGGGTGGGGGTCCTGCTGGGGTGCCTGGCCAGCTTGGGTGAGGGGCTGAGGGCCATTTTCAGACTGGCCACACCCCCTTCAGGGTGGGAGTCCCCACTGGGGTGCCTGGCCAGACTGGGTGAGTGGCTGATGGCTATTTGCAGGCTGGCCACAGCCCCTTCAGGGTGGGGGTCCCCACTGGGGTGCCTGGCCAGCCTGGGTGAAGGGCTGAGGGCCGTTTTCAGGGTGGAGGGTCCTGCAGGGGTCCCTGGCCAGTCTGGGTGAGGGGCTTATGGCTGTTTGCAGGCTGACCAATCCCCCCAGCCTCATCCCATGAGGGTGTGGCAATCCTGGGTGAGGGGCTGATGGCTGTTTGCAGGCTGGCCAAAGCCCCCAGCCACCCAAGCTCCCAGTGGAGGCTGGCTGGAAGCAGGTATCTGGGATTTATTTAGCTTCTATAATTGAAACTTTGTTGCCTTTTGTGGAGGCCATAGCCGGCCAGGGCTGGTGGGAAGCTTGGCTTCCTCCATCGCCGGGGCAACCAATCCTCTGGCTTGCTCCAGCTCCGTGGCTGCCAGCCACCATCTTGGTTGGGTTAATTTGCATATATTCACTCTGATTGCCTGGTGGGCATGGCTTAGGCATAGCAAAGGTACAGTCAATTAGCATCTTTGTATTTTATTAGTGTATATTATATTATATTATATTATATTATATTATATTATATTAATTTTACTAGGGGACCAGCACAGAAATTCGTGCACCTTGAAAGGAACTGTCGGCTGCGAGCCTTTGGTGGGCACACGGTCATGTCTCAGCCTAACTTCTGCACCCCTGCCTGGCCCCTCCCACCATTGCTTGGTACCCTTTCTGTCAGCAGCCCTGCTCCCGCAACTGCTCCCACATGCCAACAGTGCTGGCCACACTTGCTCCTGCTGGCAGTGCAGAGAAATTGGGGCCAGCGCCAGCATTCGCTGTGAGCAGTGGCTACTGCCCTGATTACCCCTCAGGAGCAAAGGAAAGTGGAAGAGCTCTCAGTGGCAATCGAGGCCAGTAGTTGCCATTCATACCCACTGATGGCGTCGAGCGATCAGGATCAGTGCCAGGCACCAGCACTGGGTGCAAGTGGCGGCTCTGGAGCTGACTGCAGGTGTGAGCAGGGCCAGAATCGGCAGCAGGTGCAAATGCTGGGTGGGACCACAGCACACAGGAGCAAAGAATTTTTAGTAACCTCCAGAGGCTTGCCCTGATGACAGCGACCAGTGCCCCACCTTGGTCTAGTGCCCCCACTCATCCATCCCCCCATGGCTGATGTCCTCCATGTTCCGCCCTCTGCTGCCTGCTGCTAACACCCACTATGTTCCACGCATGCCCCCTGGTGGTCAGTGCACTTCATAGAGATTGGTTGTTCGGTTGTTTTGCCGTTTGGTCTATTTGCATATTAGGGTTTTATATATATACTAGAGTCCCGGTGCACAAAAATTTGTGCACTCGGGGGGGGGGGTCCCTCAGCCCAGCCTGTGCCCTCTCGCAGTCTGGGACCCCTCAGGAGATAACAACCTGCTGGCTTAGGCCTGCTCCTGGGTGGCAGAGGGCAGGCCCAATCCCTAGGTGCAGCCCCTGGTTGGGCTCAGACCAGGGCTGATTGGGGAGTTGGTGCGCCGCCCCCTGTCACACTCAAGGCAGGGTCGATGGGGAGGTTGCGGCACCACCCCCTGTCATGCACAGAGCAGGGCCCATCAGGGGGTTAGGGCTCCGTACCCTGTCACGCACAGAGCAGGGCCAATCAGGGGGTTGAGGAGCTCCCCCCTGTCACGCACAGAGTAGGGCCGATAGGGGAGTTATGGCACCGCCCCCTGTCACACACAGAGCAGGGCAGATCAGGGGCTTGGGGCGCCGCTCTCTATCACCCACAGAGCAGGGCCGATCAGGGGGTTGGGGCACCGCCACTGTCACACTCAGGGCAGGGCGATGGGAGGTTATGGCTCTACCCTGTCACACACAGAGCAGGGCCTGTGGGGGGGGGGGGGTTTGGGGCGCCCTTTTTCCTGTTCCACCAAAAAGGCAGAAGCCGATCAGGGGGGTTGGGGCCCCCCCCATCCTTTCACACCACAGAACCGCCGGGGCGATTCAGGAGGGGGTTTGGGCGCTGCCCCTGTCACGCTGATCCAGTGCCAGGAGGCCTCGCGGCTCCGCTGATCCCGGTGCTGGGAGGCATATTACCCTTTTACTATATTGGATAGAGGCCTGGGGGCGGGCTGGTTTGCCCTGAAGGGTGTCCTTGATTAGGGTGGGGGTCCCCACTGGCGTGCCTGGCCAGCCTGGATGAGGGGATGATGGCTGTTTGCAGCTGGTCATACACCCTTCAGGGTGGGGGTCCCCACTGGGGTGCCTGGCCAGTCTGGGTGAGGGGCTGAGGGCTGCTTTCAGGCTGGCGGTTGTTGACTGAAGCTACCAACAGCTCCTTTTTTTTCTCTTTTTTTTATTTTATTCTGGGCCAGCTTTAGCTCTGGCTCTAGCTCTGAGGCTTCCGCTGGTTTGTTTGCGTTCTATAATCGAAACAATGTATAACTCCATCTCTGAGTTCCCGCCGGCTGAAAGCTGGTTTCTGGGGTTTTGTTTAGCTTCTATATTTGTTAGAATGTTTCAAACTGCAAGGTCAGAGGCCGGCAAGTCAGGCAGGGAATGTTGGAGTCTGCAGTCCCTGGAGCAAGCAAGCCTCATGTTCGCTTCCAGCTGCCTGGCTGCCGGCCGCCATCTTGGCTGACAGTTAATTTGCATAAGGATATGCTGATTAGCCAATGGGGAGGGTAGCGGTTGTACGCTAATTACCATGTTTCTCTTTTATTAGTGTATATATATATATATATATATATATATATATATATATATAATATTATACTAGAGGCCCAGTGCACAAAATTCATGCATGCGGTGTGGGGGTGTCCCTCAACCTGGCCTGCATCCTCTCCAACCTGGGAGTCAGACATCCCTCTCACAATCCTAGACCACTGGCTCCTAACCCCTCACCTGCCTGCCTGTCTGATTGCCCCTAACCGCTTCTTCCTGCCAGCCTGATCACCCCCTAACCGCTCCCCTGCTGGCCTGATCACCCCCAACTCATCTCCCCTGATGGCCTGATTGCCCCTAACTGCCCTCCCCCACTCCCCTCTCCTGCTTGCCAGATCACCCCCAACTGACCTCCCATGCCAGCCTGATCACTCACAACCGCCTTCCCCTGCCATGACCTGCCTCCTTTGCCAGAACCCGCCTCCTTCACACAAGGCAGCAAATACGCCGGAACCGGCCTCCTCTGCACCGCGTGGAGCCGCTGAACCCCCAGGCCTCATGGTGCGGAGTGGCCGCCAGGCCCTCGCCTCCTCTGTGCGTGTGGGATCTTGTGGTGGCCATCTTGTGACAATGTTGCGTGAGGGCATGACACCACTTAGGCTTTTATTATATAGGATTATATACATGATATATACATGATATATTATATTCTGTGATATGTGATATGATATGAACTTACTACTTTGGTAAATGGCTTATCACTCGATTTTTAACTTCCTTCAGCTTCTTTCTATTGAGATAGCCACCATTAGTCATTTATTCATTATTTTACAGATGAGCTTCCTAATGCTACACTAAATGTAG
>NW_005871050.1:15044121-15156354 GCF_000147115.1 Myotis lucifugus | reverse complement strand
AGAAGACTGAAGACGACTGAAGATGAAGAGGTTGGTTCTCTGCTGCAGCCAGAAGCCTCACTGCGGCCCAAGCAGAGAAGCCAAACCTCGCTGCTGTGGCTGCAACGGAGAAGCCAAGCCTTGCTGCGGCCGCAGAGGAGAAGCAAGCCTCACTGCTGCGGCCACAGTGAAGAAGCCAAGCTCAAGGCCAGACCAAAGGCCTGGGTCCTGGGTGCTGGAGGAAAATCTTTGCAGGCAGCCAAGGGAAGGAAGGCCTAGTGCACAAATCTTTGTGCAACGGGCCTCTAGTAAGTATTATATAAAATCAGTGGGAAGATGTGTGCAACTTCTCAAACCCTCAAAATTGAAAGGAGAATAATACATTACACTATTAGAAAGGTTTACTGCTAGTGGCTTAGTACCTCACATAGCATCCAGAGAAAACTACCAAAAACTGTTCTTTACTATAGATTTTGTTTGTATCATTCAACTCATCCTAAGTTTCTAGGTGTAGAAGAGTTTAAGAATGTGTTTTCTCCAGTCTCTTCTAAACAACCCTTACTCCTTTAATTGCTCTGAGTTTCATAGCCAATATCTTCATAATCACTCAGGAACAGAAATCAGAAATACTGGATACTCTGAAAAACATGGGGCATTCTCAAACTATCAGTCCAACATCACACATAACTTTTGAATTTACCACTGCACATTTGTGAAGCATAAAATTAAAAAAAAACTAATAATCTAAATCTAGAATTTAATTGTTTTATATATTTAATATGCATTGAATTTTGAAGACTAAGACTACAAAGTAAATTAAGAGAAGACTGTACTTTTTTTGGCTTAGAAATTTACCAAACCTTGTTCACCACTCTGAAAAATGATGTTACCAGAGACAATTCTATCTGTGGTATTTGACTCAATAGTACAACATACCTATTTCAATCAACATTTGTAGCTTTAACAGTCATAGTTACAGCTACAAATGTTGCTGTAACTTTATTATAGCTTCTGGAGTAGGTGCGCCCAAGTATTTGTATCCTGAAGTACACATCTCATTATCAATTCGTTTTCTTATACTTAATGTTTTTATTAAAGTTGAGGCAATATATTTATTTTAAATATGTGTGTAGGTAGGTTAGATTTACTGTGAATTTAATTTCAGGATAGTAAAGGAGGGAACTATTACATATCTGAAGTGAAATTGAGCATTCAGTCATATAGAATGAGAAATGCTGGTATATATCAAACTCCAGACCACACTACAAAACTCCAGGAAGGGAATCCTATCTAATAAAAGAGTAACATGCAAATTAACCATCACTCCGTGACAAAGATGGTGGTGCCCATAGCAGCCGGGGCAGGACGCTGGCGCCGTCACCCCGGCAACATGAGCCCAGCAGGCATTGCTATGGCGACCTGTGAGCAGGCAAGCATGGCCCACAGAGAGCAGAGAATCAGGGGGAGCGGGCCCAAGCCTTCAGTAGGACATCCCTTGAAGGCTCCCAAATTGGAGAGGGTGCAGGTTGGGCTGAGGGACCCACCCCCCTGTGCACAAATTTTGTGCACCGGGCCTCTAGTCTTTATATATAAAGAGGTAATATACTAATTGGTCCTAATGGTGTCCGAGTCACATCCAGGCAGAAGCTGGTATGCGGGCAGGGACAGAAGCAGGGACTTCTGCCCCCAGCACAGGCATGCACAGGCCTGCCCAGCGCTAAAGTCACCTGCCTTGGAGGCGGAGGCTACTCCTGATTGGTGGGTGGAGACAGGGGCTACCTGCCAAGCCCAAGTCTGGCTATGGCAGGGCTGGCAGGAGCCCGAGGCCACCCCAGCTCCCACAGGTCCTGGGACAGATGGTGGCTCAGTGGCAGATGGTGTCTCCATGCATGGTGCCCGGGGGTGGCTGCGAAGGAAGTGGGGCCTTGCTGTGGGCTGCACTGCTGCTGCTTCTCCTTGGTGGGAGCCCGGTGACCTGGAGCCGGAGTGAGCATGCACAGACTGCGGAGCCTGCTAGCGCCACATGCCCCACCCTGCCCTGGCCTGGTGCCTGCACTTCAGGCAGGGGCAGGAGGCTCCTGGCCACCAGCGCCCTAGGCTGCACCGCCTGTGCCACCACCTACTTGGCTGGCAGGGACCAGAGCATCGCAGGTGAGCTGCTCCCACCCCTGGTAGTGGAACGGGAAGGAGGGCACTGGGTGCAGGGAGGGGACCTCAGCTGGGGTCCCCCCAGTGCTGGGAAGGGGCCCTGCCTGGGCCCGGTGGGGAGCTTAAGAAGTCTGGCTGAGCAGGTGCTGGTTCATACCAACTGTTACTCCTCCAGCTCTCCAAGCTAGCCCCCCTGCCCCACCTGCCTGGAGTAATGGGCCCTGGGCAACCTCCCCGAGCATAGACTGGGGGCCTGGAGACTTAAGGAAGAGTGCCCAGCAGGGCCTGGGCGGGGGCCAGTGCAGAACTACCAGGGCAGAGCTGCTTCTGTGTCTTGGTGAACTTTGCAACTGACCTAAGGAGGAAACTGAGAGGGAAGAGGCTGGGAGCTCTGGATTCCCAGCACTTTAATCACTTGAAAACAGCCCCTCTTGGAATGTGAGGCAGCTGTACATTCAGCTGAGAAGTGAGGGGGCTGAACACCACTGTCGCTGGGCTCCGGTCGGTCTAAGGCCCAAGCGTCCAACACAAGAAGAAAAAAACAGAGGGAGGGACCTGGAGGAAGGGAGGACAATTGAAGGACTTGACTTTCCCCAGCCCTCTCCTTCTTTCCACTGCATACAAAAGCCCCAGACCTGGCCACAGTTCTGTCTCCACCTTTTAGTCCCCTGTTCTCTAACCACAGAGGAAAAAAAAAGAAAGGAATCCGTGCTGCCTCCAGAAAGTATCTATATACCTGATTGGCTGGTTGCCTCCTGCAGAGGGAGGCCAGACTGTGGCTTAGGCCCACTCCCCATGGGGCGTGGCCCTAAACCATCAGTAGGATATCCTGTGAGAGCTCCCAGACTGTGACAAGGGGCAGGCTGGGCTCAGGGACGCCCCCCACCCCCTGTGCACAAATTCATGAATTTCATGCACCGGGCATCTAGTTAATTATATGCTTAATGGGTAAAATTCCACTAGGTGACATGTGCACATCTATCATCACAGCACTCATGTACTCAATGCTTTAAATGAATAGGGTAGTATACAAAGGAACACTAGTGTAATAGAACTGGGATTTGAATATGGTAGTATAGACCATTAAGTCAAACACTTTATTACATCCCATATGCATGATCATAGGCCCTTAAATAATGTGCATTCTCAATCCCCCAAATCCTCCAATGGAAGAGAAATATTTTTCTTATTTCCACATCTATTATTTAGTATAATTTATGTGACAAACAAAAGAAGACATAATTTAAAACCTACTTAAATAATAAGAAATTTAAAACACCAAGGACTGGAAGAAAATAATTGCAAACTATAAAACTTATAAAGAATTAACATCCAATATATATAAAGGACTCATACAACATAATAGCACAAAATCTGATTAAAAATGGGTTGAATAACTGAATAAACATTTTTACAAGGCATACAGATGGCCAACATGTACATGAAAAGATGTTTAGCATCAATAAGCATCAGGGAAATGCAAATCAAAACCACAATGCGATATCATCTCACATATGTCAGAATGGCTATCATCAAGAAGACAAGTGGTAACAAGCAACAAGCCTTGGGTAAGAATTGGAGAAAAGGGAACCTTTGTGAATTGTTGGTAGGAATGCAAATTGATAGAGACGCTGTAGAAAGCAGTATGGAGTTTTCTCAAAAAATTAAAAATGGAGCTACTGTGATTCAGCAACCCAAATTCTGGGTACACATCCAAAAGAAATGAAATCAGGATCTTGAAAAGAAAAGATATCTGTATTCCCATGGTTATGACAGTATTATTTACAATAGCCAAGATATGAAAATAATCTAAGAGTCTGTCAACAGATAATGGATAAAGAAAATGTGCTTAATATATATACAATGAAATATTATTTAACCATGAGAAGGAAGGAAATCCCACATTTACAAAAACATGGATCAACCTTGAGGGCATTATGCTAAGTAGAATAAGTCAGACAGAGAAAGAAAAATACTGTATGATATCTCTTATATGTGAAATTTTAAAAAGCCAAACTCATAGAAACATACAGTAGAATGATGGTTACCAGGAACTGTGGAGTGTGGAAATGGGGAGATGTTGGTCAAAGGCTACAAACTTCCAGTTTAGAGATGAATAACTTCTGGGGATCTAATGCACAATGTGTGATTATAGTTAACAATAATCTATGTATACTTGAAATTTGCTAAGAGAGATCTTAAATAATCTCACTACAAAAATGAAATGGTAATTATGTCAGGTGGTGGATGTGTTAGCTAATACAGTAGTCATATTACAATATATAAGTGTATCATATTAACACATTGTATACCTTGAAATTACACGATGTTATATATCAATTATATTTTAATAAAGCTGAAAATAAAATTATCAGGGATATGCAAAATATGTTAGACAAAGACTAATCTATAATAATGAAAGTGTAATATGATAATTAGACTGGACCTCCTTCTGGACGACCTTCTGGACAAAGCTGAGGCCGAGGCGGCCGCCGCGGCAGGTGGGGGCCAAGGCAGAGGCAGCCGCTGTGGTGGCAGGGGCGAGCCCCTTGCACGAATCTCATGCATCGGGCCTCTAGTAGAACTATAAGGAGAGAGATGAATTCACTATTATAGCTGGATATGTTAACACCTCTCTATCAGTAATTGACAGATTCAACTAGCAAAAAATTAAGGATGATTTATGGTGCTGTTGAGTTGAACAGCACCATCAATCAGCTGGTTATAATGGGAATCTATAGACTAATTCATTCAACACCAGCAAAAAACACATTCTTCTCTAGCTTATATGGAACACTTACCAAGATATAAAACATCATGGGCCATAGAGCACACCTTAACATATTTAAAAGAACAGAAATCATATAATCTATGCTCTAAAATCACATGGAATTAAACTAGAAATAATTAGCATTAATATAACTGGGAAACTCCAAAATATTTGCAGATTAAATAAGCTTCTAAATAACACTTGGATCAAAGAAGTCTCAAGATAAATTAAACAATATTTTGAACTAAATGAAAATACAGGTTTTCAAAGTTTATGAGGTGCAGCAAAAGTAGTGCTTACAGGAAAATTTATAGCATTAAATGCATATATTAGGTAAGATGAAAGATTTGATATCGAAGTATAGGGTGCGTCTATAGGGTTAAGCCTCGGACTGACCTGTTGGCAAAGCCACAAACAAGTCCCAGCTTAGAGGGCACAGTCCTCTTAGCATAATTAGGCTTGACCTTATGACACTCACTAGATCATTCCTAGGTAGCTACTGGGCTGTGAGAGGTACACCAAGTGCTGCCAAAACAAGTGAAATTCACAAAAACATTGTAACTATGGTGACCACTACCTTGTTTACCTCTGGCTATAAAATAAAGGCTCAGCTTGCCTCTGGATCTCTTTCTGTGGCCTCAGCCAGGCACGGGAAGATCCGTCCTAGACCCAACTTATTCTCTTTGTCTGTCATTTCTTCATCCATTCACCTCCCTCACTCAGGCTTTCGAACCCTTGGCTGAGCTGGCTCGGTATATCTAAGCTTCTACTTAGGAAACTAAAAAAGCAGAGACAATTAAATACAAATTGGACAGACAAAAATAAATAAATTGGAAATTTTCTTTCCTAGGCCATGGTATAGCTCTCAATTTATGTAGGTCTCCATTGATATTATTTAGTAAAGTTCTATAATTTTTTAAAATAAATATTTGGCATTTTTCTGCTCAGATTTATTCCTAGGTATTTAATATTTCTGAAATAAAACCACAATGTGCCTCTGTGTGGAATTATTATGATTACTATTGTTGTTATTATTTATATACCCTGGAGGATATTTAGCATGTTTTTCAAGCCTTTTTCCATTTGTGGAAAATTCTAGTTATATCATTATTTTTCCTAAAATATTATCTCACTCACCTCTTTCTATTCACTTTACCTAGAACTTTGATTTGAAAGATATTGGAATCTATAGATTTATTTTACACTTTTCTTTATTTGTTTTTGATATGGCATCTCTTTATATCTTTCTACTCTCTTGTGGATAAATTCTGTAGTTTTGCTCTCCAGTTCAAAAATTTACTCTTCTTTTTTGTTTCTTGTATTATTATTTTTACTATCCACTCATCTAATCAATATTCAAAAACTGCATTGAATGGATATTGTTATGCAAGTTATGTTATATGTGTCTATTATATATTAATGACACATATAATTAGGGTAGGTGTGCCCAAGTATTTGTATCCTGATAGAATAAAGACAAAAGGATATTTACAGAATGGAGATTAAGGAATGTATTACTTTAGAAAGAGTAATCAGAAAGTCATCTTGAAGAAAGTGACAACTGAACAGATGTTGGAATCAAATGAGAATGTGGATGATGCAGTTACCTGAGAAAAGATTAGGTGCAAATGCACTGAGGGAAAATGTGAAACAACAAGGAAGTCATTGTGACTAGAGTCAAATGAGGAAGAAGAGAATGAAAAGAGATAGGGATATTCATGCAAATGTAAATGAAAAATAAAACTGGTGTAACAGTACTTATATCTGACAGAATAGACTGTAAAACAAAGGCTATAGTAAGAGACAAGGAAGGACACTACATAATGATAAAAGGAACAATCCAACAAGAGGATATAACTATGGTAAACATTTATGAGCCCAACATAGGAGCACCTAAATATGTAAAGCAAATCTTGATGGATATAAAGGGAGAGATTGGCAGTAATACAATCCTAGTAGAAGATTTTAACAGAACATTGCCTTAAATGACACACTAGATATGATGAATTTAATTGACATCTTCAGAGCATGTCACCCCAAAGCAGCAGAATATGCATTCTTTTCAAGTGCACATGGAACATTTTCTAGAATAGACAACATATTAGGACACAAAGCAAGTCTCAATAAGTTTAAGAAGATTGAAATAAGTTTAAGAAGATTGAAATCATATCAAGCATCTTCTCTGACCATAATGGTATAAAAGTAGAAATCAACCACAAGAAAAAACAAAACAAAAAGCCCTGAAAAACACATAAAGTCTTGGAGGCTAAATAACATGTTACTAAACAATGAATGGATTAACAAGATCAATGAAGAAATGAAAAGTTACTTGGAAACAAATGAAAATGAGAGCACAACAACCCAATACCTATGGGACACAGCGAAAGCAGTCCTACGAGGGAAATCGATAGCAACACAGGCCTATTTCAAGAAACAAGAAAAATCTCAAATAAACAATCTAACTTTACACTTAAAGGAACCAAAAAAAGAAATACAAAAAAAGCTCAATGTGAGTAGAAGGAAGGAAATAATAAAGATCAGAGAAGAAATAAATAAAATAGAGTCTAAATTAATAATACAAAGGATCAATGAAACCAAGAATTAGTTATTTGGAAAGATAAATAAGATTGACAACTCTTTAACAAGACTCATTAAGAAAAAAGAGAGAGGACCAAATAAATGAAATAAAAAATTAAAGAGGAGCCTAGCCAGCGTGGCTCAGTGGTGGAACGTCGACCTATGAATGAGAAGGTCATGCCTCAATTCCCAGTCAGGGCACATGCCCTGGTTGCAGGCTCGATCCCCAGTGTGGGGCATGCAGGAGGCAGCCAATCAACGATTCTCTCTCATCATTGATATTTCTATCTCTCTCTCCCTCTCCGTTCCTTTCTGAAATCAATAAAAATATATTTTTAAAAAAAATTTAAAAGAGAAGTACCAACTGACACCAAAGAAATACAAAAGATTACAAGAAAATATTATGGATAACTATATGCCAACAAATTGGACAATCTGGAAGAAATGGATAAATTTCTAGAAACATACAATCTTCCCAAATGGAATCAGGAAAAGTGAGAGGATCTGAATAGACAGATTATAACTACTAAAATTGAAGCAGTAATAAAAAACCAAAACTCCCAACAAATAAAAGTCCTGGACTGGATGACTTCACAGGTGAATTTTACCAAAAATTCAAAGAAAAATTAACAGCTATCCCTCTCAAACTTTTCCAAAAATTCGAGAGGAAAGAAGACTCCTATGCTCATTTTATGAGGCTAGCGTTGTCCTAATTCCAAAACAAAGAAAAAAAATATATATATATATGAGGAATTTTCAAATTGTCCAGGATGCCATCACATTAACAGTAACAACCCAACAGCAGGCAGCATGGGGCAACAAGGCCAGCAGGAAAGTTAGTGAGGGACGACCAAATGACTGAACAGCAGGCTGCATGGGGTGACCAGGCCAGCAGGGGTGTTAGTGAGGGACAACCAAATAACTGAACAGCAAAATGCATGGGGCGACCAGACTGGCAGGGGCGTTAGTGAGGGACAACCAAATGACTGAACAGCAGGCTGTGTGGGGTGACCAGGCTAGCAGGGGGGGGCATTTGGGGACAACTATGCCAGCAGGGTGGCAGTTGGGGGTGACCAGGCCAGCAGGGGGAGCAGTTGGGGGTGACCAGGCTGGCAGGGGGGGCAGTTGGGGGCAACCAGGCCAGCAGGGGGTGCAGTTAAGGGCGATCAGGCCGGCATGCAGAGGCAGTTAGGAGTGATCAGGCTGGCAGGGGGGGCAGTTAGGGGATATCAGGCAGGCAGGCAGGTGAGCAGTTAGGTGCCAGTGGTCCCGGATTGTGAGAGGGATGTCCAACTGCCGGTTTAGGCCCAATCCTGGGGATAGGGATTGGGCCTAAACTGGCAGTCAGACATGCCCAAAGGGGTCCTGGATTGGAGAGGGTGCAGGCTGGGCTGAGGGCCCCACCCCCGTGCACGTATTTTGTGTACCTGGCCTCTAATATATGTATATATATACCAATATTCCTGATGAACTTAGATGATAAAATACTCAAAAATATTAGCAAGGAACAAAATGGAAAAGAAGCATGGATACATAGAACAGACTGACAGCTGACAGAGTGGAGGGGGGACTTGATGAGAAAAGATTTAGGGATTAGCCAAAGACTGT
The DNA here is from genome assembly GCF_000147115.1 of Myotis lucifugus. Taxonomy (NCBI): domain Eukaryota; kingdom Metazoa; phylum Chordata; class Mammalia; order Chiroptera; family Vespertilionidae; genus Myotis; species Myotis lucifugus. The sequence continues at coordinate 15,147,272 of NW_005871050.1, read as the reverse complement.
ATATGCATAACCCATAGACACAGACAGCAATGTGGTGATGGCCAGAAGGAAAGGGTGACAGGGCTGGGTAGACATGAGCAAAGGGAGGCGGGGAGGTGTGGGCATCTGTAATTGTGTCAACAATAAAAATAAAGTTGAAAAAAAAGAGAGATAAGGATAAGGAGGTGAACTTGGGAACATTATACAGAACACTAAAGGTCATCAGGAGGACTTTTGATTTTATTTATGTGTGACACTCAGCAAATGGAGTTCTTTGAACAGGGGCATAATCTGATTTATAAAATTATCTCTCATGCTGCTCTGGTAAAAATAGGTTTTAGGGGGACAAGGATGAGAGCAAGGAGATCAATTAAGTGGCATTAGCTTTAATAAGAGATGATGGTGGCTTTGTTTTATGGATTAAATGTATACCCCCCAAATTCATATGGTAAAACCCTACCCCCAAATATGATGATATTAGGAGGTGGGTTCTTTGTGAGGTAATTAGGATATAATGAGAACATGAGGGTAGAGCCTTCATGAATGGGTTTAGTGCCCTTTTAAGAGTCTCACGAGAGCTTACTCACCCTCTCTGCTCGTCACCATGTGAGGATATAGCATTTTACAACTAAGAAAAGGGTCCCTGTCAGAATTCACTTATGTTGACGCTTGAATCTCAGACTTCCAGCCTCCAGAGTTGTGAAAAATAATTTTCTGTTGTTCATATGTCATCAGTCTATGGCACTTTGTTATAGCAGCTGGAAAGAACTAAGATACAAATAGGATACAGAGAAATAGGGGTGCTACTGTAACAAATACATAAAAATGTGGAAGTTATTTTGGAACTGAGTAATAGGTAGAGACTGGTAGAACTTGGGGGTGTATGCTAGAAGAAGTCAATATAGCCATAAAGAAAATTTGAATGGCGACTCTGGTGAGAACACATAATGAAAAGAGAACTATAAAGAAAACTTCCATCTTCTTAGTGAAGATGTAAGTAATCATGAGCAGATGTTAGTAGAAATATGGATAGTAAAGGCCATTATGATGAGGTCTCAAATGGAAATGTGAAACATGTTACTGGAAACTGGGAAGAAAACTGATCCTTGTTACAAAGTGGTAAAGAAAGTGGCTGAATTATTATTTTCTAGTGTTTTGTGGAAGGTAGAACTTGTGAGCAATAAGATTGGATATTTAGCTGGAAAGATTTCTAAGCAAAGTATTAAGGATGTGGCTTGGCTATGCTTGAATGCTTATAATAAAATTTGAGAAGAGAGAAATGATTTAAAAATTGAATTGTTAAGCTAAAAGAAACTAGAACTTAAAGAATTGGAAAATTCTCAGCCTATACATATTGCAAAAAAATGAGAAATCATGTTCAGATGAGGACACTAAGGGTGTTGTCAAGGGACTCTTTGATAAGGAAATTAGTATGAGTGTGAACCATAGAATTAATTTGATACCCCAGTAAGGAAATTGCAAGTTTATCTAAAGTGGGAGGAGACAGGAAGGGAGGAGGAAATGCTGTTTGGCTTGAATTTTATAAGATAAGACCATAGACTATCTGGCTGTGAAAGTATTCTTTAAGACAAAGGAATGATGACACCAAAGGTGATTTGGAGATAACCAGGGCTGCCTCCTTAGTTTCAAAAAGGGAGGATCATCACTTTGCTTTCAACAGGCTATGGCTCCCTGTCCAAAGCCTTGAGGTTGGGGCAGAGCTCTTCAAAACTATGGGAGCGAGGTCATTCAGCAGAGCCTCAGGACCACAACCACTGGCAAATTTTCAGGGGCAGGAATGCTACCCATTGGGTCCAGAAGGCAGACTGCTGCCCCATTGGGCCTGGAGTTCAGAGTACAGAGCCAACGAAGGTAATACTTGAAGCTAAAGATCTCGTGAAGTATGCCTAGCTAGGTTTTGGACTTGCTTGGAACCTGCCACTCTTTCCCTCTTGGAATGGAAACGTTTATTCTATGCCTATCCCACCATTGTATTTTGGAAGCACATAACTTTTTTGTTTCACAGGTTCTCAGCTGGGGAAGAATTTTGCCTCAGGATGAATTGTACCTTAAGTCCCATCATATCTGATTTAGATGATATTTAGATGAGACTTTAGCTGATGCTGGACCTAGTTAAAAATTCGGGGGATATTGGGATGAATGAATGTATTTTGCATATGAAAGGGACATGAATTATGGGGAGAGGGCCAGTGAGGTGTTATACACTGAATGTGTTTCCATAAAATTCATGATGAAACATTGTCTCCCAATATGAAGGTGTTAGTAGGTAGGGACCTTTGGGAGGTAATTATGATTAGATGAGGTCATGAGGATGGAACCCTGATGACTGGGATGGACTAGTGCCCTTATAAAAGTCATAAAAGCTTCCTCCCCTTCTTTGCTCTCTGCCATGTGAGGCTACAAAATGAAGTCAGGAGTCTGCAAATAGGAAGAGCCCTCATAGAACTTGACCATGCTGGCACCCTGAACTCAGACTTCCACCCTAAAGAACTATGAGAAATAATTTTTGTTGTTTATAAGTTGCCAATTCGTTTGGTAGAGGAGCCTGAATGGACTAAGACACTTTGTCTTTTTAACTTGAACACTTTTCCATAATCTCTAATTCTTTCTGTTATTTGGCCTAAAAGAGGAAGCAGGTGTCTACAGCACAGAAATTGCATTGTTTAGATAAGGGTGCAGAGATAACCATATAATTACCTGGTTATTTTCTCTAAGTCCCTGCCTGCTTCTGACTTCTATCTTCAGATGTAGAATATTTTGGTCCTGACTCTCCCTTTCTGGTAGCATATGTTCTCACAGTTAACCTTGAGAGCAGGTTCTTTCTGAGACTGTGTTCCTTCTGAGGCTTGATGTGAACTTTCCAGGTTCACAGTTTCTGATGCACTAAAAATATCTCATTCATTTTCAATGTTTTTGTATCTCTTTATCACAAACATGCACTCTTTCTCGCCCCCTTTCCTTGTGTGTGTGTGTGTGTGTGCGTACATGTGTATAAATGTGTGTGTGTATATATGTGTGTGTGTGTGTGTGTGTGTGTGTGTTTACCTGTACCTATAATTTTGTGGATTTTGTGCCAAAAGGAAAAATATTTGTCTCTGTACTTAGCTCAAAGGTAGATTTTTAAAAAAATAAAAAATATGGCTCCTTTAGCAAACCATACCATGCATAAAATTCTAGAGTTTTCATAGATTACACTCTGTATATACTTTTGAATATCAGTTAACACTTATTTTTTCTTTTTTTATTGTTTAAAGTTTTACATATGTCTCCTTTTCCCCCAATTGACCCCCCCCCGCCACTCCTGCCCCCAGGACAAGCCCCCACCGCCCCAGTGTCCATGTCCATTGGTTATGCTAATATGCATGCATACAAGTCCTTTGGTTGATCTCTTACTCCCCTCCCCTGCCTTTTCCCTGAGGTTGGACAGTCTGTTCAGTGTTTCTTTGTCTCTGGATCTATTTTTAGTGATCAGTTTATGTTGTTCATTATATCCCATATATGAGTGAGGTCATGTGATATTTATGTTTCTTCAACTGGCTTGTTTTGCTTAGCATAATGCTCTCCAGGTCTATCCATGCTGTTTCAAATGGTAAAAGTTCCTTCTTTTTATAGCAGCATAGTATTCCATTGTATAGATGTACCACAGTTTTTTAATCGACTCATCTGCTGATTGGCACTTAGGCTGTTTCCAAATCTTAGCTATTATAAATTGTGATGATTCAACATGGGAGTGCATATGTCCTTTATGATTGGTGTACTTTAGTACTTTGGTGGTTGATGTTGATCACTAAACCTTGAGGTATTATCTTTGTACAGCACCTATTCAATAGAAAGATTATTCAGTAGTTACTGTTTCAGATAATGATAAGATCAATTTCCCTCTGTCTTTGATTGGTTATTTTTGTGAATGAGAGCACAAAACAAGAGTGATTCATAATCAACTAACAATAGTTATTTATTTATTTATTTATTTATTTATTTTTTGTTTCACAGGAGAGTGAAAGAGAGAGGGAGAGACAGAGAGAAACATCAATGTGAGAGGGACACTTTGATTGGTTGCCTCCTGCATGAGCCCTGACCTGGGCCCCAGCCAGAGAGGAGCCTGAAACCTAGGTACATGCTCTTGATCATAATCGAAACCGGACCCTGCAGTCAGCAGGCCGAGGCTCTATCCACTGGGCCAAACCGGCTAGGGCAGGATATGACATTTCTTAGCCCCTCCAGCAGCAGACCTTAATTTTTTCTCCAGGAGTGAGGTGGAAAAACCCTAGATCACCTTCTTAGATTCTTATAACCCAAGTTACCAAGAACACTGCAAATGGCGGCGTACAGGGAGATTAGCCAATGAGGGGTCAATATATGCTCTAACTGGTTTGACTCAGTGGATAGAGTGTTGGACTGCAGACTGAAGGGTTTCAGGTTTGATTCCTGTTAAGGGCATGTACCTTGGGTGGGAGCACATCCCCAGTGGGGAGTGTGCAGGAGGCAGCTGATCGATACTTCTCTCTCATCGATGTTTCTGACTGTCTATCCCTCTCCCCTCTTCTCTTTAAAAAAATCAATAAAATATATTTTTAAAAAAAGAAAAGAAAAGGTGTTTCCTTTGCAGCTCATGCACAGAGGACCCCCTGTGTTGTGTTCACTGGGCTAGAGGTGTGTCCCCGTCACCCAGGGTCAGGGGCATGCTCCCGAGGCTGGCAGCCAGCCCCACACGTTTTGGGCACTGGGCTCGGGGCCATGTGGAGACCCTGGGCTGCGCGTGCGGTGGCCGCTGCTGGGGGCACACCTCCCAGTATGGCACCCCCATGTTTTGGGTGCTGGGCTGGGGGGCATAGACCCAGGCCGCTGCTTGGCACCAGTGCACGGGCAAATGGCCACGGGGCGGGAACATCCACTTGGCACCTGTGCCCATAGGCCCAGAGTGGCCGGAGGCATTCTGGGACCCTGGCCACTCAGGGCCTACGCACAGGCCTACAGGCTAGGAGCAGCCTGGGTCCTGAGGATGTTACCTGCCATTTTTGTTGGGTTAATTTGCATACTCACTCCTGATTGGCTGGTGAGCGTAGCAGAGGGGCGGTCAATTTACATGTTTCTCTTTTATTATATAGGATGATTATGATGATCATGATTCTTCTTTAATAAAACCTCAAAACAGTGAAAAACTGGTATGGCCACAACTAAGAACACATTATAAAGAAACACATTTCTCTTCCAAATTTAAAAGAATTATTCATCTTTATGCAGATCCAAATCTAACAATCACAAGACGCTCCCTGAGCATTAATCTCCCTCCATTTTTCCTCCCTCCTTCTTTCCCCTATTTCTTTTCTCCCTTGCTTCATCAAACCAAATTTAACAAGTTTGTAGGTGATATAATCCTAATAGGAGGATATTTCCATTGGCACTTGAAATATCCTGACTCACATTAAATCTTATCATTCTTTCCTCAAATTTGAGCCCCCTCCTCAGAAATTTTAGGAAATAACTAACAAATAGGTAAGAAAAGAAGAGGTTTTACTGTAATATTCCCCATCATTTGAATCTCACATATAAGGATTAATTATCAGGAGATAGAAGCTAATGTGGTAGGAATAGAGTAAGACTTAGAGCATTTATAACAACTATTTGTTGATTTAGTAGAAATTCTGTTTCACTGGCAGGGTCATTCATCAGCATGAGACACTAGCAGCAATGTGCCCAGGAAAATCAATTTTCTAGAAGACTCATAGCTTACCAGAAGTCTTATGCTCTGAAGGCAGGAGATTCAGTTTGGTTGTTGATGAGTAAAAAGTAAGAATAAAATGAACATTTCAAACCAAGGCACATATCATCATCACGCTGTGTTAAGTTTTACCAGTCAAAGCTGTTTAACAAAATTTTATGGATTTACTTTTTATAGTGGAAATAAAGAATTTGGGTTTCAGAAAATCTGAAACACCCAATACTTTAGATGGACTTTATTTCTAAATATGACAATTCATCATCATCATCATCATCATCATCATCATTGTTATCATTATCATCAACACTTGTATCATCATAATTATTTAGCATTTTGGTTAATTATTGACTATAAAAAGTAATAATATTTTACTGCGCTCAAGACCATGGTAAAGATGAATACTATTTAATTACTCATTCATTAGTATTTTCATATGTATTTTCTGTCCAACACTTTTTGTCAACATTTAGGATTAGGGACAGGGCATATTGTAGGTAAGTTTTTCATCCAAAGTAGAGTCTTCACTATGAAATCATTTTTCTATCCTTGCCTTTTTGAGGAAATGTAATTTGAAGAAATAAACCATATATGGTGCTATGTAGCTCTGGAATGAGTGGAATCAGTGACTGCCTTGAAAGGCTCTGAGATGGGGTAAAATACCCATATGGGCCCTGGAAAGAATGGACAGGCCATGTATACAGGTAATTTGGGATGGTGCCTAGAGGAAGAAGATCAGGTTTGTGTTAGGATACTTGAAGAGAAGGTAAAAATGACAAAGCTTAAAAATCAACCACTTTGTAATTTTACTGAGAGCTGACACTATAATAATATTACCTGCAAATTGACCATGAAACACCCTTTAAGAGAAAGCTTGAAACTAATTTACCTTAAAGGGGTATAATTAGGCTACCGATCCTTTTGCAATGGCAAGGCAATATCCTTCTTAGTAAATTACATGCATACAAAAAAAAATGTTGGCTTCTAACTTCACAGATAATAAAACTAAGTAAGCCTCAAAGAAGGAAGAAATTCACCCAAAATAATCTAGATAGCACTAGAAGCCAGTTCCTAAGTATCCCAACCATCAGCATCTTCCTAACATAACTGATTGTTTTAGCAATTGGCAGAATATGAGATCAAGTGCCAAAAGGCTAATCACATCTTTTTAAAATGTGTTTCTTCAGAGTCCTAGGCTTCCCTGACCCTAGAGAGAATAGAAGTTGCATTTTCTTGTTATAGTATATTCATCTCTGAAATCATGTACCTTTATTATTCAAGAGACACCCTCTCCTAAAGCTGAGTTTGATACTATTGACAATACTATTTCATGGGAAACTGATTTGGTTTCTTATTGATGGTATTGATGGAGTTAAAGGACTCAAAATGTATCTTTCTCTTTCTTTGAGATATCCAGTTTAGCCTTTATAGGTTGTATTATTATTATTATTATTTCTTTATGTTTTGGAATAATTTTTGATTTACAGAAAAGTTGCAGGGAAAGTATAGAGAGTCCGCCTATACCCCTCACCCTGTGTGGCAACTTTTATTTAACCCTCACAATCACTGTGAAAAGTTGGGGGCCAATGACTTCCTCAAGGACAGCTCCTGGTACGAGTGGCCTTCTGGATATTTTGGAAGATAACAGTAGCTCCAAATTTGATAGATTTTATTATCACATTGACACAAACACCACAATTTGCTTATTGTATTTTCACCTACGTGTTGTGCTTTGAAACCCAAGTTGAAATGCTGATTAGGAAACTTCGAAGTCCTCAATTCTGTATTATTATTTTTATTACTATTATTTCCATTTAACAGATACATAAAGCCCTAAAATATGGTATCTTCCTCAAGGCCACATAATTAAGAAGTTGTGGAATAAGGACTAAACTTGAGATCCTACTTCTATAGTGCTTTGTATTTTCTGGTCTTGACTAGATAATTCTCTGAGATATGTGGGATGGAGACTGAGATTAGCTTCTCTGAAAATAAAATGAATTAAAACTTTTATAAGTTATGTATGTGTTTAACAATTAGAGTATGTGTGGTTCACAGTGATAGGACATGAGCCATTACCTCAAAGTACCAGAGCGGGAAAGAAACTGATAACAAAAAAGTTCTTAGAGACAAAATATTCCCTGAAATAGGAAAAGTTGGGTACACAGGGGAAACAGAAGGAAATGAAAATTGATTGCTATTTTCCACAAATCCTTTTGAAAATTCAATTCACTAGGGAATTAACTACTTTTTTATGGCATTATGAGATATTTACACTTCATGATATATTCAGAACCAAGTCCTGAGATGAAATAAGCAATGTGTGCTCATTTGTGAATAGGGGTCTTCCAGGACAATCTAATATTAAACTTAAATCTTCTTATATAAGTATATTCTGTGATAGGACACCTTTCTTTGTTCACTGGAAGAAATTGACATTTTGTTCAATTTCAAAGAGGAGATGTAGTAAACATTTCTTATTAAGCATATTTTGAAATCGGTTGAATACCTGAAAATTAAAAAAAATCTCTTTAAATAAGTGCTAATTTTTATTATTTAAGGTGGGTTTTATTTTATGGCAACACAAGGACTTGAGAAAGCTAAGAACTTGATTTTCTAAACCCGCCCACATCAAGCAGCTGTAAATAGAAAATTATTCATTGTAGAATTATACTAAGACTTTTCCTGCTGTGAAGGAAGAAAGTAGCTATGTGTAGAGTCCTAAATATTTAGCTGTGTTCACTGGTACTAGAAGATGCTTGTGTCCATGCCTAAAATCCTATATATGGTTCTAGTCTCCACAACACAGAAATCTTCCTCTAGTCTTGACTCACTTCTGCTTCTTTCCCTTCAATACATGGAGCCATCTTCATAAAACAGTGCTTTTACTATGTTATCATCAGAATCATATATCTTCAGTAGCTCTCAACAACTGGCAACTAATGATTCTCCAGGAAGATGCAGAAAAAAAATTTGATAAAATCCAGCACCTATTTATGATAAAAACTCTCAACAAAGTGAGAATAGAGGAAACAACTTCAACATAATAAAGGCCACATATGACAAACCCACAGCTAACATCATACTCAATGGGCAAAAACTAAAAGTATCTCCCTTAAGATCAGAAACAAGACAGAGATGTCTGCTTTCACCACTTTTTTATTTTATTTTATTTTTATTGTCTAAAGTATTACATATGTCTCCTTTTTCCACAATTGACCCCCTCTCCCAACCCTTCCCAGCCTGGGCAAGCCCCTGCTGCCTCAGTGTCTGTGTCCATTGGATATGCTAATATACATGGATATAAGTCCTTTGGTTGCTCTCTACCCCTCTTCCCTACCATTTGTCTTTAGATTGATCTATTCTTATTCATCAAATTATGTTGATTATTATATCCCACATATGAGTAAGATTGTGTGATATATATCTTTCTCCGAATGGCTTATTTTGCTTAGCATAATGCTCTCCAGTTCCATCCATGCTGTTGTAAATGGTAAGAGTTCTTTCTTTTTAATAGCGGCATAGTATTCCATGTGTAGATGTACCACGGTTTTTTAATCCACTCATCTGCTGATGGGCACTTAGGCTGTTTCCAAATATTAGCTATTGTAAATTGTGCTGCTATGAACACAGGGGTGCATATATCCTTTCTAAGTGGTGTTTCTGGTTTCTTGGGATATATTCCTAGGAGTGGGATCACTGGGTCAAATGGGAGTTCCATTTTTAACTTTTTGAGGAAACTCCATACTGATCTCCACAGTGGCTGCACCAGTCTGCATTCCCACCAGCAGTGCAGCAGGGTTCCTTTTTCGCCACATTTTCAACAGCACTTATCCTTTGTTGATTTGTTGATGATAGACATTCTGACAGGTGTGAGATGGTATCTCATTGTTGTTTTGAACGGCATCTCTCAGATGATTAGTGACTTTGAGCATGTTTTCATGTCTGTGGGCCTTCTGCATGTCCTCTTTCAAAAAGTTTCTATATAGATCATTTGACCATTTTTTGATTGGATTATTTACCTTCCTTTTTGTTAAGTTGTATGAGTTCTCTGTAAATTTTGGAGATTAAACCCTTATCAGAAATATCATTGACAAATACGTTCTCCCATTCGATGGGCTTTCTTATTGTTTTGTTGATGATTTCTTTTGCTGTGCAGAAGCTTTTTATTTTGATGTAGTCCCATTTGTTTATTTTATCCTTAGTCTCCATTGCCCTAATGGCTGTGTTTGTAAAAATATTGCTATGACATATGTCTGCAATTTTCTTGCCTATGGAGTCTTATAGGATTTTTATGGTTTCCCATCTTATATTTAAGTCCTTTATCCATTTTGAGTTTATTTTTTTGTATGGTGTAAGTTGGTGATCTAGTTTCATTTTTTTGCATGTTTCTGTCCAAATTTCCAGCACCATTTATTAAAGAGACTGTTTTTATTCCATTGTATGCTCTTGCCTCCTTTGTCAAATATTAAATGAGCATAGTGGTTTGTCTCCATTTCTGGGTTCTCTGTTCTGTTTCATTGGTCTATTTGTCTGTTCTTGTGCCAGTACCAGGCATTCTTGAGAACCCTGGCTTGGTGATATAGCTTGATATCTGGTATTGTGATCCCTCCAACTTTGTTCATCTTTCTCAGGATTGCTGTGGCTATTCGGGGTCTTTTTTTATTCAAGATGAATTTTTGGAGAGTTTGTTCTAGATCTTTGAAATATACTGTTGGTATTTTAATGGGGATTGCATTGAATCTGTAGATTGCTTTGGGTAGTATGGACATTTTAATGATGTTGATTCTACCAATCCATGAACATGGTATGTTCTTCCATTTGTTTATGACTTCCTCTATCTCTTTTTTCAATGTCCTGAAGTTTTCTGAGTACAGGTCTTTTACGTCCTTGGTTAAGTTTATTCCTAGGTATCTTAATTTTTTGGTGCTATGGTAAATTGGATTGTTATTTTTGTTTCTCTTTCTGTCGGTTCATTATTGGTGTATAAAAAGGCTATAGATTTCTGGGTGTTAGTTTTGTATCCTGCTCCATTTCCAAATTCATTTATTTGGTCTAGTATTTTTTTTTGATGGAGTCTTTGGGCTTTTCTATGTATACTATCATGTCATCTGTGAATAAGGACAGTTTTACCTCTTCTTTTCCAATTTGGATGTCTTTTATATCTTCTTCTTATCTGATTACTATGGCTAGCAATTCCAGTACTATGTCGAACAGGGGTGGTGAAACTGGGCATCCTTGTCTTGTTCCTGTTATTAGGGGAAATGAGTGTAGTTTTTGGACATTGAGTATGATCTTGGCTGTTGGTTTGTCATATAAGGTGTTTATTATGTTGAGGTATAATCCTTCTATTCCCATTTTGCTGAACGTTTTTATCAATAAAGGGTGTTGGATTTTGTCAAATTCTTTTCTGCGTCGATTGATATGAATATGTGATTTTTGTCTCTCACTTTGTTTATGTGATGTATCACATTAATTGATTTTCTGATATTGTACCATCCTTGTATCATGGAATAAATCCCACTCGGTCATGGTGTATGATCTTTCTAATGTAATGCTTAATATGATTTGCCAGAATTTTGTTGACAATTTTAGCATTTATGTTCATCAAGGATATTGACCTGTAGTTATCTTTATCTGGTTTTGGGATTAGGGTAATGCTGGTTTCATAGAAAGAGCTTGGAAGGGTGCCTTCCTCTTGAATTTTTTAGAATAGTCTGAGGGGGATAGGTATTAGTTCTTCTTTGAATGCTTGTTAGAACTCCCCTGTAAAGCCATCCTGATCAGGGATTTTGTTTGCTGGAAGATTTTTGATCACTGCTTCAATTTTTTTGGTAGTTATCCGCCTGTTCAGGTTTTTTGACTCTTCTTGGTTGAGTTTTGGGAGCTTGTATTTCTCTAAGAATATGTCCATTTCATCTAGGTTTCCATTTTGTTGGAATAGAGTTGTTCATAGTATTTTTTCATAATCATTTGTATTTCTGTGGGATCAGTTGTTACTTCACCTCTTTCATTTCTGATTTTGTTTATTTGGGTCCTCTCTCTTTGCTTCTTGGTGAGCCTGGCTAGAGATTCATCAATCTTGTTTAGTCTCTCAAAGAACCAGCTCTTAGTTTTGTTGATCTTTTGTATTGTTCTTTGGTCTATATGTTACTTATCTGTGCTCTGCTCTTTATTATTTCCATCCTTCTGCTTACCTTGGGCCTTTCTTGTTGTTCTCTTTCTAACTCTTTGAGTTGTAGGGTTAGATAATTCATTACATTGTTTCTTGTTTTTTTGAGGCAGGCCTGTAGAGCTATGAACGTCCCTCTCAAGACTGCTTTCACTGTGCCCCATAGGTTTTGGATTGTTGTATTTTCATTGTCATTTGTTGCCATGATGCTTTTTATTTCTTCTTTGGTTTCTTTGGTAAACCAATAATTGTTTAATAGCATGCTATTTAGCCTCCAGGTGTTTGTTTTTTTAGATTGTTTTTATTGTGGTTGATTATTAGATTTATGCCATTGTCATATGAGAAGATGCTTGATATGATTTCTATCTTCTCTAATTTGAAGAGACTTTGTCCTTGTCCCAATATGTGCTATATCTTTGAGAATGACCCATGTGCACTTGAGAAGAATTTATATTCTCTGGCTTTGGGGTGAAATGTTCTGAAGATTTCAATTAATTCCATCTGATCTAGTGAGTAATTTAGGATTGCTTTTTTCTTTGCTGAGCTGATTTTTTGTTTAGAGGATGTGTCCACTGGTGTTATTGGATATTAAAGTCCCCTATTATGACTTTATTGCTGTCAGTATCTACCTTGTTATCCTCCCGAAATTTTTTCATATATTTGTTAAAGGGTCTGCTGTAAAAAGAAGAAATAGGAAGCAAAGAAGGAACACAGGCATAAAGAATAAAAATGGTGACAAACAAGTACCTATCAATAATAACTTTAAATGTAAATGGATTAAATGAGTCAATCAAAAGACATAGTGTAGCTGAGTGGAAAAGAAAACATGGCCCATATATCTGCTGTCTACAGGAAACCCACCTCAGAAAGAAAGGACTCACACAGACTGATGGTGAAGGGATGGAAAAAGATTTTTCAGGTGAATGGAAATGAAAAAAAAATGCTGGAGTAGCAATACTTATATCAGACATATTAGATCTCAAAGTGAAGGACATAACAAGAGATAAGGAAGGCCACTTCATAATACTAAAAGGAGCAATCCAACAAGAAAATATAACTCTGGTAAACATATGCGCACCCAATACAGGAGCACCCAAATACATAAACAAAAAACGTTTGGAGGATATCAAGGGAGAGATTGATAGCAATACAGTCATAGTAGGGGACTTTAATACACCACTATCACCATTGGACAAATCCTCTAAACAAAAAGCAGCAAAGAAAAAGCAATCCTAAATGACTCACTAGATCAGATGGAATTAATTGACATCTTCAGAACATTTCACCCCAAAGCCAGAGAATATACATTCTTCTCAAGTGCACATGGGTCATTTTCAAAGATATAGCACATATTGGGACAAGGGCAAAGTCTCTTCAAATTCAAGAAGACAGAAATCATATCAAGCACCATCTCAGACCACAATGGTATAAAACTAGAAATCAACTACAATAAAAACAATAAAAAAATCAAACATCTGGAGGCTAAATACCATGCTATTAAACAATTACTGGGTTACCAGAGAGATCAAAGAAGAAATAAAAAGCATCATGGCAACAAACGACAATGAAAATACAACAATCCAAAATCTATGGACACAGTGAAAGCAGTCTTGAGAGGGACGTTCATAGCTCTACAGGCCTGCCTCAAAAAACAAGAAACAATGTAATGAATTATCTAACCCTACAACTCAAAGAGTTAGAAAGAGAAAAACAAGAAAAGCCCAGCATAAGCAGAAGAAAGGAAATAATAAAGAGCAGAGCACAGATAAATGACTTGGAGGCCAAAAAAAAACACCAAACAAACAAACAAAAAAAAAACCAAAAAATCAAAAGATCAACAAAAACAAGAGCTGGTTCTTTGAAAGGATAAACAAGATTGATGAACCTCTAGCCAGGCTCACCAAGAATGAAAGAGAAAGGACATAAATAAACAAAATCAGAAATGAAAGAGGTGAAATAACCGATCCCACAGAAATAAAAAATGATTATGTAAAAATACTATGGAAAGCTCTATTCCAACATAATGGGCAACCTAGATGAAATGGAAATATTCTTAAAAAACACAAGCTCCCAAAACTCAACCAAGAAGAGTAAAAAAAAAAAAAAACCCAACAAAACCTGAATCGGTCAATAATTACCAAAGAAATTGAAACAGCGATCAAAAATTATCTAGCAAACAAAAGCCCTGGTCCGGATGGCTTTACAGGGGAGTTCTACCAAGCATTCAAAAAAGAACTAAAACCTATCCTCCTCAGACTATTCCAAAAAATTCAAGAGGAAGGCACACTTCCAAGCGCTTTCTATGAAGCAAGCATTACCCTAATCCCAAAACCAGATGAAGACACCACAAAAAAAAGGAACTACAGGCCAATATCCTTGATGATTATAGATTCTAAAATCCTCAACAAAATCCTAGCAAATCGGATTCAGCAATACATTAGAAAGATCATACACCATGACCAAGTGGGATTTATTTCAGTGATGCAAGGATGGTACAATATCTGCAAATCAATAAGTGTGATACATCACATAAACAAACTGAGAGATAAAAATCACATAACCATATCAATCGATGCAGAAAAAGCATTTGAAAAAATCCAACACCCTTTCTTGATAAAAACTCTCAGCAAAGTGGGAATAGAGGGATCATACATCAACATAATAAAAGCCCTCTATGACAAACCTACAGCCAACATCGTACTCAATGGGCAAAAACTAAATCCATTTCCCCTAAGAACAGGAACAAGTCAAGGATGCCCACTTTCTCCACTCCTGTTTGACATAGTACTAGAAGTACTAGCCATAGCAATCAGGCAAGAAGAAAAAATAAAAGGCATCCAAATTGGAAAAGAAGAAGTAAAACTGTCCTTATTTGCAGACGGCATGATATTATACATAGAAAACCTCAAAGGCTCCATCAAAAAACTACTAAACCTAATAAATCAATTTGGCAATGTAGCAAGATACAAAATTAGCACCCAGAAATCTATGGCCTTTTTATACACCAATAATGAACTCCCTGAAAGAGAAATGAAAAAACAATCCCATTTACCATAGCACCAAAAAAATTAAGATACCTAGGAATAAACTTACCAAGGACGTAAAAGACCTGCACTCGGAAAATTACAGGACATTGAAAAAAGAGATAGAGGAAGACACAAACAAATGGAAGAACATGCCATGTTCATGGATTGGTAGAATCAACATCATTAAAATGTCCTTACCACCCAAAGCAATCTACAGATTCAATGCAATCCACATTAAAATACCAATGGCATATTTCAAAGATCTAGAAAAAACTCTCAAAAATTCATCTGGTATAAAAAACAAACAAACAAAACAAACAAACAAACAAACAGAAACACACACACAAAACGAATAGCCATAGCTATCCTGAGAAAGAACAATGTTGGACGGATCACAATACCAGACATCAAACTATATTACCAAGCCACGGTTCTCAAAACTGCCTGGTACTGGCACAAGAACAGATCAATAAAACAGAATAGAGGACCCAGAAATTGGCCCAAGCCATTATACTCAATTAATATTCTACAAAGGAGGCAAGAGCATACAATGGAGTCAAAACAACCTCTTTAATAAATGGTGCTGTGAAATTTGGTCAGATACATGCAAAAAAATGAAACTAGATCACCAACTTACACCATACACAAAAACAAACTCAAAATGGATAAAGGACTTGAATGTAAGATGGAAAACCATAAAAATCCTACAAGTCTCCATAGGCAACAAAATTGCAGACATATGTCATAGCAATATTTTTACAGACACAGATCCTAGGGCAAGAGAGACTAAGGAGAATATAAACAAATGGGATTACATCAAAATAAAAAGCTTCTGCACAGCAAAAGAAACCATCAACAAAACTACAAGAAAGCCCACTGAATGGGAGAACATATTTGCCAATGTTATCTCCAAAAAGGGTTTAATCTCCAACATTTAAAGGGAACACATCCAACTCAAAAAAAGGAAAATAAACAATCCAATCAAAAAATGGGCCAAGGACCTAAATAAGATCTTTTTCAAATTGGACACTCAGAAAGCCAAGAGACACATGATAACATGCTCAAAGTCACTAATCATCTGAGAGATGCAAATCAAAATGACAATGAGGTACCACCTCATACCTGTCAGAATGGCTATCATCATCAAATCAACAAATGACAAGTGCTGAAGAGGATGCAGAGAAAAAGGAACCCTTCTTCACTGCTGGTGGGAATGCAGACTGGTGCAACCATTGTGGAAAACATTATGACGTTTCCTCAAAAATTTAAAAATGGAACGGCCATTGGACCCAGTAATACCACTTCTTAGGAATATATCCCAAAAATCAGAAACACCAATCAGAAAGGATATATGCACCCCTATGTTCATAGCAGCACAATTTACAATAGCCAAGTTTTGGAAACAGCCTAAATGCCCATCAACAGATGAGTGGATTAGAAAACCATGGTACATCTACACAATGGAATGCTACACTGCTATAAAAAAGAAGGAATTCTTACCATTTGAAGCTGCATGGATGGAACTGGAGTGTATTATGCTAAGTAAAATATGCCAGGAAGTGAAAGAAAAACACCACATGATCTCACTCATTTATGGATAATAAAGAACATTATAACCTGATGAACAAAAAGATAGATACAGAGGCACAGAAGCATTGAACAGACTGTCAAATTACAGTGGGAAGGCTGGGGAGTGTTTTTTTGGGGGGCGGTAAGAGATCAACTGAAGGACTTGTATGCATGTATATAAGCATAACCAATGGACACAAGACACTGGGATGGGGTGGGGTGAGGGCATGTGCCAGGGGGTAGGGGAGGCCGGAGGAAGTTCAATGGGGGAAAAAAAAGGAGACATATGTACTACTATCTGTAATACTTCAAACAATAAAATAAAATTAAAAAAAATAAAATAAAACATGAAATGCCAAAAAAAGAGAATAAACTCAAAATGGATAAAACACTTAAATGTAAGTCGCAAAACCATAAAATCCCTAGAAGAAAACATAGGCAGTAAAATCTTAGACATCTCTCGCAGCAGTATTTTTTGCTGATATATCTTCTAGGGCAAGAGGAGAAAAATATATACAAATGGAAAAATATCAAACTGAAAAGCTTCTGCACAGCAAAAGAAACCATCAACAAAATGAAAAGGGAACCCACTGTAAGGGAGAACATATTTGCCAATGTCACATCCGATAAGGATTTAATTTCTAAAACATATATAATGAACTTATACAAATCAACACCATGAAGACAAATAAACCAATTTAGCAGTGGGGTAAGACCTGAATAGACTCGTCTCCAAAGGGGACATACAGATGGCCAATAGACACATGAAAAATGATCATCACTAATCATCAGAGAGATGTAAATTAAAACTGCAATGAAGTATCATGTCACACCTGCCAGAATGGTTACCATCAACAAATGACAAGTTCTAGCAAGGATGTGGAGAAGAGAGAACCCTAGTGTACTGTTGGTGGTAATGCAGACTGGTGTATCCGCTGTGGAAAACTGTATGGTGTTTCCTCAAAAATTAAAAGATGGAACTGCCTTTTGACTCAGGGAGCCCATTTCTGGGAATATATCCTAAAAACCTTGAAACACCAATCAGAAAAAAATATATATGCTATGTTCATAGCAGCATATTTTACAACAGTGAAGATCTTGAAACAGCTCCAGTGCCCATAAGTAGATGAGTTGTTAAAAAAGCTGTGGTACATTTACACAATGGAATACTACACAGTTGTTAAGAAGACAGAACTCTTACCCTTTATGACAGCATGAACGGACCAGAAATAAGTTAGTCAGAGTAAGACCAATACCATATGATCTCACTCATATGTGGAATGTAATGAGCAAAATAAACTGACGAATAAAATTGAACTAGAGGTATGGCTACATGGAACAGAATGATGGATGTCAGAGGAGAGGGGAGTGGGAGGGTCTGGATAAAAAAATATGAATAGATTAGCCAAAGAATATATGTATGCATAGCCCATGGACATAGACAACAGTGTTGTGAAGTTCAGAGGAAGGAGTGTTGGGGGCTGAGTGGAGGTGGAAAAAGTGGGGGGAAGTGCAGGACATCTCTAATAGTGTCAATGATAAAAATAATAGTGATACAATGATCTATAATAATAAAAGCATAATATACTAATTAGACCAGACAGCCAAACAAACTTCCAGATGTCATTCTGGACGTCCTTCTGGATGAAACTATGGTGGTGGGGGCTGTGGCATAGGCAGTTAGAGGCTATCAGGCAGGCAGGCGAGCAGTTAGGGGTGATCAGGCAGGCAGGCGAGCAGTTAGGGATGATCAGGCAGACAGGCAGAGGGGTTGGGGCGATCAGGCAGGCAGGCGAGTGGTTAAGGGTGATGAGGAAGGCAGGCGAGTGGTTAGGAGTGATGAAGAAGGCAGGTGAGTGGTTAGGGACAATAAGGCAGGCAGGTGAGTAGTTAGGCGAGATCAGGATGGCAGTCAGGAGAGCGGTTAGGAGACAGCAGTCCCAGAAGTTAAGAGGGAATCCCCCTTCCCTGTGCATGAATTTGTGCACCAGGCCTTGAGTTTGTGCTATAAGAAAGGTAATATAATGGTGCAACAAAAGCAGTTCTGAGGGTTAGGAAAATCTTTACAAAAGTGCTCTCAAATTCTACACCCCCCAGCTCTACCAGATATTACTCTGGTGAACTCAATCTTGCTTAATCCTTGGTGCATAACAATTCTTTCCATTTTTTTTCTTGCGTGTTTATTGTAAAATTGGCATTATTACCTTTATTTTACCTATGAGTAAACTGTTCTGAAGCTAAAAGTATTAAAACAACTTGTTTTCCTTTTTCAAATTAGATTGCATGCATTTTGAAAACAGCCACATCATAAGCCTCTATTTTCAATAAAGCATATAGGATCTAAACAATTTTTTATAAATACATGTTGAATGAAAGATTTTTGAAAAGCTGGATATATTGGTTTTCTCTCATGGGTTAAAAGATAATTTAGTTTTTCCCCTTTGTCTTAGCTTAAAATATAAAATACGGTCCTTAGGTCCCTGAAGGAATTTTCACTAATAGGCCTTTACAAGCTCCATTCTTATTTAACTCAACCATACTATTTATGCTCTAGCCATACCAGGCTTCTCTCAGTTTTTAGAATGTGCCAAACCCTCTCCTGGGTCTTTAGGAACTGCTCTTTCCTGTTCTGTGAGTTCCATTCGTCACTATATATGACCAAATTCTTCAAATTTCACCTCCATCATTGCCTTTTAAAGAAGGCAACTATGAGTCAGGTCCGCTTATTGGCCTTAAATGACAAACCTACAGCCAACATCGTACTCAATGGGCAAAAACTAAAACAATTTTCCCTAAGAACAGGAACAAGACAGGGATGCCCAGTTTCACCATTCCTGTTCAACATAGTACTGGAAGTGCTAGCCATAGTGATCAGACAAGAAGAAGAAATAAAAGGCATCCAAATTGGAAAAGAAGAAGTAAAACTGTCATTATTCACAGATGGCATGATATTGTACATAGAAAACCCTAAAGACTCCACCAAAAAACTACTAGACTTAATAAATGAATTCTGCAATGTAGCAGGATACAAAATTAACACCCAGAAATCTATGGCTATATGCATGCCTATAAGCATAACCAATGGACACAGACACTAGGGGGGTGAGGGCATGTACCGGCGTGGGGGGGGGTGCAGATGGCCGGGGGGAGTTCAATGGAGGAAAAAGGAGACATATGTAATACTATATGTAATAATTTAAACAATTTTAAAAAATGGGCAAAGGGCCTAAATAGACATTTTTTGAAAGTGGACATACAAAAGGCCAAGAGACATATGATAACATGCTCAAAGTCACTAATCATCGGAGAGATGCAAATCCAAACAACAGAGGTACCATCTCACACCTGTCAGAATGGCTATTATCAACAAATCAACAAACGACAAGTGCTGGCAAGGATGTGGAGACTAGGAACCCTCGTGCACTGCTGGTGGGAATGCAGACTGGTGCAGCCACTGTGGAGAACAGTATGGAGTTTCCTCAAAAAATTAAAATTGAACTCCCATTTGACCCAGTAATCCCACTTCTAGGAATATATCCCAAGAAATCAGAAACACCAATCAGAAAGGGTATATGCACCCCTATGTTCAAAGCAGCACAATTTTCAATAGCTAAGATTTGGAAATAGCCTAAGTGCCCATCAGCAGATGAGTGGATTAAAAAACAGTGGTACAGCCCTAGCCTGTTTTGCTCAGTGGTTAGAGTGTCGGCCTGTGGACTGGAAGGTCCCAGGTTCAATTCTGGTCAAGGGCACATGCCTGGGTTTCAGGCTTCGCTCAATGTGTAGAAGGCAGCCAAACAATGATTCCCTCTCATCATTGATGTTTCTATCTCTCACTTCCTCTCTGAAATCAATAAAAATATTAAAAAAATAGTGGTACACCTACACAATGGAATACTACACTGCTGTAAAAAAGAAAGAACTCTTACCATTCATAACAGTATGGATGGACATGGGGAGCATTATGCTAAGCAAAATAAGCCAGTCGGAGAAAGATAAATATCACATGATCTCACTCATTTGTGAAATATAATGAACAACATAAACTGAGGACCACAAATAGATCCAGAGGCAAAGAAGTATCAAACAGACTGTCAAACCTCAGAGGGAAGGGAAGGGAGGGTGGAGAGGGTAAGAGATCAATCAAAGGACTTGTATGCATGCATATAAGCTTAACTAATGGGGACAGACACTGGGGGGGGGGGGCGGTGAGGGCATGTGCTGGGGGATGGGAGTGGCCGGGGAGAGGTCATTGGTGGAAAAAGGAGACATATGCAATATTTAAACAATAAAAAATTTAAAAAATCTGTGAAGTTATTTTTATCAATTTTCAAGGATATTCTATTAAAAATGGACCTATTTGATCATGAAATGCTTGTTGGATAAATTTTGTTTGTGGTGGATGGTTACCTTTAGATATGCTTTCTCTATGGAGTTAATAGCTACTCTTTTTCAGTTATTGAAAAAATAATAAGGTCACTGATTCATCATCAGTAGAATCTGTTTCCTGGAACGATTCACTGTCTTTTAATAATCATATTATGAAAACAAAATTATTTTGATAATGCTGACTCCAAGAAGCATAGCACAAGGGTTAAAATTTAGCTTTTGTAATGGGACAAAACTGTACTTGAATCCACTCTCTGCCATTATGGAAAGTGTAGTGGTGGGACTGTGAACATTTATTTATTTTTTAAAAATATATTTTGTTGATTTTTCACAGAGGGGAAGAGAGAGGAATAGAGAGTTAGAAACATCGATGAGAGAGAAACATCGATCAGCTGCCTCCTGCACACCCCACACTGGGGATGTGCCTGCAATCAAGGTACATGCCCTTGACCGGAATCAAACCTGGGACCCTTGAGTCTGCAGGCCAACATTCTATCCACTGAGCCAAACTGGTCAGGGCAATGAACAAGTTATTTAATCTTTTTAGTCTCAGGCTTCTTATCTGTGAAATACAAATCACAAGAGTATCTGCCTCATTGGGTTGTTGCAAAGATTAAAGGAGATAATCCATGTTAAGTACTTAACTAAAGTTATTCCTGTGCATACATACCATTTACTCAAAGCAACTACTTAATGTCAAAATTCTTGATAATGATTATTACATGGGAAAAGGATTAGGAAGATCATTTTAAGCAACAGAGTTGAATGATAAATGCATGGGCTACAAGAAAGATTATGAAGTGTATTTAGGGGTCAGTCAAGAGAAACCTCTACCTTGGTTGGCAGAGTATATTAAGGAGATGAAGAGAATACCAGATTGGGAATATGTGTGTTGAAGATCAGAAATTAAAATTCTATGCTATAAGCAACAGGAAATTTGAAGTAATTGTCTTCTAAAACAGCACCAGGTTTGTATATTTTGCTGCAGTTCTGCTACAATTTCAAAGTATCAGGGGGAGCTTTAGTTTTTAGCAACTGCTATGGACTGAATTGTGTCCCTCCCCAAATTCATATGTTGAAACCCTAACCCCCCATTTTATGGTGCTTTGTGAAGTAATTAGATTTAGATGAGGTCATGAGAGTAGGACCCTCATGATGGGATTAGTGGCCTTATAAAAAGAGAATCCCTACCATGTGAGGATACAGTGAGAAAACACTAGTCTACAAGGCAGGAAGAGAACCCTCACCAGAAAAACAACAATGTTGGTGCTTGGGTCTTGGACTTCCAGCCTCCAGTGGTGTGAGAAAATAAATTTCTGTTGTTTAAAATGCCCAGTCTATGATATTTTGTTATGATATCCCAAGCAGACAAAGATGCCAACCATTGAGAAGTAACTCTGTGAAAATCATGTATTTTCTTAAAAATTGTTTTTAAATGTCCTGGTACAGCATGAATTTGTAGCTGCAATTTCTTTAACATTGAGCAGTAGGTCTCAGGGTATCAAATACTTTTGCTCTCTGAGTGATAGATATTAAGAATAATATGATACAATGCAATCAGTAAACACCTATCAATATCAGAATATTGATAAGCAAGGAGAAATATGCTCTCAGAGCAGAAGTTGTTCTCCAGCATTTATGCTTCTGAGGTGCCTATGTCAGGTGAAAATAATCACCAATATCTTTATGCAACTAAAACACAGGAATGGGAAAAGAACAGTCCTAAATAAAAGGAAGTCAGAATGAAAAATTTCTTTATAAATATGCAATGGGAAAGAAATAACAAAGTAGTTATAGATTCATTGATTCACTCATTTATTCATTGAACAAACATTTGTTGTTCACTTGTGCCTTCCACTTAGTAAAGCCACTTTTACCTTCAAGGAAAACTGCAGGCAATTTTGAATGAGTCAAAGAGATAATACCAGAAGGTTCAGAGATAAGGGTATGTCCTCTCAACTTATGCAAATAGATAACCAAACAGATAAAAATTAGCTATCTGGTTTTGAGAGAGATGAGCCACTCCCACTACCACCACCACCAAGAAAAAAAAAGTGAAAGCCCCTCTGATGACTGACTCTCAAGTTGTCATGGTTGATTCTTATAAGATCAAGGAAGTCTAAGTTTAAATACTTAAAATGAGCTATTTTTTGATCCCAAGGAATGATTAAATAGTGATAAACCTTTAACTCTTCTCAATGGTTTACCAAAATAAACAGTCTTTGTCTTTAAATTCTGCTACAGTTTATTTTCTATTTAATTATTGTTCTTTAAAAAGTAAATGTGCTGAACTGTTAAATAAGGACTCCTTTTTGTTCTGAAATATTTTGAGTATAAAAGCATGACTCCTTTAACCAGAACCATGGAGTGTAGTTTTTCCAAATATAAGGCAACTATTGTAATACTGTCAACATAGTAAGAAGTGACCCTAGTTGAGAGCCAAATACTTAGGTATAAATGGTATTTTTCATCATTTCAAAATACTTTTCAAAACTAACAGCTAGTTATTTTGAAAACAACAAGTTTATAACCATTATTTCATTGAAAGTAGCTAACTGCTGTTAAGTCAATTCATTAATTGAATGTTTGTTCAATGAATAAATGAGTGAATCAATGAATCTATAACTACTCTGTTATTTCTTTCCTATTGCATATTTATAAAGAAATTTTTCATTGTCTTTGATTTCTTTTTATGTAGGACTGTTCTTTTCCCATTCCTGTGTCTTAGTTGCATAAAGATATTGGTGATTATGTTCACCTGACATATTAGCACATAGGAAGCATGAATGCTTGAGAACAACTTCTGCTCTGAGAGCATACTTCTCCTTGCCTATCCATATTCTTCTGATAGGCATTTACTGATTACATTGTATCATATTGTTCTTTTAAAAATATATATATATATTATTGATTTTTTACAGAGAGGAAGGGAATGAGATAGAGAGTTAGAAACATCAATGAGAGAGAAACATCAATCAGCTGCCTCCTGCACACCCCCTACTGGGGATGTACCCACAACCAAGGTACATGCCCCTGGCCGGAATCGAACCTGGAACCCTTTAGTCCACAGGCCAATGCTCTAGCCACTGAGCCAAACTGGTTAGGGCTTGTTCTTAATATCTATCACTCAGAAAGCAACTGGAGTTATGTGAGTCATTGTAAAATTTCAGAACTACTCATTACCTTTGGCATACATGTTTTCAAATACACTATGCATATTCAATGTATTTAGAAAATATAGTATATAATAACCTTTATGTTTATATGTATATAACTTTATATTTTAAAATATTTTTTCTTTATTGATTAAGGCATTACATATGTGTCCTTATCCCCCCTCTTACCCCCCCCGACGCCCCCACTCATGCCTTCACACCCCTGGTGTCTGTGTCTATTGGTTAGGCTTATATGCATGCATACAAGTCCTTTGATTGATCTCTCCCCATTACCCCCACCCTCCCCTACCTTCCCTCTTAGGTTTGACAGTCTGATCGATACTTATATGTCTCTGGATCTATACCTTCTCATATGGTCCAAACAAAAATCTTTGAGTTTTTTCTTATTTTACAGGTTTATTAATTTATGCACAGGGAAGTTAAATGGTTCGCCCAAGGTCACACAGTTAGTACATGGCAAGCACAACACTGGAATTCAGGCATCTAACTCTCAGTCCAGTGCTGCTTCCATTTTATCAAGTCAAGCATCTCTTTTCTCAGAGCAAAGTAAGGTCATAACCTTGAAATCACTTCTTTAGAAAGACTTACTCTTTTGATCTTTGTTTTATTAATCTTCATATTTCCTCATGTCTCTTAAATCATGGCCTTATGTCACTATCAACAACATCTAGAGTTTTATGCTTCTCCTGCTAAGGTAGAACCACAACTTTCTTCAGAGAGAAACTCCTATAGCAATTTTTTATGGTGTTTGTGAAAAGAGTACTCTGGAAACAGTAGTTCATCATTGAGACATTGGTAGTCTGTTCTGATGAGTAGGATAGGATGTGGACAATTCTGGATAGAAAAGAAAAGTTGTATAACCCATTGCCATATTCTTCAGCTAATCAGTAGGCTGAGATTTTAAAATAGCAGCTGTAGGGGACTGAACAGAACGAGGTTCCCAGTAGATCCTAAGTGTGCTACTTGATTGGCATGAGGATCTGAATCACTTAGGAGACCATATGGAAAGTGAATGATAAAGATGAGCAGTTATAGAGATCAGCATTGTCCAATTGAAATGTAATGCAAGCCATATATGCATTTTGTATTTCTGAGTAGATACACTTAAAAAGTGAAAATAAATGGATAAAGTTAATTTAATATATATTTAATTTACATCACTATATCCAAATAATATAATTTTAACATGCAATAAGCACTTAAAATTATTAGTGATATGGTCTACATTCTTTTTAATATTACGTTTTTGAAATCTGATTATTTTCACTTATAGTACATATTAGTTTGAATCAACTATATTTCAAGTGTTTGATAGCCATATATGTCCAGTGATTCCTATATTGGACAGAAAAGTCTGGAACATTTTATTGAAGACTGCTGCAGGTATGGTCATGAAAATGCTGAATTGCTACTATAATTTGGAAAAGGATGAAGGTAAAGTTCATGTTTCTGGATATGAGCATTCATTTAAAGTAAGGATAGAGGGACTAAAGCAGGGTTTCTCAACCTCAGCACTATTAACATTTTTGGATAGATAATTCTTTGTTTGGGGGAAGACTCTACTATCTATTATAAGATGTTTAGGAGTATCCCTGGCTTCTACCCACATGTAGGAAATTTTTATATTGGAATTATAAATATAGGCTGTCCCCAAAAAACTGTACATACACTTTGAATAATTATAAAGGCAGAGTTTATTAAAATACATTTCATTTTCTAAATTGAGCTATCAGCTGTTAAAGTGTGTGTACATTATTAAGACACCCTGTATAGGTATAGTTATAGATATTTAGTGTAATGTCTATCATTGTGAAAAAACAGAAATGAACTATATGCTCATCATTAGTGAGTTAAACAAATTACGGTACATCCATTTAATTGAATGCCATTTGACCATTAAAAACTATAATGGCTATTTACATATATAGGGTGTCCCCCCAAAATGTATACATACTTTTAATAATTATTAGTTCCAATGGGTTAAATTGGAAAAGAAAGAAACATCAATTGAGCTATCGGCTGTTAAAGTGTGTACATTTTTGGGGGTACCCGTATATATTAACATAGAAAGATGTCTAAAACATCTGTGAAAAGTTTAGTTAGGTAACAATGTATAATAGGAGTGTACTCCTATTGTTTTGATTAAAAATACCTGAAATATGTAAATATGTGTGAAAATACATATACTATATGGGAACAGTTTTGAGAAAAATACATTTATTATCCATGGTCTCCCTAGATGTCCATGCGCATTACATTAATACCCCTGGCATACATACCAACTTTTCCACTAAGTTTAGGGTTGAACTTTATTTGCAGATTAATGCTATTTTTATCTGTTCTCCATTTTTCAAATCTTCTACACTCTAGCATTTTTAGAAGAAAATGTCCTATTCTTTTCCTTTCAAAATTTTAATAGGTATTAGCACCAATATAAATTTTCATCCATAGAGTTTCTACTACATGTGAAAGCAAAAACCATACAGAAAAATTATTGTCTTATGACCCAAATATCTTGCACACAGTGACATGGACTTTATATGCATGTAAGTTTTATAATCCTTATGTTGAGGAAAATTTTAAGATATTCATAACCAGCTATTGAGTCAATCTATATAGTTAAAGAGAACAGTTTGAACTATCAAAAAATGAATTTATTTCACTATTCTTCACTGGATATATGGACCAAGAACATAAATGCTATCACTATCATCTTAGCACAAATTATTATTTTACAGTATAATTGGGATTCACTAAAAGTGCAGTTTCAATAAAATGGGACTGTCAATATCTGCATTTTCAGACTTTCTATGTCATTAGCAGTAAAAACAAAAAATGACGTCATTTACTTTGAATTTACCTTAGTGTTTACAGGGAGTAATCTCTCAAGCCTTTTCAGTTGGATACAATTTTATTGATTTAACTGAAATATATGAATTAAATAGGACTAGCACTGTATTTTTTAGTACAAATATATTCCCAAATGCATCCTCCCCATAAAATGTCACCTCCCACAAATCTCAGTAATTCCTTTGCAGATTATAGGCATGTCTGCATTTAGTAAATGGTCTTCTCAGTTGGGCTTATTTTTTTTAGGGTACTCTAGATAGTATATTAAATACTTTATAAGCTCGGGCTATTATTCATTTATACTTTGTTAAATATTCTGAGATTCATTTTGTTTATGGCTATAATCACAAAAGTCATGTTCAAATGGCTCTTGGTTAGGTATTGAGATAGATCTATTCTTTAAGGAAAAACAATATCCTCATTATGTCATAAGATGCAGCTTAGAATGTTAATATGGCAAAGCTCATTTCAAAGAAAAAGTCAACTTTTTCATTCAAATTGAGTAGATTTTGGTTTATCTTTTTTAATAAAACAAACAGATCTTAGAAAGCTTCACATGAATTTCCAGTACATATCTCAAAGACAGTTTTAAAAAAATATTTATTGTTGAAAGTATTACATATGTCCGCTTTTTTCCACCATTGACCCCCTCCAGCCCACCCCTGCCCCTCCACCCCAAAAACAGTTTTAAGACATTTTTAAAGGATGCGTATTTCATGCTTGAAGTTCACTTTTCAATAAGGTTTATTCTTAGCTTGGAATTTAAAATGTAGATACAGAGGAAGGGAGGGAGGGAGGGAGAGAGAGAGAGAGAGAGAGAGAGAGAGAGAGAGAGAGAGAGAGAGAGAAACATTGATGTGAAAGATACACATTGATGTGAGAAACATTGATTGGTTGCCACCTGTACGAACCCAGAACAGGAATGGAACCTGAAACCTGGGTATGTGCCCTGACTGGGAAATTGAACTGGAGACCTTTTGGTGCATGGGATGATACTCAACCAACTGAGCCACACTGGCCAGGGCTTTAATTATCTTTTTGAGGTATGAACATATTTTAGTAAACTCAAGAATAATTTACTAATTCATGTTAATTAATTGCTGGGAATTCATGCTGTAAGGAAAAAAAAAACAAGGTAGCAAAAAAAGTGGTCTTGTCTTCTTTATTGTAGAGAAAAAGCAGCAAATTAGAGTTAAATCTTTATTAAATTACTAGAGGCCCGGTGCGCAAAAATTTGTGCACTCGGCAGGGAGGAGGGGTCCCTCAGCCCGGCCTGTGCCCTCTCGCAGTCTGGGACCCCTCAGGAGATAACGACCTGCTGGCTTAGGCCTGCTCCCGGGTGGCAGAGGGCAGGCCCAATCCCTAGGTGCAGCCCCTGCTTGGGCTCAGAGCAGGGCCGATTGGGGAGTTGGGGCGCTGCCTCCTGTCATGCACAGAGCAGGGCAGATCGGGAGGTTGTGATGCAACCCCTAGTCACGCTCAGGGTAGAGCCGATTGTGGGGTTGGGGCACCACCCTCTGTCACACTCAAGGCAGGGTTGAAGGGGAGGTTGCGGCCCCACCCCCTGTCACGCACAGAGCAGGGCCAATCAGGGGGTTGGGGCGCTGCCCCCTGTCACTCACAGAGCAGGACCCATGAGGGGGGTTAGGGCTCCGTACCCTGTCACACACAGAGCAGGGTCAATCAGGGGGTTGGGGAGCTCCCCCCGTCATGCACAGAGTAGGGCCGATAGGGGAGTTGGGGCACTGCCCCCTGTCACACGCAGAGCAGGGCGGATCAGGGGGTTGGGGCACCGCCCTCTATCACCCACAGAGCAGGGCCGATCAGGGGGTTGGGGCGCCTCAACTGTCACACTCAGGGCAGGGCTGATGGGGAGGTTATGGCTCTACCCCGTCACACACAGAGCAGGGCCCGTGGGGGGGGGGGTTGGGGTGCCTTCTCCTGTCACACACAGAGCAGGGCCGATCAGGGGGTTAGGGCGCCGCACCCTGTCACACACAGAGCCGCAGGGCGATCAGGGGGTTGGGGAGCTCCTCCCTATCAGGCACAGAGCAGGGCTGATCAGGGGGTTGGGGCACCTTCCCCTGTCACGAACAGAGCAGGGCGGATAGGGAGGTTGTGGCCCCACCCCCTGTCACACACAGAGCCACAGGGCGATCAGGGGGTTTGTCCTCTGCCCCCTGTCACGCTGCTCCAGGGGCCAGGAGGCCTTGTGGCTCTGCTGATCCCGGTGCTGGGAGGCATATTACCCTTTTACTATATAGGATAGAGGCCTGGTGCACGGGTGGGGGCCGGCTGGTTTGCCCTGAAGGGTGTCCTGGATCAGGGTGGGGGTCCCCACTGGAGTGCCTGGCCAGCCTGGATGAGGGGATGATGGCTGTTTGCAGCTGGTCACACCCCCTTCAGGGTGGGGGTCCCCACTGGGGTGCCTGGCCAGTCTGTGTGAGGGGCTGAGGGCCGTTTTCAGGCTGGTGGGTGACTGAAGCTCCCAACCTGTCCTTTTTTTCTTTTTTTTATTCTGGGCCAGCTTTAGCTCTGAGGCCTTGGCTGCTGAAAGCAGGTATCTGGTTTGTTTGGGTTCTATAATCGAAACACTGTTTCAACTCCAGCTCTGAGATCCCCGCTGGCTGAAAGCAGGTTTCTGGGGTTTTGTTTAGCTTCTCTATTTGTAACAATGTTTCAAACTGCAAGCTCAGAGGCCGGCAGCCGCAGGCGGAGAATGTTGGCTTCCTCCGTCACTGAAGCAAGCAAGCCTCCTGTTATCTTCAAGCTGCCTGGCTGCCGGCCGCCATCTTGGTTGGTAGTTAATTTGCATATCGCCCTGATTAGCCAATGGGAAGGGTAGCAGAGGTACGACTAATTACCATGTTTCTATATTATTAGATAGGATTGCTGAAGTCAGAAGCAAATTTTCTATTGCATATTTGGAAATAAAAATAGAACTCTGCTACATTATCTGTCATTGAATCTGTGCATAGCAAAGCAGGACTGGTGTTGTCTTATAGGTAACTTAAAGGTGACCTAAAGGTTATAAGCTGGCCAAGCTAAACTAGGCCAGTTTGTGAAGCTTTATTATGCTTTTTGTTAAAATATAGCAGCTCTATATGGAAATGGCTTATCCAAGTCTTCTACTCTTGCTAGGTTTCCAGTACATATTTCTATTCTGTTGGTACCTATTTCATGTGTAGTAATCAACTGTCTAATATAAATTGAATATTCAAGTCAAGTATTCAAGAAACATATTTAAGTGTATTAGGACAAAGCATTAGACTTTGATAAACCATCATGGAAACACTGACCCCTAAAAAATAAACTTTTGTATATTCAAACATATTTATTTTTAAGTTACTCTTCATTAACTGAACAGTTGCGTAACTAGTAGATGAAAGAGTCATAATTTTTTTGTTAACCCATCTTTTGTTTTTAATCTAGCATGATAAAGCAGACAGATTTTGAATTCTATATCAGAATCCTATAAAAGTGTGATATGCATACTAAATAAAACCTTATGTGAAGACATTTTTTTTTGTATATGGAAATACTCTTATTGTCAAAAATAGTGATGAGGTAGCCTAACTGGTGTGGCTCAGTGGTTGAGCATCAACCTATGAAACAGCAGGTCACACACTTTATCCCCAGTAGGGGGTATGCAGGAGGCAGCTGATCAATGATTCTCTCTCATCATTGATGTTTCCATCTCTCTATCCCTCTCCCTTCCTCTCTGAAATCAATAAAATACAGTAAATAAATAGCGAGGGTGTAATTAGAGAGAGGAAAGGAGGAGAAAGAATGATGGTACATTAGAGATAGAATGGACCATAATTGATAATGAGGACTTGATTTCAACCACTCAGAACTGATCATTATATTTTCTTTATGATGCCCTTTAAGAAACAGATTTCATGGACTCTGTTATTGTTTGTCATATTTTATCATAGTGATGTTTGCGGCTTGTGTCTAAATAATTTCAGTTTTAGCTCATTCATATTTTTCAGGTATCTTTGAACATGAATCATATACAAAAAATTGATCAACATCATTCTCATAATAACTATTCAATATGATTGAAATGGAATGCTACCTCTTCTTTAGAACAAAACAATTCAGTTTCTATTAAATTTCCTCACAGGACTTAACTCTATTTTTTAAATATTTGCTTTACTAACCCCAAATAATTTCCCAGATAATTTCTATCTTCTTAAAAATTAGATGAGCCCAAACTACACCAACTATTCTTGTGTTTTTTTTTAATTTTAATGTTTATTGAGGATTCCTTCCTGTGGTGAAAAAGAAAAGCAAAATAATAAGTGGGGGAAAGTCAGTCTAAAAGAAAACTTGTAGAGATATAAAACTCAAATTTTCTTTTATAAAAAAAATGCTTATTTTGCAAAAGTTTTAGCATTCTTTTTCTTCATGGTTTATCCTATTAATAACTTTCTTTTTTTCTCTTTTTTCCTTCTTTTTTATTGTTTAAAGTATTACAAATAGTAGTACATATGTCTCCTTTTTTCCCAATTGACCTTCCCCCAGCCTCCCTTACACCCTGGCACATGCCCTCACCCCCCTCCCAGTGTCTTGTGTCCATTGGTTATGCTTATATGCATGCATACAAGTCCTTCCGTTGATCTACCTCCCCCCGCCCCCTACCCCTCCAAGTCTTCCTGCTGTCATTTATTTTATTCTTTTTATTGTATTCTAAAGCGATAATATATTTTTAGCTATAATACCCTCTCTTTCAGCATCCTTGTTATATCTGTAGTCTCAACTATCATATCTGTGCTTTTGTCTTCTAGCTTTGATCTTCCTTACAAGCATTAGTTTTGTAGCTCCCACTGTGAATTGGATAGCATTGTTTGACTATTTCAGTGTTGCACATTTGTTGTAAAAGAAAATGCCTTTTCTTTAACCCAAATAAGCCCCCACTTATCAATCCCATAGTTCTGTTAATGAGATTTCCATGCTAGTCATTCCAAGGTCATCCTGAAGGACAGATGATAACTTAGCATGCCTTTAAAATTTCATAAAATAAGGTCAAGATATAAGGGGAGGAGTGAGGATCATGGCCATGAAGTTTCTAGGTTGAGGCAGAAAAATAATAGATTGGTTGACTAGATCAAATGTCATCTGTGATTTGCTATTGATATATCAGTATTTAGTACACTGAAAGTGGCACCTCTTAGAAATATGTCTCAAATAGTAATCTATCTAAATCCTGGCACTTACATAAAGTAGAACATTTGAGTGTGTCAATCCAAGATAATATGAAGAAAAAAGAGATAAGGACTGCTTTTAAAAAGTAAGTCTTCCTTTGGAATACCTTTTTTTTAAAGATAATCATCTTAATATAATCAATCCTTAAGATAGGCACTTTGCAGAAGTATCTATATTGTTTCTAACTCATTAAAAATTAATAACTAAGAGTATAAGCAAACTTAAAAGATTTTAACTTAGCATGTTAAATGATTCTACAAGTCTTTATGATGTTACCAGGCTGCGTGGGGTGACCAGGCCGGCAGGGCGGGGGGCAATTGGGGGCGACCAGGCGGGCGGGGGGCAGTTGGGGGTGACCAGGCCAGCAGGCAGAGGCGGTTAGAGGTGATCAGGCTGGCAGGGGGGGCAGTTAGCGGCAATCAGGCAGGCAGGCAGGCAGGTGAGCATTTAGGAGCCAGTGGTCCCGGATTGTGAGAGGGATGTCCTACTGCTGGTTTAGGCCCAATCCCAGCAGTTGGACATCTCCTGAGGGGTTCCGGATTGGAGAGGGTGCAGGCTGGGCTGAGGGGACCACCCCTATGCATGAATTTTGTGCACTGGGCCTCTAGTAACTTATAAATCCCTAGAAAAATGCAAATAATTTTGCTCTACATTAATAGTGTATTTGGCTTTTAACCTAGGCTGGCTCTGTGATGGCAAATAAATACGTTCATGAAATATCCTAGTGAGACTGGTTTTTGGTGCCTTCAGCTAGGGAAAAAGGTGTGCTCTTCACATTATGACCTATAAACCATAAAACTTTTGTTTCAAAATTTTATTTTGAATTTATTTTATGATCATGCTAATAGAATTTTTTATTAGAACATTTGATTGGCTGAGAGATAATATCTTTTTAGCTGTAATACCATTGATGATTTGTTCACAGGAGAGAGTACAGAGGGAGAGCACATTTCAGATGAGTGGTTCTCAAAAGAACTGATACTGACCCCTAGAGATCATTTTGGAAATTTGATAGGACAATTTTGTCCCTTTGACAGTTGTTGGTAGTGAACTCTATTGGCATTTAATGAGCAGGAGCCAGAGATGCAATGATCAAGAACCACAGAAGATGGCTCTGTGTCCTGTTAAATATTCATGTAAATGATATTATGTGCGCTAAATAAATATTTGAGCCTAGAAAACTATGTAGGCCTAGAACAAAATTTCATGATACCTACAAAGTTATTTTGATTCATTTTAATAAAGACATGTTTAAAACAATACTGCTAGCATATAAATTGAGGAATGATTGAAGGAATAATGTACATTGGTTTGTTTAGAACTTTTTAAGACCTTCCCATTATTCAAAAAATTACATGGTATTTGAATTGCCAATTGAGAATTCCTGAATCTGTATGCATTTTTAGCTGTCATATTTGTGGTGACACTATAACTATATATATAAAAGGCTAATATGCTAGGTGCCCAACCATCCAATTGGTCCCTATGATGCACACTGACCACTGGGGGAAGATGCTCAATGCAGGAACTGCCATGACGTACACAGGCCATTTACAGAGAAATGGTACCATGGACCTGTCACCAACAAAGCAACAGACAAAGCAACATTCAGCTTCCCCCAAGTGGTACACAGGCTCTGCCACTATCCCAGAGTGACAGCCCACCAAATCACAGCTAAGACCCCATGGAGCAAAATGCAGCCCACAACCCAGCACAGCCAGGAAATGGTGGCTGTGGGCACCGGGTGATGACATCACATAGCAATGCCTGGCTTCCTCTCTCTAGCAACTAGCCTCCTTATAGTTTCTTCAACCCAGGAACATGACTTGCTTTATAGCCAGGTGTAAACATTTTACACTTTAACCAAATGTCTGTGAAGCATTTTCCCATGCTTCCTATTTACCTACTCCAGAAGTTAGATAGGAGACTTGATGGAATCCTATTTTCTTTTCATTAGTCAGAAAACAGAAATTTAGAAAGCATAGAAACTTGACCCGATTGAAAAGAAGTAAGAAATGGTGGACCTTGAAAATCACTTCAGGTTTTCTCACTGCACAGAATATAGTAAACACTGCTGCAGTTAAATATTTTACCCTTTGTTCTCCCTGTGTGATCTACAATAATAATCTGCTTCGTGTTGATATTTACCGCTGTGTTGCAGACAATTACCTGAAAGTAAGTTGGGGTGCTTCACTTGGCTGAAAAAAGTTTAGCTAAATCAGAAAGGAGATCTAATTAAGCAAGTTTATCTCTATATATAAACCTCACGTTGGCACCAATCCCACACATGTGTTTCAATCTGCCATTGTCGATCATGAATTTGGTTGAAACTTCTATTATAGAGAAAGAGCAGATAGCGATATTAAAATATTTCTTCTAATTAATTTTCTTTCAATGTGCATGAATCTGTGCACTGGGTCACTAGTAGAAACATAAAAGACCAATAGCTATTGTTTCATCTCAATTTATTTTCTGCTTGATTTTTGTGAGGCTAAGAGTAAAGCCAGCACCATTTTGTACTGTTCAACTTACCTATGTGGACATTAATATGGGAGAGAATAATTCTACTTTACTACCTGTTGAATGTTTGAACCACATATTTATTAATGAGGGAAGAGAAACAATGAAAAGTTGCTTTGTAGATATTGTACAATTCAGGATGTTTATTGGGAAAGGGCTATTTCCAATGAGACACTTTTATTTATGAAAGATAAGATGAAGTACAGCACTGGTACTTAAAACCATTAACCTAAAAACAAATGAACTTCTCCTATGCTTATATAGCCAGGGCTGAGTCTTTTTTTTTAAATATATTTTATTGATTTTTCACAGAGAGGAAGAGAGAGGGATAGAGAGTTAGAAACATCAATGAGAGAGAAACATCCATCAGCTGCCTCCTGCACACCTCCTACTGGGGATGTGCCCACAACCAAGGTACATGCCTTTGGCCGGAATCGAACCTGGGACCCCTCAGTCCGCAGGCCGATGCTCTATCCACGGAGCCAAACCGTGCTGGAAGCCGGTCCATCCTTGCTGCTTGACACAGTCGCTGCAGGAAAGAAACATCTGCACAGCATATGTTTCAAGGGACCTGGCATATATAGCATATTGTTCTTAATATGTTTGCTCTCCTTAGTGCCATGTGTTTTAACCAAGGTCACCTCTCTGAGAAAGGTTGTTTCCCAGGTGGGGATTTTCCCCTGAGGTTAGGGAGGGGATACAACCCTTTAATTAAGTGCCAGGCGGGTAGTTAAGCTACATAATCTTTACTCCCTGGAATGGAGATAAGAAACGCCGTAACCTTTGTAATAGAAATTGACAGGATTAAAATCGGCTGGTATAAATATAGATGTAACAAGACAATAAACATCAGATCCTCATCACATCCTCATCAGATCCTGATCAGATCCTAACCAGAACCTAGCCAGAGAACATGGCAAAAGATCCTGGACAGAACCTGGCTACAGAACTTCACTGGAGAACCTAGACAGAACATGGCAAAAGAACCTGGATAGAACCTAGCTAAAGAACCTGGTGACTGAACCTGGCTGGAGAACATGGAGAACCTGGCTGGAGAACCTAGCGAGAGAACATGGCACCAGAACTTGGTTGGAGATCCTGACCAGAACTTCGCTGGAGATCCTAGCCAGAACTTCGCTGGAGATTCTGGAGGGAGAACCTCGCTATGCTGATGAACTGAACCCAGTTTCCATGTCATTCATTCTTCGCCGACTCCGTCCACACCTTTGGGGATCCCTGGACCTGCTGGGGTTGGACCCCAACAAAACCGGTCAGGGCCAGGGCTGAGTTCTTAATATAAATATTAAAATTATAATTTAAAAGATTCTGTACACTAATTTTACATTTAATAAGTCACCATAAACCCATGTTTTATAGTTCTAAGTTAATAATTATAGAGAATTAATTTCTGTTATATAGATAGGCTTTGCGTATTCCTCTGTTTAAAGGCAATGTGGTATGATTTCTTGTAATGGTCTATCTATTGAGTAGTTAGGCAACTTCAATTAATAAGGATTTATAGTTTTAATAGCCCAACAAATTCTTCATGTGGCTATTATAGCATATATACCTATATTTTTATAGGAATAATCAACTTGGTTATAATGTATAAAACTTCCCATCTAATAAAAGAGTAATATACAAATTGATCATCACTCCAACACACAAGATGACCACCCCCATGTGGTCAAAGATGGCCGCCCCCATGTGGACACAAGATGGCCACCACAAGATGGCCTGCAGGGGAGGGCAGTTGCAAGGGACCAGGCCTGAAAGGAAGGGCAGTTGGGGGTGACCAGGACAGCAGAGGAGGACAGTTGGGGTGACCAGGCCTGCAGGGGAGGGCAGTTGTGGTGATCAAGCCTGCAGGGGAGGGAAGTTAGGGGTGACTGGGCCAGAAGAGGAGGGCAGTTGAGGGTAACCAGGCCTGCAGGGGAGGACAGTTTGGGGGGACCCAGGCCTGCAGGGGAGGGCTGTTGGGAAGGACCAGCCCTGCAGGGGAAGGCAGCTGGGGGGAACCAGGGCAGCAGGGGAGGGCAGTTGGGGTGACCAGACCAGCAGAGAAGGGCAGTTAGGGATAACCAGGCTGGCAAGGTAGGGCAGTTAGAGGTGACTGGGCCAGCAGGGGAGGGCAGTTGGGGGCAACTGGGCCTGCAGGGGAGGGCAGTAAGGGGCAATCAGGCCGGCAGGGGAGCAGTTACATGTTGATTAGGCTGACACGGGAGTGGTTAGGGAGTGATCAAGTTGGCAAGCAGAAGCAGTTAGGGGTGATCAGGCAGGCAGGCCAGCGAGCAGTTGGAAGCCAGCAGTCCTGGATTGTGAGAGGGATGTCCACTGCCCGTTTAGGCCCGATTCCGATCACTACCACCAGGATCGGGCCTAAACGGGCAGTTGGACATCCCTCAAGGGGTCCCAGATTGGAGATGGTGCAGGCTGCGCTGAGGGACACACCCCCCATGCACGAATTTCGTGCACCGGGCCTCTAGTTTAATATACTGCTCAATTTAGTTTACTAGATTTATGTAGATTATTTTTTCATCAGTATTCATAAAGGATATTGGTCTGTAATGTCCTTGTGGTATCTTTGTCAGGCATTGGTAAAGGGTACTGCTGACCTCATAGATTAAGTTCAGACGTTCCTCTTCTCAATTTCTTGGAAGTGTTTGAGAAGGATTTGTTGTTTTATCTTCTTTAAATATTTGGTAGAATTCACCAAGGAAGTCATGCAGTCCAAGGATTATCTTCGTTGGGAGAATTTTAAAATTATTGATTAAATTTCCTCCTAATTTATGTCTATTCAGAGTTTCTATTTCTTTTGATTTATTTTCTTTTTTTAAGGGGAGGGAGAGACAGAAACATCAATGATGAGAGAGAATCATTGATTGGCTGCCTCCTACGGCTGCCTCCTACATACTCCCTACTGGGGATTGAGCCTGCAACTGGGGCATGGTCCCTGACCAGGAATCAAACCATAACTTCCTGGCTCAACCGCTGAGACACACCAGACGGCCTCTATTTCTTTTCTTAATGGTTAATATTTTTTAAGCACTTACTATCTGACAGGCATGATGTAAGCATGATACTTCCATTACCTCATTAAATCTTCACAGCCACCCTATGAGTAAAATATCATGATTATCTCCCAAACATGAGGAACCCCAGATTTGAGAGCTTAAAATTTTGCCCAAGGTAACACAATGAATTGCCAAGCCAAGACCAGGACTGGGTCTGCTACTCAAACTCAGGTTACCCACCTCACCTTTTTGGGCCCACCAGTTGCCTTAGAGAGGCCTAAGATGATTATGGGGTACAGGAGTTCAAAGGTTTTATTCAGGATATGGGCAGAGAGGGAATACGGAGTTGGAAGGAAGATGGATATGTCAGGTGGGAGCACTGGTCTGAGAAACAGCTTAGAGACATTGCTCACATGACAGATCCAGAGCTATGATCTGGGCAGGAGACATCCATTGATGTCTGGATGTGCACAGGAGTCCTCTCAGAAGAATTCAGTTCTTTAAAATAGGTCTCTGCTGCTTAGTCCTGGTTCGCCTTGCCTTTGGGACTTTGCAGAGAATTTTCTTCCAGGAAGAGCCCATCTGTTTCCAAAGTTGGGGATGTAGGGCCTTGGGGGATAAGCTCCATTAGAGAAAACAAGGTGACATGACCAGCAATAGCCAGCACTCTGCTCCTATGACAGCAGAAAGGTTTCCTAAATAGGGATACTGAGGAAGAGCTGGTTCCAGTTAGCAGGATATCTGGAAAGAGAGAAAAGAACAATCACACAAGAGAGAGGAGGGGAGAGATATCTGGCAGGGAACAGAGAAGATGAGGGGAGGGAGAGCTGCATTTGCTTGGTAAACATTAAATTCACTAGCTAAAAAAGGCTTTTGTGCTATCACTCTTGCAATCAGAGAATATAAATCAAACCAACAGACTCCTCAGAATTAATATTTCTTAATGATCCTGTCTTAGTAGATTGTGTATTTCTAAGAATGTGTCCATTTTATCTAGTTTACCCAATTTGTTGGCATATGAGCATGCATACTGTTCTATGACAATCCTTTTGATTCTTAAAAAAGGGGTCATTTTATTCCCAATTTCATTTCTGATTTTGGTTATTTGAGTCTTCTCTTTTTCTCTTAGTTAACCTAGTTAAAGGTTTGTCAGTTTTGTTGATCTTTACAAACAAACAACTTTTGGTTTCATTGACTTTTCTCTATTGCTTTTCTATTCTCTATTTATCTTCACTCAAATATTTATTTTCTTCTTTCCTTGTTACAGTTTTTGATAAGCAGTCTATATTGTTTGATATTAGTACCCATCCCCACCTTCTTTTGGCTACTATTTACATAGGATAACTTCTTCTATCCTTTTACTCAACCTATTTGTATCTTTAAATTTAAATTAATTCTCTTGTGAACCACATATAATTGGCTCATGATTTTTTTTATTCATTGCCAATCTATGTCTTTTCATTCACACTTAATCCACTTGCATTTAAAGAAAATAAAATTCTGATAAAGAAGGGCTTACTTTTGTCATTTGTTTTCTATATGTCTTAGTTTCTTTGCCGTTCATTTCTCCTATTACCACCTATTCAAGTGTTTATTGATTTTGTAGTTAGACATTTAGATTCTCTTCTTATTTTTATGTGTACATTCTGTAGATGAATTTTTTATGGTTACCATTGAGATTACAAATAACTTAAAGTTACAACAAATTGGAATTGATACCAACTTAACGTCAGTTACATACAAAATCTCTATTCACGTACAGCTTTCCTCATCACTTTATGTCATTGATGTGACACTTTGCATCTTTACACTTTGTGTTATTATTATCATAGTTTTATAATTATGTTTATATCTTTGTCTCATATCCTGTAGAAAATCAAAAGTAAAGTTACAAACTAAAGTACAATAATACCAACTTTTATATTTTCCCATGTATTTAGTTTTACCACAGAGAATTGTATTTCTATATGGCTTTAATCTATTTTATATATATTCTCATTTTATATATAATTTTTCTGATTTATCTAATTTGTATGTCCAGTGTTCATTTCAATTTGAAAGACTCCCTTAAGCACTTATTTTAGGGCAAGACTAGTAGTAATCTTTTCCCTTGGATTTTGTATATCTGGGAATGTCTTAATTTCTCTCTCATTTATGAAGGACAGTTTTGTCAGATAAAGAATTCTCTGTTGACAGTCCCCCACCCACCCACACACTCTTTAAATATATTATCCTACTGCCTTCTGGCCTTCCAGGTTTTTGCTGATAAATCAACAAGTAATTTTATTGAGGATTTGTATGTGACAAATCATTTTTCTCTTCTACTATCAAGATTCTCCCTTTGTCTTGGCTTTTGACAGTTTCATTATAATGTGTCTTGGTGTGATTATCTTTGGAATTATTCTGCTTATAGATAATTTAACTTCTTGGATTTGTTGATTCATAGCTTTCCTCAAATATGGGAAATTTTTGGCCAATACTTCTTCAAATTACCTATCTGTGCCTTTCTGTTTTTCTTCTTCTGGGACTGCCTTAATGTATATATTGGTCCTTAGGCTCTGTCATTTTTCTTTACTCTTTATCATCTTCTCCTGAGACATGATAATTTTAATTACCCTGTGTTAAGTTTACCAATTCTGTGTTCTGTTTACTAAAATCTACTGTTAAACCCACCTATTGAATTTTTCAATTCAGTTATTTTACTTTTATCTCCATAATTTCTGTTTGGTTCCTTTTAATAATATCTATCCTTTTATATAGATTCTCATTTTTAGATATAATTTCTCTGATTTCTTTTAATTCTTTCCCCTTGATTTCATTAGCTCTTTGAGCATATTTAAGAAAGCTATTTTAAAGTATTTATCTACTAAGTCTAATGTCTGTGCTTCCTCATGTACAATTTCTGCCATTTTCCCCCTTTTAAATGGACTATTATTTCCTGTTTCTTTTTATATCTAGTGTTTTGTTAAAAATTGGATATTTGAAAAACAGCCACCCCTCTTAGTCTTTGCAGATAGTCTCTGTGGTGATTAGCTGAGCTTCCTCTGAGCCTAAGGATGAGCCTGGGGTAAAAGCTTAAGTTCTTCTTAGCTATATTTTTAGCATGAAGCATGCTCTGGCCCGCATTTGTTTTTCTCCATTCCCCTATATACATGGCTGCTTTTGAATGAATCAGTTAAAAATGAATTTCCAAAAATCTCACTCCAGCTTCTTGTCAGGATCTTTACAGGTTTATTTTATGATTCCACAATAAAATCTTGTCCCAGGTATCTGTGGTTCTTTATACCCCTTGCCATTTTTATGAGCAGTGGCCACTACTTTTCCTGACCTAAGAGGTGAGTTAGGAAAGACAGAAATCAGTCCTTCAGGCAGAGTCCTTTATTTCAGAGAGCTTAGAAAATTGAAAATAATGTTTGCCAGGAGGGAAATTTGGAACTGGACTGCTGCTTCCTTCAGACAAAAAAACACCTGTGCCAGAAAGGAAGTGGGGCAAAAGCAATTTAAAATGCCATGAAATTTCCTACTGTTTTGAATATGACCTTTAAAAATTGGGCAGTTGCTTGGTTTTGGTTGCTGTAGACCTTCAACTCTTTTTCGGAGCTCTTATATAGTTAGGTCAAACAGTTTCTGATTGTTTTTTGTTATTTCCATGGAGGAAAAGGCTTGGAACTTCCTAGTCTGCCATTTTTCTCTAAATTTTCTTTAAGACTATTCAAGTGGTTTATAGTCTGCTGCTCTATTAATTTCCTGCTCTCAGCCTAAATGACCTAATAGTATTCTTTTGGTTATATCTCCTAGGCAAATAAGTTAAAAGATTAACTCACAGTAGATTGATAGTCTCCAGAGATTTTCCACTTCTATACCTGAAATTATCACTACTCTTTTGAGTTGTGAAAAGGTCATTTTTAATAAATCACTTTTAAAAAACAAAAAGTACATACCTATCAATTAGCGAGTAAGTGAAGGAATAAATATCAAAAGGGCACTAGCTACTGTGTCCATTCAAGCAAATGTAGGTGCTAGAAAAGTGGAGAGACATTGAACCACTGAAAAAAATAGTAAAATAAAAAGCACAGAAATGGATGTTAGAAAATGTAAGACTAACAAAAGTTGGTGTCAACTTATATTTATAATACTTATTTTACTTTTGTTTTCTTAATTTTTTATGTTTTGTGTTTGCAGACAGTGAACATGGAACAAAGTTTAGCCTTGTCTAAGGAATTCCATTTATAGTTGTATGAATAGAGAACTTACTAAAATACTATGCATAAAATAATTGAGTACAATTGATTCAAGAAGTAATTTATTAAAACTATAAAAATAAATAAGGGATCTTTCAAGTTTTTTCACAGAATGTCAAAAAGCTTGCAAGTATACACACAGACATAAACACATACTTAATTTTAATGTGAAGAGGTAAAACCCTAAAAATTGCATGTATGTATCAAGATAGTTCTTGGGTAAATTGAACAGAGCCTTCTAATAATAATAACATGTTATTATTAGAGAATCTGCTCTAATAATAATATATATATATATATTAGAGGCCCGGTGCACAAAAATTTGTGCACTCGGGGGGGGGGGGTCCCTCAGCCTGGCCTGTGCCCTCTTACAGTATGGGACCCCTCGGAGGATAAACACCTGCTGGCTTAGGCCCACTTCCTGGGGGATTAGGCCTAAGATGGCAGTCAGACATCCCTCTGGCAGCCCAGCAGCCCTCGGGGGATGCCCACTTGCCAGCGGGGAGCAGGCCTAGCTGCAGTCGGACATCCTTAGTGCTGCTGAGGAGGCGGGAGAGGCTCCCACCACCACCGCTGTACTGGCAGCCATCAGCCTGGCTTGTGACTGAGCAGAGCTCCCCCTGTGGGAGCGCACTGACCACCAGGGGGCAGCTCCTGCACTGAGCGTCTGGCCCCTGGTGGTCAGTGTGTGTCATAGTGATCAGTCATTCCCAGTCGTTCTGCTGTTAGGGTCAATTTCCATATTACCCTTTTATTATATAGGATAGAGGCCTGGTGCATGGGTAGGGGCCAGCTGGTTTTCCCTGAAGGGTGTCCCGGATCAGGGTGGGGGTCCTGCTGGGGTGCCTGGCCAGCCTGGGTGAGT
Organism: Myotis lucifugus; assembly: GCF_000147115.1. Taxonomy (NCBI): domain Eukaryota; kingdom Metazoa; phylum Chordata; class Mammalia; order Chiroptera; family Vespertilionidae; genus Myotis; species Myotis lucifugus. The sequence continues at coordinate 15,104,520 of NW_005871050.1, read as the reverse complement.
GGCTGACGGCTGTTTGCAGGCTGGCCACAGCCCCTTCAGGTTAGGGGTCCCCCCTGGGGTGTCTGGCCAGCCTGGATGAGGGGCTGATGGCTGTTTTCAGGCTGGCCACAGCCCCTTCAGTGTGGGGGTCCCCACTGAGGTGCCTGGCCTACCTCGGTGTGGGGTTGAGAGCCGTTTTCAGGCTGGCCACAACCCCTTCAGGATGGGGGGTCCTGCTGGGGTGCCGGGCCCATCTGGGTGAGGGGCTGATGGCTATTTGCAGGCTGGCCACGGCCCCCAGCCACCCAAGCTCCCAGTGGAGGCTGGCTGGAAGCAGATATCTGGAGTTTATTTATCTTCTATAATTGAAACTTTGTTGCCTCCAGCCGAGGCCAGAGCCAGCCAGGGCAGGTGGGAAGCTTGGCTTCCTCCATCACCGGGGCAACCAAGCCTCCTGCTTATCCAGCTCCGTGGCTGCTGGCTGCCATCTTGGTTGGGTTAATTTGCATATAGTCGCTCTGATTGGCTGGTGGGCGTGGCTTGGGGCATAGCCAAGGTACGGTCAATTTGCATGTTTATCTTTTATTAGAATATATATATATATATATATATATATATATATATATATATAAATAATTTCTAAAGATAACCCATATCTTGGATGGGTTGCATTTATTATCTCTTATTATACAATATAGTTGAGGCTACTCATATTTCTTTAGAGAATTTATGTATACATGCTTAAGCCATAAACAATTCTAGGACCAGCATCAGAATAAAATCATTTCATTTATTTTATTTTTCCCTTTTTTACTGAAATTATAGGGGTGACACTTGTTAACAAAATGATATAGGTTTCAGGTGCACAGTTCTACAACACATCATCTGTACACTGTATTGTGTGTACCACCCCAAGTGTATTCTCTATCCATCACCATTTATCCATTCTGTACCATTCTCCACCTCTCCAAACCCCATCCCCCCTGCAACAGCCACACTGTTGTTTGTGTCCATTAGTTTTCTCGTTTTTTCTTTTTGACTTTATCTCTCCACCCCCGACCTAGCCCACGCCCCCAGAGCTGTCAGCCTGCTGTCTTTCTAAGAGTCTGTCTCTATTTTGCTTGTTAGTTAATTGTGTTCTTTAGATTCTACATATGAGTGAAATCATATGGTACTTGTCTTTCTCTGACTGCCTTATTTCACTTAGCATATGCTCTCCAAGTCCATCCATGCTGTTTCAAAGGGTAAAATTTCCTTCTTTTTTCTTCTTTTTATGGCTGAGTAGTATTCCATTGTGTAAATGTACCACAGCTTTTTAATCCACTCATCTGCTGATGGATACTTGAACTGCTTCCCAATAATGGCTATTATAAATAACACTGCCATGAGCATAGGGGTGCATATATTCTTTTGAATCAGTGTTTTGGGTTTCTTCTGATAAATTTCCAGAAGTTGAAATGCTGGGTCATTTATTTTAAAAGAATAAAAGGCAGTTCCATTTATTTTATTTTATTTTTTGAGGTAACTCCATACTGCTTTCCACAGTGGCTGAACCAATCTGCATTCTTACCAACAGTGCACAAGGGTTCCCTTTTCTCCACATCCTTGCCAACACTTACTTGTTGATTTTTTGATGATAGCCATTCTGACAGGTGTGAGTTGATATCTCATTGTGATTTTAATTTGCATTTCTCTGAAGATTAGTGACTTTGAGCATATTTTAAATATATTTTTATTGATTGCAGAGAGAAAGGGAGAGGCAGAGAGAGATAGAAACATCAATGATGAGAGAGAATCATTGATTGGCTGCCTCCTGCATGCCCCCCCTCCCCCTACTGGGGATTGAGCCAGCAACCTGGGTGTGTGTCCTTGAACTGAATCAAACCTGGGACCATTCAGACTATCCACTGAGCCAAACCAGCTTGGGCGAGCATATTTTCATATGTCTATTTGTCATCTGTATGTCCTCTTTGGAGAAGTGTCTATTTAGGTTCTTTGTCCATTTTAACAATGTTTTGTTTATATTTTTGGTGTTGAATTGTGTAAGTTCTTTATAAATTTTGGATATTAACCCAGAATCAGATGTATTGGCAAATATGTTCTCCCATTCGGTAGGTTTTCTTTTTATGTTATTGATGCTTATCTTTGCTGTGTAAAAGCATTTTAATTTGATTTGTCCCGTTCATTTGTTTTTCTTTTGTTTCACTTGCCCAAGAGATATATCAAACAAAATATTGCTAAGAGAGATGTCTGAGATTTTACTGCCTATGTTCTCTTCTAGGATTTTATAGTTTCCAGTCTTATGTTTAAGTCTTTAATCCATTTTGTGCTTATTCTTGTGTATGGTGTAAGAAAGTGATCAAGTTTCATTTTTTTGCACATATCTGTCCAATTTTCCCAGTAACATTTATTGAACAGGCTATCTTACCTCATTGTATTCTTACCTACTTTGTCAAATATTAATTGACCATAAAAGTGTGGATTTATTTCTGAATTCTCTATTTTGTTCCATTGGTCTATATTTTTGTTTTTATGCCAGTACCATGCTATTTTGATTACTATTGCCTTGTAGTATAGTTTAATATCTGCTAGCATGATTCCTCCAACTTTGTCCTTCTTAAGATCGCTGTTGCTATTTGGGGTCTTTTTGGTTCCATAATGTTTTGGAATATTTATTCTAGTTTTGTGAAATATGCCATCATTTTATTTATTTTATGCAATAATAATATGGTGCAGACTAAAGTTTGTATAGCCTGTCATAAGATGCTAAGCATAAAGGACAAGCCTGTCACATGTCCATTAATCTGCATTAAATATTTTGAAGTAAAGATAGCAAATAATAGACAAAGAGAATTAATTTCTTAAATAGAAATAAATATCTAGGTGATGCCAGTGTCTTGGGCTAAAGAATTGATGCAACATAGAAGGGAACTCTGGAGTTTGCTGGAGAAGTCTGTACTTACTTATTACAGTGGTTATTGGAGGGTTTGGGGGGTGGGCATTGAAATCAAAGGAACTACAGCCTACTTTCTTTAAGTTCCTATGCAGTCCAATGTAATTAATTTTAATGAATTGATCACCCACTGTGTTGCTATGGGCTATGCTCTATTTTTTATGAACATTGCTGTAAAGTTCAAATTCACATGAAAATGGCTCAAGGGAAACAAGCCAGAACAATAATTTCTAACCTATTCCCATGGTACTTAACACAAAGGGACCATATTATTCCTGGAGCTAATATAGCAGATAAAATTCACGTGGGCTTTTTATGAAATCTCTGATATCTTTAGAAGTACATGCTAATTACTAAATTGGACTCAAATATAATTTATGAGATAAGACAACTGAACCAATCCTAAAAAAAATCTCCTCAGTTAGATTTGAAATGTTAACAATTTTCTGAAATTAAAACATTATACCATATAAATTTAAAAAGACCACTTTAGGTCTAATCCAAAAAACAAAATCTGTTCAGAAATTCAACTGAATGACAACTTGATTGGTCACTAGAGATTTCTAATTTTATAGCTTAGAGAATCTGTTCTAAATATGTCTGTTTTCTTCTGATAAGTGTGTTTCTCACCACATGCAAATCCCATGATTATTTATTAGCGTGAAATTTACCATGGGGTTTCTTAAAAGTTGCAACAGGCAAAATTAGTAGATTTAACCCATCTTTGAATTTGTTTTTTTTTAAACCCCTCTTCAGAATAGAGAGAAAACTTTTCACATCAGCTTAATTGCTTAACTTCCCTATAGAAAACATTTTAAATTTTTCTTCCAAATAGAATGTATCTAGCTCTTAATTGTCCTACATATGAGAAGATAGAATTTAGATAATTCCAGAGACATCCATATAAACTCCCAAATCTCTCATATTGCACAACATAGCACGTAGTTCTTTTACACATCTCAGCCCCCTTATAAGATGCTTCTACTGATGGGATAGGGTGGTTTTGTAGTGTGTCACCCTTATTAATCTAAATATAGTTCTGGATTTGAGTTTGCAAAGAAGTAATGTGGAGGGTAGGAATGGGTTACTTAGTTGGTACCAGGCTGCAGATGGTTCCATAGCTCTCCAATGTCTACTAGTCTTCACCTTCAAATTCTCCAAGTCCTGATCCAGGAATGTATGTAGCTCCATGGCAAGGGCATGAACTTATTCTTTATCTTACCTATGTTATTGGGAACACGGGTGATAGGGATCCTGGATCCCAATTTGCTCATACTCTCCCCTCTTGACATCCAGGCTTTCTTCCCAACTCTTGGCCCTACTGATTACAGTAACTTCAGGCATAGCACCAGATACAGAAGCAACAGCCTTCCATAGATAATTTTATAAGTTTCTACAATTAAGAACTAACATCTATAGTAAATCCCTTATTTTCTAATACTCAATGATTCTGCATCTCTGATTAAAACCTAACTGACACAGTATGCTACATATAAGATACATTTTCTTTAATGTGAGAAGATACTAACACAATCCATATTACTATGGGTTTTGGACAATTTTGAATAACATTCTAGCATGTTTGGTAAATCAGAAATGTATGTATGGGAGGTAGCTTGCAAATACAAATTCCATAAGATATACTAGTTTAAGTTGCTGCTCTTCCATTTACTAACTAGGACATTTGGCATTCTTTTAAATGAAGATCTTACTATTTTTTAGCCAAGGGCAATGCTTTGACCTTTTCAATATTCCATAATTAGATTGGCTGCATTTCTACTTTGCCTCCTGTTTACAGCCTAAGCAGCCTCTGGGAAAGGGGCAGAATGGCCAGCTGTTCACAGTTGAAAATATTTTAAAGGTCAAAGAAATAGAACATTTCAACTGTCTATTCAACTGAAATGAATTCACTTTTTTTCAGGGGAATCTATAGAAACAGGAAATATATTCTATATAAAGCAAAGTTAAAATTATGAAATTTTTCTACTTCATTTAAGAAATTTCTCAGCTGAACTATATAAATGTCTGGGCCCTTAGATAAATAGAGGTGTACTTCTCAAGCTATTTTGGCTTGTATCTTTATTAGGTCACCTGTCCTTTCACTCACAGTATACTTCTTCCTGTTTATTGCTGTAGATATAAGATAAGATATATCACAAAATTTAAAGAAAAGTCTAATGCTTCCCATTAATAAGATGAAGTGATGTCTGATTTTTAAGAGATAGAGTGATATTTCAAGAAATGCAAATGTTAATGATTGGATTGTTCTGGTTAACAGAATTTGTGGGTTTAACCATAATTCTTTATGCTTCACTCTTTGTTTATAAATTAGTTAAACAAATTTTCCTCTTGGTAAATATATTCTAATGAATATAATTTAATGCTGACTCAATAATTGAAGACATCATATTAATATCAACAGTAATTTTCTAGGATTAGATTAAAGACGTTGTTAATTCCCAAACAAAATACTGACTCTGAAAGTTTCTTTTATTGTTGATTCTTTGTTTTCATTGTTTTGCTTGTTTTTAACTCAGCCACATAATAAGAACACAAGTACAGGACATGTTCTTATAAAATTTCAAAAAACATTTACGGGTAAATTAAAATTCTAGTTGGATTTGTCCTATATAATTGAGGTTTAATATATAAGGGGTAAATATACTGTTGCCTGGATTTGAAAACCAAAAATATACTTTGGTGTATATGAAAAAAATTCCAAGAGATAGTGAAAGACACAGAGCTGCTTAATTAGCAGTGTCATTGCTCATTTAGCTCATTGGAGCTGTTAAATAACGTTTTTGTAAGATTCATGATTTTTTCAGGATTAAAATTTGCCTTTGTGTTAATGTATAATATGGAAGATGGGGTTCTTTCTGAGAATAAATTGGATAGCTTGCTAAACTATCCGGACATAACAACTGCAGGGAGACAGCTCTTATTTGATGTATCTCAGAAAATAATCTTTAGAGAGACTTGATAATTCTATCTTGAGAAAACATGTGGAGAGTGGGAGAAGACTCACATTCCCTCCAAGGTCTGGAGTAGTTCAGAGAAGCTAAGAGCATGTTACTGCAGTGTTACACAATCATGTTTCCCTAATAAACTCTGCTTAATATGGCAAGAGCAACAAGATAATTTTCACCAGGGTTACCAGTTCATCTGGTAGGCTACAGTAGAACAACCTGGAAAAGCCCTGAAAAAAGCCTGCTATTACACAAGTATGGAATCTCCAGGGAAACAGTGATGTATAAGAACTTTAAACTACTGCTGAAAAAATGTCAAAAGGAGTATCAGGAGTCATGCACATAAGGGAGAACTACGGTGACTTCGTCTAGAAGAGGGCCTGATCTGAGGCAAGTATATAAGTCATAGTAATATTGTGAAGAGGTTATCAGACCTGGGTTCTTGGGACCACTCACCAAGGGTAAAGATAATCATTGAGATATTGCAAGTCTTCTAAGAATAAACATGATCAGAGAAAGTCTTTTGATAACCTTTTCCTATTATGAGAATGATAGCAATTGATGACTTGTGTTTCTAGACATACCATTAAATAAGAAAGAGCAGATACCAAAAAAGAACACTTGTGAACTATTCATCTATTGGCTGGCTTGAATTACTAGCTTCTTTTTCAATGTCAATGTTGACACTTCATTATTAAGCAAGTATTTGCTGGGCATAATCTTTTCCTAGAAACTTTAAAAGTAAGCTTAACAAAGACACAAATTTCCTTTGAAATGTAATAGAAATGCAGTTGAGATTAAGCAATTCAATACTATAGCTTAATTTCAGTGAACTACTGGGAAATTTTTTTAAAACTTAAAAAAAATCTTCAACTTGTGTCATAAATCAGCGAGTGAGATACAAGACGCCTTAATGAGCCAATTAATTAGGAGTTGTTTATTGCTCGTGGCCCAGAGGGAGGTGTTTCTCCAAAATCTCTGAGTGAAGACACAGAGGAAGTTTTTTGTATTTATACCTTTTGAGCTTCTTTGTCCGCAGATTTTAAAAAGGGCTCTGTGTGAGTTATTGTCACAGACAGTTTGTAATCTTGGATACATAAAGAATAAACATTTGGCATAAGAATATGGGAATTATTATCAGTATTAGTCCATTACGTTAGATGGCTAGCTTGCAAGGTCAGACAGTTAAGTTTTTATCTTTTTCTATTATTCAAACTAAAACAGTTATTCTATAGAATAAGAAATTGTCTAAAACTGACAGAGTTTACAGAACAAGGGACTATCTAACAATAGCAAGAATTTCAAACAGCAGTTTTTATATAAGATGGAGGTTACTATGCTTCAAACTGAGGATAAGATTTTATTAAGTTTAGAGAGAGGGGAATGGAGGGGGAGAGAGAGAAAGAGAGAAATATCCATAGGCACCCATACGCACCTCAACCTGAGATCAAACCCACAACCTGAGTATGTGCCCTGACTGGGAATGGAACCTGACCTTTCAGCGCATGGGACAACACTCCAACCAATTGAGCCACTCCGACCAGGTCACTACTGGGAAAATTTAATGAATGCAACCCCAAAGGGAATAATTAAGAAGTATGTTGATAATCATGCTAATAATTTAAATGAGAAGTTTTATCACTTCTATTATTTACATATAGAAAGGTCTCATAGGAATTATTTTATTTTTCATTATTCATAATTATACATGGAAGGAAAGTGGGTAATCTTTTAATTCAGTAACTTATTTGTCAATACTAAGACAGTATACTAAATTATATAGGCAGATATATATTTGGCATAATTTTAAGGTAAATTATTTAAGTATTAACTTGATGATTATGTAGTTTATTATCTATAATAATAAAAGTGTAATATGCTAATTAGACCAAACAGCCAAACGTCCTTCCAGACATCATTCAGGACATCCTTCCGGATAAAGCTGCGGTGGTGGAAACTGAGGCAGAGACAGGGGCAATCAGGCAGGCAGGCAAGTAGTTAGGGGTGATCAGGCAGGCAGGCAAAGGCAATTAGGGGTAATCAGGCAGGCAGGCAGAGTGGTTAGGGGCAATCAGGCAGGCAGGCAGACAAGCGGTTTGGAGCCAGTGGTCCCGGATTGCGAGAGGGATGTCCGACTGCCAGTTTAGGCCTAATGATCCCACAGGGATGATCGGGCCTAAACCAGCAGTCGGACATCTCCGGAGGGGTCCCAGATTGCGAGAGGGTGCAGGCCAGGCTGAGGGACCCTCCCCCCATGCACAAATTTCGTGTACTGGGCTTCTAGTAGTCATAATTTCTTAGAGACATCAGAAATGAACTTAGTTCATATGTTTTATTATTTAAACTAGAGGCCAGATGCACAAAAATTCGAGCACTGGGGGGGTGTCCCTCAGCCCAGCCTGCCCCTTCTCACAGTCCAGGAGCCCTCAGGGGATGTCCTCCTCTGCAGAAGGTGACCGGGCCGATAGGGAAAGGCACCACCCCTATCACCCTGCTGCTGCTGCCACTGCTGGCTGCCGCAGTTGCTGGCCCTCAGCCCTCACTTCTTAGCACTGCCCCCCCCCCACTCCTGGAGGGTGGAGGATGATCTGGGGCCAGGCCATCTGGGGGAGGGGCTGTGGGAGGTTGAGGCACAGCAGGTCACACCCTGTCCAGCCTCTGTGGAGGCGTGACACCAGGACCAGCCCACACTGCTGCCTCTGTGACTGCCTCTGCGGAAGGGGCAGCACTGGGACTGGGAACACACAGCTCCCCTCTCCTGCTACCTGTGTAGAAGGGGTCTTGGCACTGGACCGGCCCGCACCACGCCTCTGCAAAAGAGGCCACAGTGCCACCTTCTCACATGGCCCCACGAGAGCCTTCTCCTCCCGTGCCGCCACCTCTCCCGCGCTGCTGCCCCTCAGCCCTCACAGCTGCCTCAGCTGCCATCCCTTGGCCCTTGCAGCCACTGTGGCTTTGTCTGGAAGGACCTCCGGAAGGACATCCAGAAGATGTCTGGTCTAATTAGCATATTACCCTTTTATTAGTATAGATGACCCTCTGTAATTTGTACAAAAGGATTACATTTTTAAAATTTATTTCAGAGAGGAAGGGAGAGGGAGAGAGAAATAGAAACATCAATAATAAAAGAGAATCATTGATTGGCTGTCTCTTGCATACCCCGTACTGAGGACCATGCCCACAATCCAGAAATCAAACCATGATCTCCTAGTTCATCAATCAACGCTCAACCACTGAGCCACACCAGCCATACAGGATTAAAAAATGTTAAATTTTAACATAAAATTTGACATATAGAAAATAGCACTATATGTATAGCTATAAAAAGATGCACAATTGTATATATAGCTTTATTTATACATATAAGTTTACACTTACTATACTATACTCTTATGTTAATGTTAATACAAAATATCAACTTGTTTCCAGTTGCTAGAACTTAGAGAGATTTATCACTATTGAGAAAATACAAACAAAACCAAAGTTTCAAAAACAATTGAAACATATTCTTGTATATTGAAAATGGCTGATTAAATTAGTATGTTGAAAATAAGAAACATACAAAAAGAGTACAATTTATTATAAAGAAGGGAAACTTTCAGAGACTAATGTGACAATATTACAATATGTTAAACAGAGAACAATGGAAAAATGTGTCTTTGGAGTAAAACAAAAAACAAAAAGGAAATTCACTAACAAACTAGAAGCCATAAATTTATAAAACATCATGTATTAGAATTGTCGACAGGGGGAAGGATGATATTTCTGGTCCCATATAAAAGTAACTTGCAAATTACTGGAGAGGTCTATCAATGATTCCAAACTAGCTAGAAGAAAGGTCTTATGCAATTTCTCTTGAATACATCCCAAGAGAAACCCCAAACAGCATATTTAAACTAAACTAAATCCATTCTTTTTAAATATTGATAAACATCAGAGTTATATGTATTGAGCTCTACTACTACAGATGCTGATTAAGTGGGTCTGTTATAGAGCCTGGAATTATACTTAAAAATAAAACTACTGGTCATGAAAATGGAAGGATTTCAGCTACAGAATTTCAGGAACATTAGAAACCTCAGAAAGTCAAGTTCTGTCACAAAATCAGATGGCTGGAGAAACCCAGAATCAGAGGACAAAGAAATCAATGGCATTCTTGTTCATCTCCTAGCAGGATAACACCTGAAAAAATGAAGGTAGTCTGAGAGCACTTTTCAGTACTATTGTTTACATCACAAATATTTTTTTTATTTTGATATAGTCCAATTTACTTATTTTTGTAACATGCAAGAAAGAGTTATGTATTTGCTAAGAGAGATGTACTTCACTGAAAATCATGTAGAACCAATTTGGCTGTCCATACAGAGGGATGAAAAGCCAGTGATGGTGCCAATTTTCAGAATGAATAGAAATGTTTTAGATTAAATCATAGTAGTGGTGAGAAAGTAAAATAGGGAATTAACCAAATCTCATGTCTTCTCCCTTGATCTTGTTTCTAAATAGAAATTGCATTAAATCTTATATGTATTATAGGTAGTTGAGTTCCTTAACAATGCTTTATGTGTATCCTATGCCCAAAATTAATGTACTTTTTTTTCTGTAGTGTAGCTATTTGGGCTCTGTTATAGTTATTGCTTGCATGGTTAAATCTTTTCCATTCTTTTGCTTTCAATCCATTTGTATTTTTAAACCTGAAGTGTATCTCCTGCAGATTTTATATAGTTAGATTTTTTTTGTATCCAGGCTTACAGCCAATGTTTAATTAAAAATTTTAGTCCATTCACATTGAAAATTATTATTGATATGGTTGGATTTAGGTCTGCCAATTTACTTTTATATTCCATATTCCTCATGATATTTGTTCCTCTGTTCTTTCTCTGATGTCTTCTTTTTTATTAAGTGAATAATTTCTAAGGTAGCATTTAAATTATGTTAATGTTTTTAGTATATTTTTTAGTCATTTTCTTAGTGGTTGCTATAAGGTTTATAGTGTGCATCTTAACTTTTCAAAATCTAATTCAGATCTATACTTACTTAATTATGGTGAGATATGAGGACTTTACTCCTATATAGTTCTGCTACCTCTTTCTCCTTTTTTCTGCTGTTAATGTTATATAGTATCTATGTAAGTTACCTACCCCAAAAGATATTATAATTATTGATTGATACAATATATATAGTTTTTAAAAGCTGAGAAAATAAAAAAGAATAAGTCATATTTTAGAGTTTTTATATTTAGCATCTAGTTTATCATTTCTAGTTTTCTTCATTTCTTCCTATGGATTCACATTATCATGTGATGTTATTGCCTTACTTCAATATAGCTTTGGTCTCATCTTCATCTTTTTTTTTTTTAATATATTTTATTGATTTTTTTACAGAGAGGAAGGGAGAGAGAGAGAGAGAGTTAGAAACATCGATGAGAGAGAAACACCGACCAGCTGCCTCCTGCACATCTCCCACTGGGGATGTGCCCGCAACCCAGGTACATGCCCTTGACCGGAATCGAACCTGGGACCTTTCAGTCCGCAGGCCGATGCTCTATCCACTGAGCCAAACCGGTTTTGGCTCATCTTCATCTTTAATGTTGTTTATCAAATTACTTTTCTAAATAACATTTCTATATGTTACAGACTCCACAATACAATTCTATAACTACTGTTTATACAATTGATTTTTAAGAAAGGAGAATAAACATGACATTTTACACTCTTATCTTTTCTACATAATTACCTATCATAGTATTTTTATATAGATTTGAATAACTATGTGTTGTCATTTACTTTCAGCCTGAATAACTCCTTTTAGTGTTTCCTGTAGTACAGGTTTACAGACAATAAATTATCTCAATATTTGTTTGCTATAGACTGAATTGTGTAGTCCCAAAATTCATATGTTAAAGTTCTAACCCCCTATGTGATGGTATTTGAAGGCGGAGTCTTTGGGAAGAATTAGATTTAGATGAAGTCATGAGGAATTTTTTTATGATGGCATTAGTGCTCTTATAATAATAATAAGAAAGATAAATTAGTTCTTACACTCCAGGAACCTAGAAGAGATGAGAGCTTCCACTCCAATGCCAAGTCCACTAGAGCATGTCTCCCACAACACTATGCTGTGTAGGAAAGGAGGACTACATACATTACCAGATGCCCTGTCCAGACACTCCCTGTGTATCAGGAGTTTAGGGTGGGATAAGAGGAGCTGCTTAATTGCTCCCACCCAATGGACAGATGCTTTCTATAGAACAGAGTTGGGAAAAATGTGATCTGCTGATGTTCACCAGCTGCTGAAGTAACTGAGAATAGCTCTTTTGCTCCAGGGATCTGGGGACAAGCCATGCATTTGACAAGCCTGCTGAAACAGTTTTTCACAATGTAGAGTTTTGGGGGCATGGGTGTGGTCCCTAGCTTGAATGCCACAGCTTCCCACTTGTCTTATCAAGTTTCTGTAGACTTTTTAAAAGTGCTTCTCAATTGATTGTAGGCCCTTTAATCAAGTCCAGAGATTTTGAAATTTTGTCTTTGCTAAATTTGATCAGTCTAATAGATTCATCCCTGGGAAGAAGTTTCCCTGAAATCATAGCACTGCTACCATTCCAAAAGTCTGTAAAAGCTTTGTTATTTTGATGAATGTATTATTAGTTGACATAGTAGGTAAAGTGTCATACAGATGAAAACAATTCAAATTATTTCTAAGAATATTCCCTTAAAATCTGAAAAACATGCTTTTTACTCACCAATAATAAAGCTAGATTCAAATTAAATAAATCTCCAACTCTGTAAGTAGAATTTAGCATGTACTAGAAAATAAAGATCGTTATTAAATGAAAATAAAGACTTTTGACAAAAATAAATGAGTAGCACAAGAATAACTTTGATATAGATCTTTAACACACACACACACACACGCGCGCGCGCGGTTTCATGGTCAAATCAGTTTGGGAAATTCTAGGTTTAAAAAATTCTAGAGATTTAAAAAAAATCTTCATATTGAAAGTATTGCAGATTTGCCCTTTGTTTTTTTTCCCCATTGACCCCCTCATTCCACCCCCCCATCCCCACACCAGCCCCTCCCAGGACTTCACCACTCTATTGTCTGTGCCTGTAGGTTATGCATATATGCATATGTTTCACAGTTAATCACTCTCCACACACCTACCTCCACCTTCCCTCTGAAATTCCTGAGTCTGTTCCTGGCTTCTCAGTCTCTGGATCTATTTTGTTCATCAGTATATTTTGTTCATTAGATTCCACATATGAGTGAGATCATGTGATGCTTATCTTTCTCTGGCTTATTTTGCTTAGCATAATATACTCCAGGCCCATCCATGCTGTTGCAAATGGTAAGAATTCCTTCTTTTTTAATGCCAAGTAGTATTCCATTTTGTAAATGTACCTCAGCTTTTTTATCCACTGATCTGCTGATGGACACTTAGGCTGTTTCCAAATCTTAGCTATTGTAAATTGTGCTGCTATGAACATAGGGGTGCATACATTCTTTCTGATTGTCATTTTAGGTTTCTTAGGATATATTCCTAGAAGTGGGATCACTGGGTCAAATGGGAATTCCATTTTTAATTTTTTGAAGAAACTCCATACTGTTTTCCATACTGGCTGCACTAGTCTGCATTACCACCAGCAGTGTACTAGGGTTCCCTTTTCTCCACATCCTCGCCAACACTTGTCATTTGTTGATTTGTTGATGATAGCTATTCTGACAGGTGTGAGGTGATACCTCATTGTCCTTTCAATTTGCATATCTTGGATGATTAGGGACTGTGCATTTTTCCATATATCTCTTGGTTTTCTCTATGTCCATTGGAGAACTGTCTATTTAGTTACTTTTCCCATTTTTTTAATGGATTATTTGTCTTCCTTTTGTTAAGTTGTATGAATTCCTTATATATTTTTGGAAATTAACCCCTTATGGGATGTATCACTTAAATATATTTTTTAAAAAAACTATTGATTACCTCAGTCTTAATATGATAATGCATAATACTGAATTTCTAAAGATTGATACAATATGCATCTCATCCCAAATTTTCGTGACCAAATTTGTTTTCATTTGTTTTGTTTGTATTTTTATTTGTTTGCTTACTTGTTTTTCATTGAACATTTCTCAAGATTTATGTTGTTGAGAATACTCTTTGCAAAACATTGATTTAATATATTACCTTTTAAATGAAGAAATTCACCTCTGGGAACTATGGCATTTTCTATAGAACACATGATTACCTAACTCTATATATCTAGAGTATATACATATACATGAACATTTGGGGTAGCTCAGGGTGTTGGTAACATGTGAGCTATAGAAAGGATTTATGGAGAAACTTAAAAGTGTCAGTATGTATTTTAGAATGTCAACTACTAAAAATAGTGATAACTGAACTCAAACTCCCATTGTTGAATAAAGGAGACTATTGAAATTGTGAGCTAAGATGCAAGCCCAGTCATTCTGAGGATTAACATAACATCACTATCCCCATATGAAGACCACAGTAGTACCATTTCCTGAACTAATATATGTACTCTGTGATATTTTAAAATTTCAAAATCTCAAAAATTTGAGGACACAAAATAAGTTCTTATTTCTTCCCAATATTTCAGGGTAAATTTTCTTTGATGAAGAATATAGATTTTAAGAATCAAAGAAACAACATAGTTTCAAATCCTTACTCTGCCCTTACCAGTAGTTGTTACCATTGACAAATGGTTTATCTTACTTAAGCCTCAATTTCCTCAACTATAAAGTGGGGGTAATAATATTTAGGATTGGTTGGACATTTAAAGGTCGTCTGTGGAATTTCAAATGCTGGGCATAGAGCTAAGCGACCATCTATTAGCCCCAGAATTTCAGCCCCTTTTAATGTAGGTAATAATGTGTTTTGTAGCAAAATCTGTTCTAGACAGTGTAAATATATCACAGTTTTAGCAACTAATGTAATGTCTAGAATTTAGTGAGTATTAGTAAGTGTTCGTTTAATTGAAGGGCAAGGTAAGAAACACTTGTTTAATGCCAACAGTATATCAAGCATTCTACATAAATTATTTTCTATAGTTGAATCATCATAACATTTATGTCAGCCCTATTATATCTATTTAATAAATGAGAAAATAAAGGTTCAGAAAACTCATTGATCTATTAATACTCAGTACTCAGCTAGTAGGAAGTGAAGCCAAGATGTAAGTCTATCTGACTCCAAATCTTACCTTCCTTCCAATTTGCCAAGCTGCTATTTAACGAAATTGGGGAATTTCCTAGACCTAGATCATACTTTTATAGCCAGGGTATTATTCATGTTATAATGTGAATTAAAATGCAAAACTCTAATAGCATGTTGCCAATATGGCCATGATATGTTTTTATATTCTTAATAAACATTTAATATATTTCCAAATGACTGAATGCTCTGGCATGTAAGCTTTCTAAAAATATGATGAGAAAGTATAAATTCCTGGAATCGTGTAGATCTATCTCCAACTTAATGAATGCTACTTTAACATAAATTTAGAGTATGAAGGAAAATATGAAGAAAGCACACCATTTATTTACATTAAAGCATTTATTCTTTTATATAAAATATATTTCATATATATTTTAAAACTTCCTATTGGAATATAAAATAGTAAGCTTTTTAAAGAGCAGCTGCACTAGAAGCAGTTTATATCATTGTAATGGAAGTTGTGAAAATTTTGGAACATCTTTCAGTGACGCTGGAGAAAATGAAAAATGTCACAAATAAAGAAATTAAGAATATCACAAATAAAGATTTTATAAGTTCAGCCAGTGTGTAGGAAGCCATAATGAGGTTCCCTCCTTTTAAAGAACTGGATAAGAAATTAAACTTAATAGCTGAAGTTTAATATATTTTCTCAGGTAAAACAAATCGAGATAAAGAATAATATGGGTTAGAAGTAGCTAAAACAGAAGGCTTTCAGGTTCTAAAACAGTGTTAGAAGCAGCAGAAGTGGAAATAGCTCAACATACCACAAATGAAAAAGTGGAATGTATACATACTATTTCCGCATTGCCATTTATTGAAAGCTTTCCATAAAATCTGATATATCTCATTTATATAATTCATTTAGCATTCCAAACATTTATAAAAATGTATTTGAAATGCATTTGTAGTGGTCAATAATAATGTTTTAAAAGTTATTGGGGTTAAGGTAATCTATTATTACATACTTGATTCAGAACAGCTTTAATTTATCAGTACAAGTGTAACCCTGAACTGGCAAAATAAAAGTGCTTTGAAAGCATTAACTAATGTAAACTGCACATCTAATCCAAGTGGTACTGTATTTTACTTTATAGTTTTTGATAGGTATATCATATAAACTAAGAATATTCCAAAACTATGAATTATAAAAGTTTTCTTACAACATACACAAGGAATGACAGTCATTCCATTTGTTTATTTCAAGATACGTGAACTAAATGATAAATATAAAATACAAGTATGTACTGAACCAATGTTATGTTTAATGCACTTGTTCACAATTAAAATGCACAGCAGCCAATCTTTTGCAAAAGCTTGCTTTAAGAACTGTAGGTGACCAGTTACTAAACTTCATGATAATTCCTATGTAAATTTTACTCTTAAGCTTTATTCAATAAAGTATGGTTAATTAAAAAAGACTTTCTAGACTCTCAAATTAAAAATTAAAAATTCATATTTGCTTTCTATGGATATAAAGCATATGTTTAATTATTAATTAAGTAACTTGGTAGCTAAGTTCTAACAATTGAGAGACTCTCTGATATGATAACTTTTCTTTCCACAATCTCTGGCACCATGTTATGTTTGCTCTGTCAAATATGAAAAGCAATGAGAAAAAATAAGATATTTTATAGTCAATTACTAACCTCTACATATTCCACATTGGTTCCTTTTCCTGATTATGATAGATTATTACATTTTAAAATACAGGGGGGAAAATATAAGTCTCTTTCTAACTCAGTACTTTGAATATATCTGCATTTCATTTTGTGATGTTTCAAGAATATTTTTTTGCTATTAAAAAATAAAATCAGCAAATTGAGGTAACAGATGCCAGAAATTATCAAGGCCATTACAAGATAATTATTTACCCAAACATCATCTTAAAGACACCGTATTCAGAAATAATTATGGCTTTCTATATACAGCCCCTAGAAAATTGAGGCCCAAGAACTAAAGTTATTTCCAATCCCTCCTCTTTCCCCTCTTTGCATTGAATCATACAGTGAGAGACCTGTTTCTAGCTGCATGGAAGATGAATATATAGAAAATTCTGTTGACTTATTATTCTCATATCAACTGGAAATATTTCACTGATAATTGTTGAACAATCTAAAAACACAATGTTATTAAAACCAATGCACACCAGAATTACATTAGTTTTCCCTCAAAATTTAGAAAGTTTTTTTTTCACCATTTCCAATGCGCAATAGTAATGCAGTCAAGTCTATGTGATCATTAATACAACTTGAATTTACTGATATTGGGGTTCTACTGATTCAAAATTAATAGTCTGTTCTTTAGGCATAATAGTTTAGAGGCAATAGGCCAGAACTGTGTGGAAGAAACTGCAAGTCCTCAACTCTGAGAGTTATGTTCTGTTTTATAATGTCATATATAGGTTCCATCTCCAAGCCAGTTTTGATTGATTGACCATCTGGAGTGCCACACTGAAAAATAACTTCTTATGTCACTGCTCATCAGGAAAGACTATCATGATCAATTTGCATTTGATAAGGATACATGAAGGGTTAGCAAACTTTACTTTGCAGGTAATTTGCCACCCCTGCAATAGTAAACATGTTCCCACTTCAAGGTTTCTTGTTGGAAAAACAGGGGAACCATTAGGAAAACAAGGGAACAATCAAGAGGGGAAGGCAAATAGAAGTAATAAAGTCAACAATTTAAAAACAAAAAAAATTATTTCCCATACCTCCTCCAAACTTAACAGTGCTTCTTTCCAATTACTTCAACTGAACAGATTTACCATACTTTAAAAAATTCTTTAAAAAAATAAACTACTTAGGAAAAACAAAACTATGTTTTGTTATTGACTAGAAAAATGGCTTAGTGGTTAAATTTTGTATTTTTCAATATATATATATATATATATATATATATATATATATATATGGAAAACCTCTTTATAACATGTACTTTCATTTATGTGCAGTATTGTCCATATTAATAAACTAATCTTGTGCTGATTAAAAATTATAAATGTGTACTAGACTTTTGTGAACTATGAGCCTGCTGGATTATTTATACAGGAAGGAGAGCTTGCTTAGTAGTGGAAAACTTGTCTGCCTAAGGTGAAAATTCACACTAGAGATTATCCAAATTGATTGGCCACAGCTTAGTGAACATATGTTCTCTTGCAAAGCTGCTTTCTCCTTCCCTAACATACCCAAAGGAGCACAAAAATAGATGGCAGGAGAAGGGATATACAACAGATTTTATTACCACTGGACAGACAGTAGCAGCTGTCATATGAAGCTAGGTTTGCCAAGCAGAAGAAAATACATGTGTGGTGTGTTTTTTTTCTGTGACTACAGATGATAATTTCTCAAAATTAAAAAAAAACACTTTCTCTATTTTAGCTATCCTATAAAATAAAAGCCTAATATGCTAAGTGTCCAGTCATCTTGTCGGCCATTCAACCAACCAAAGCATAATATGCTAATGATATGCTAAGGCTACTTGCTATGACATGCACTGACCACCAGGGGGAAGATGTTCTGATTGGTAGGTTAGCTTGCTGCTTGAGTCTGGCCAATTGAGACTGAGCAAGATGGGCTGAACTTGCCCTGGAGCCCTCCCACAGTCCCTCCCTGGCTGGCCAACCTCCCGCATCCCTCACCAGCCCCAATCATGCACCAGTGGGGTCCCTCGGCCTGGCCTGCATTCTGGGACCCCTCGGGGGATGTGGGAGAGCTGGTTTTGGCCCAATCCCGCAGGCCAGGCTGAGGGACCCCACTGGTGCACAAGTTCGTGCACCAGGCTTCTAGTATTTAAAGTCCAAATATACACCTTTCTATTCTGCATATTACTGCTAGTTCTAGCCAGCAGAATAAGGCAAGAAAAATAAAATGGTACAGATTGATAAAAGGAATAAGTAAAACTGTTATTATTTGCAGATAATTGCTTACATAAAAGCTATTAAAGAGTAGAGATAAAATACAAGCGTTAAGGTTTAGCAAGATTTCTTCTTGATTTTAAATCAATTTTTAAAATCAACTGTTTTATAAATCCAGCAAAAATCATTAGAAAAATTAATATTTTAAAAGATAAAATTTACAGAAACATAAAAATATCAAGTATCTAGGAATAAATGCCTTAAAGGTTATATAAGAATTTTCATTGATAAAATTAGAAAATGTTATTTAGAAGTATTAAAATAAATTTAGATAAATTAATGTTATACCATATACCAAAATTAAACTCTAGGTATAATAACAATACCAATCTCAATAAAAATCCCAAGAAAGACAAAAGTAGGAACAAAGAAGAAGGTCAACAAACAGAGAACAGTAACAATTATGGTATATATTAATCCAAATATTGGAATAATAACTTAATATCAATGGTCTAAATACACCAGTGAAATAAAAGAGATTGCTAGTCAATAAAATAAATAAATAAGACCTAACTATATTATGTCTATAAGAAACCCATCCTATATAATAAAAGGGTAATATGCAAATTGACCCCAAGGGCAGAACAACCAGAATGACCTGTCACTATGATGTCACTGACCACCGTGGGCAGCACCTGCGTTGAGTGTCTGCCTCCTGGTTGTCAGTGCACTTCCACAGGGGGAGTGCTGCTCAGCCAGAAGCCAGCTCATGGCTGGCCAGCACAGCAGCGGTGGCGGGAGCCTCTCCCACCTCTGCAGCAGCACTAAGGGAGCAGATCTAAGCTGTTAGACATCCCCCAAGGGCTCCCAGGCTGCCAGAGGGATGTCTAATTGCCAGCTTAGGCCCAAACCCCTGGGGAGCAGGCCTGGTGGACATACCCCGAGGAGTCCTGGACTGCGAGAGGGTGCACACCAGGCTGAGGCACCACCCCGAGAACATGAATTTCCGTGCACCAGGCCTCTAGTTTTGAATATAAACACACATATAGATGAAAATTAAGTAGATGGCCCTAGCTGGTTTGGCTCAATGGATAGAGCATTGGCCTGCGAACTGAAGGGTCCCAGGTTCGATTCTGGCCAAGGGCACATGCCTGGGTTGCGGGCTCGATCCCCAGTAGGGGGCATGCAGGAGGCAGCCAATCAATGATTCTCTGTCATCATTGATGTTTCTTTCTCTCTCTCCCTCTTCCTTTCTCTCTAAAATCAACAAAATATATAAAAAAATTAAGTAGGTGGGGAAACATATACCATGCTAACATTAATCAACAGAAAATAGAAGTAGCTATATTTATTTCAGGCAGAACAGACTTCAGAACAAAGAAAATTATAGGTAGTAGAGGCATTGCATAATGATAAAGAGGTCAATTCATCTAGAAGACTAAATAATCTTTAACATATATGCACTTTTAAAAAGAGAATCAAAATATAGGAAACAAACACTGATATAACTACAGGAAAAATAAATGAATCTACTATTACATTTGGAGAGTTCAACACCTCCCATTCAGAAATGAACAGATCCAGCAGGCAGAAAATCAGTACCAATGTAGTTAAATGCAATAGCACTATCAATCAACTGGAGCTAATTAATATATATATATATTACTTTTTTTTAAACAATGTTCTTCTCAAACTCAATGGAATGTTCACCAAGAAATTAGAACACATTCTGGGCTATAAAACACACATTAACACAGTTTTAAAAATGTGTAAATCATATAATGTTTCCTCTCAGAACACAATGGTGAGACACTCCACTTTTCAAAAAATCTGAAACAAATTAGCAGTTATAGCAACGTTGCAGAATACAAAGGTAATATACAAAAGAAAAGTCAAGCACTTTCTCCTATGGTATGAATATTTGTGCATCCCCCAAACTCACATTTTTGAATTATAACCCCTAAGAAAATAGTACTAGGAGGTGGAACATTTTGGGGTGATTAAGTCATAAGGACAGAGTCCTAATTAATGGGATTCGTGCCTTAAAAATGAGGGTGCAGAGAGCTTGCTTGTCCCTTCTGCCATGCAAGGGTACAATGAGAAGACTGCAACTCAGAAGAGGACCTTCACTCTGATCTCAGACTTCCAATAAGGAAAACTATAAGAAATAAATTCTTGCTGTTTGTAAGCCATAAAATCTGTTATATTTTGTTATAGCAGCTCTGACAGGTTAAGACTCTTTCCTAAATTCCAGCAATAAACAAGTGGGATTTAAATTAAAAATTCAATGCCTTTTACATCATCACCAAAATACTGAAGTACTTATGTGTAAATTTAACAAAATATGTACAAGAACTATATGAGGGAAATAACAAAACTCTCCTTTCCTCTCTCTAAAGTAAATAAAGTATATATATTTTTAAAAATAAATCAAAGAAAAAAATAAATGGAGAGAGTTCATGTTCATAGGTAGGAAATCTAAATGTTATCAAGATGTCAGTTCTTCTCAAATTGATCCATACGTTCAATGCAATCTCAACCAAACTCCCAACAAGTTATTTTGTGGATATCAACAAACTGATTCTAAACTTTATATGGAGGAGCAAAAGGTCCAGAATAATCAACACAATATTGAAAGAGAAGAACAAATTGGAAGTCTGACACACCTGACCTCAAGATTTACTATAATGCTTCCATATTCAACACTGTGTAATATTAGAGAGAGAATACACAGTTAGATCAGAGGAATATAATAGAGAGCCCAGAAATAAAACCACATAAATATAGTGAACTGATCTTTGACAAAGGTGCAATGAATGGTGCTAAATATCTAGACATCCACATGTAAAAAATATAAATCTGGACACAGACCTTAAATTTTCACAAAAATGAACTCAAAATGAATTATGTACCTAAATATGCAACCTAAAATTATGAAACTCCTAGAAAATAAATTTATATGACCTTGAGTTTTTCCGTGACTTTTTAAATATAACAATAGAGGAATGATCCATGAAAGAAATAAGTAATAAGGTGGACTTCATTAAAATTTAAAATGTATGCTCTGCAAAGGACAATGTCAAGAGAATGAAAAGGTAATGCATAGACTGGAGGAAATGTTTGCAAAGACATATCTGATAAAGTACTGTTACCAAAAATAATAAAATATTTAAAACTCAATAAGAAAATAAGTAGCCTGATTAAATAATGGGCCAAAGGCCTTAACAACACCTCAATAAAGAAGTTATATAGGTGGCAAATAACCATATGAAAAAAAATGTTCCACATCATATGTCATAAAGGAAATGCAAATTAAAACAATAATGAGATGTATCTACACACATATCAGAATTGCTAAAATGCCAGAAAACTGACAACACTAAATGCTCATGAACATTAGGAGCAATAAGAACTAACCTTCATTACTGTTGGGAATTTAAAATGGTACACATTTTGGAAGCGGTTTTGTAGTTTCTTACAAAACTAAATATATTCTTACCATATGATCTAGCAATCATGCTCCTTGGTATTTAACCAAAAGAAGTCCACACACACACAGATATTTATAGCAGCTTTATTCATAATTGCCAAGACTTGGAAGCAACCTAGATGTCCTTTAGTAAGTTAATGGATAAATAAAATGTGATATATCCAGACAATTGAATATTATTCAGCACTAAGAGTAAATGAGCTGTTTAGCTATGGAAAAAAAACATGGAAGAAACTTAAATGCATATTACTAAGTGAAAGAAGTCAATCTGAAAATGCTACATGATGTATGATTCCAATTATATGAAATGTTGAAAAAGGCAAAACTATGGAGACAGTAAAAATATCAGTGGTTACAGGGGGTAGGAGGGAGTGTGGGATGAATAGTAACAAAGCAGAGAAACTGTTCTGTTTGACATTATAATGGGAATACATGTCATTTATATATGTGTCTAAACCTAAAGAATGTACAGTACCAAGAGTGAACCCTAATGTAAACTATGGACTGAGTGATGAAAATGTGTCCATATAGGTTCATCAGTCTTTACAAATATGCCACTGAGTTGCGGTATGTTGATAATGGAACAGTTTATGCATATGTAATGAAGGGAATATATGGAAATTTCCTGTCCCTTGTGTTTAATTTTGCTGTGAATCTAAAACTGCTCTAAAAATAATTTCTATTAAAATAAAGAAAGAGCCCTAACTTGTTTGGCTAAGTGGATAGAGCATCGGCCTGT
The DNA here is from genome assembly GCF_000147115.1 of Myotis lucifugus. Taxonomy (NCBI): domain Eukaryota; kingdom Metazoa; phylum Chordata; class Mammalia; order Chiroptera; family Vespertilionidae; genus Myotis; species Myotis lucifugus. The sequence continues at coordinate 15,081,305 of NW_005871050.1, read as the reverse complement.
GGACTGAAGGGTCCCAGGTTTGATTCCAGTTAAGGGCACATGCTCGGGTTGCAGGCTTGGTCCCCAGTCGGGGGCGTGCAGGAGGCAGCCAATCAATTATTCTCATCATTAATGTTTCTATATCTCTCCCCCTCTCTCTCCCTCTCTGAAATCAATAAACAATATTTTAAAAGGAAGGAAGGAAGGAAGGAAGGAAGGAAGTAAGGAAGGAAGGAAGGAAGGAAGGAAGGAAGGGAGGGAGGGAGGGAGGGAGGGAGGGAGGGAGAGAGAGAGAAAGAAAGAGTGAGAAAGAAAGAAAGAAAGAAAGAAAGAAAGAAAGAAAGAAAGAAAGAAAGAAAGAAAGAAAGAAATTTTTAAAGCAACTATTGCCACAGAGGAGGCTCTAGCCCTTACAATACTGATTTGAGAGTCCTTGAAGGAAGAAACCTATAAATGTAAGTATGACCTGAGTAGAAAAGACCTCTCCCTAGAATATCACATAACCACACACAGCTTTTAACGGTACAAATATATACTGGTAAGCAAGCTAATTTAAAAAAACAAAAGCATTTTTGCCAGTGGGAGGTTCAAACCTCTGTCCATGTATAGGATTGTTTATACCAGACCCATCCTTGAACCACAGTAAAATCTGAAGCCAGACTCCTTTCTCTGCCTATCAAGCAACCCTTAGTTCTTCTTGGGAGCATACTCTGTTCTCCTCAGAAAGCTTTATTATGTGAGAAATAACCTTTTCATAACCTTTTAGTGTATTTGTGGCTTCATCGGTTCTGACATCTGAAACAAATTTAGAGGTTAGAAGTCCATCTCATCTTGGTGGGTGACAACAATATGAATTAGGGAAATTTTATCTTTAGAGTAACATTGTAGTTAAGAATGAAGAACAAATGATAAAATTAAACTGTCACTATATTATAACTCTTAATGAACAAATGGGTCAACTCATTGATTTGCTAACAATTCAAAATAACAAACAGACCGGCTGGTTCGCGCCCTGCCCTTCGGTTCCCAGCTGCGTTCTCGGACACTTCCCTCTTCTCTCCCAGCCTCCGGGCCTCCGCACCGACGCGGCCCGGGCGGGAGCAGAGCCGGAGCCGGAGTTGCAGAGACGCGGAAACATGGAGGCCTGAGCCTCTGCCACTCGCTCGTCCATGAGCTGGAAGCGGATCTCCCTGCTGGCTGAGACAGGTTGTCTTGTGGAAATGAAGGTTTAAGGACAAGTTGTCTACCAGATTAGAAGATGGGATCAAACAGCAGCAGAATTGGTGATCTTCCTAAAAATGAGTACTTAAAAAAGTTATCAGGCACAGAATCTGTCTCTGAGAATGACCCGTTCTGGAATCAGCTTCTCTCATTTTCTTTCCCTGCACCAACCAGCAGTTAGATACTCAGGAAGATGGCGGAATAGGTAAACACCGGAGACTGCCGCCGTAAACAACCACTTCAAAAATACAACTAAAAGTCGGAACGGACATCAACCAGAACACAGGAAGGCTGGCTGAGGAGAGACTCTTCAACTAGAAGCAAAAACAACAGCATTCCGACGCACAGAGGAGGCGCAGTGTGGAAAATTTAAAGGTACGGTGGTGCGGTGGTGAGGTGGTGCGCGCGCAAAGCGGGCTGGTGGCTGAGGGCGCGGTTGTCGTTTTCACTCAGGAGTGAGTCTCAGACTCTGGGCTACAGATCCGGGCGAGTCTCTAGGGACCCAGACTCAAACGGGAGAAGCAGGACTGTCTGGCTACGGCCCCTCCGAGGTTTGCAGCAATTGCTGGGACAGAGAGGCAGAGCCCCTGGGGACGGACTGAGAGCGGCCATAGCTGCTCCCTCCCCCCGCCCTGTTGAGCCCGCCCCGCCCAAACCCTGTGCACAGCCATTTGCCGATCGCCTCAGGCAAGGGCTGGACTAGCGCCTCCCCAGAAGACAGACGCTTTCCAAACAGCTGATTCCTACAGCCAGTCAGCCTGGTGGTCAAATCCCTCTAGTGTTAACTACAACAATTAAGGCTTGGCTAGAACAAGACTGCGCACAAAGACCACAAGGGGGTGCACCAAGAAAGCATAAAAGATGCGGAGACAAAAAAACATGACAGAAATGGAGGATATGGAGCTAAGAATCGCAATTTTGAGGGCTTGCCATAAATTTGTGCAGAGCCTCACGAAAACTAATGAGACCCTCGATGCTACGATAAAGAAATTAGAAAGTAAGCATACACGGACTGAAATAAAGAATATTATACCCAATAGCAGACCAGAGGAGCACAAGAATCAAACCAAAGATTTGACAAAAAACACCCAATTGGAAAAGCAAAATGAAAAAAGAATCCGAAAGTGTGAAGATAGTGTAAGGAGCCTCTGGGACAGCTTTAAGCGGACTAATATCAGAATTATTGGAGTGCCAGAAGATGAGAGACAGCAAGATATTGAAAACCTATTTCAAGAAATAATGGCAGAAAACTTCCCCCATCTGGAGAAAGAAATGGACTTACAGGTCCAAGAAGCGCAGAGAACCCCAAACAAAAGGAATCCAAAGAGGACCACACCAAGACACATCATCATTAAAATGCCAAGAGCAAAAGACAAAGAGAAAATCTTAAAAGCAGCAAGAGAAAGAAACTCAGTTACCTACAAGGGAATACCCATACGACTGTCAGCTGATTTCTCAACAGAAACTTTGCAGGCCAGAAGGGAATGGCAAGAAATATTCAAAGTGCTGAATACCAAGAACCTACAACCAAGATTACTTTATCCAGCAAAGCTATCATTCAGAATTGAAGGTCAGATAAAGAGCTTCACAGATAAGGAAAAGCTAAAGGAGTTCATCACCACCAAACCAGTATTATATGAAATGCTGAAAGGTATCCTTTAAGAAGAGGAAGAAGAAAAAGGTAAAGATACAAATTATGAACAACAAACATGCATCTATCAACAAATGAATCTAAGAATCAAGTGAATAAATAACCTGATGTACAGAATGAACTGGTGATTATAATAGAATCAGGGATATAGAAAGGGAATAGACTGACTATTCTTGGGGGGAAAAGGGGTGTGGGAGATGTGGGAAGTGACTGGACAAAAATCATGCACCTATGGATGAACACAGTGGGTGGGGAGTGAGGGTGGAGGGTGGGGTGGGAGCTGGAAGGAGGGGAGTTATGGGGGGAAAAAAAGAGGAACAAATGTAATAATCTGAACAATAAAGATTTAAAAAAAAATTCTAAAAAAAAATAACAAACAAATTATTTGCCTTTTGGTGTTAAACACACCAATACCTCTTGAAATAATCTTCCCAAAATTAATCTGAACCTGATAGGTTTGAGAAGTACAAATACATGAAATTCGGAGAACGGATTAAAACTTAAATTTTGCCATGAAGAGGCAGGTAACAAAATTCAGAATGTGAGGAATCTGTAGGACAAATGAACTGGCTTCCTTAAAATTTTTTAAGAAAAATGAAAGTTTTTTGGGGAAAAAAGAGAAATTCAGAAGCTTAAAAGTTATATTATGTAATCACAATGTGAGGACCTCATTGAGATCCCAATTTAAAAAAAATGTCTAAAATATGAACCTTGCCTGTTTATTTAATGATACTATGGAATTATTGTTAATATTAGGTGTAATAATTGGTTATGTTGTGGTGATAATTCTTAACGTTATTTTATATAGATGCAATGACATAATGTCTTGGACTTATTTCAAAATAATATGTAGGACAAATATCCAAAGTGTTGGAAGAACTCTTTGAAATAAAAAAGAAAAAGACATACTAGTCGAGTATATGAGTTAAAATGAAAATGGGAAAAATATTTGAAAAAGAACTTCATAAAAAGAGAAGGTAGGTTCCCCAAATTATTCTCCTTTTGATATCTGGGTGTGTAATTAACACTTTTTTATATATTGTTTACACTATTACAGATGTCCACACCCCCACCATCAGCCCCCCTTCCCTCTAGCCATAACCACACTGTTGTCTGAGTCTGTAGCTTATGTATACATGTTATTTGGCCAATCCGTGCCCCTCCTTTCATCCATTCCCCCCATCTCCTCTCCTCTGACAGCTGTCAGTTTGTTCCATGTGCCCATGCCTGTTTCTATTTTATTTGTCAGTTTATTTTTGTTCATCAGTGGCCATAGAATTTCTCTGACTGGCTCTATGTATCCCCTATGGATCAGAAGGGACTACTGCATACTTGAATCAGTGGCCACACCACTTTGTATACAACTTCTGCAGTGTATTTTAACTCATGATTTAATTTGATTTTGTTAACTTATCCATTTCTGTCCCACCTTGAAGTCACCACTGAATCATCATAGGAATCCACTTACTTGTTTTTTAGGCTTTCAGAACCCTCACTTACTTGTCTGGCTAAGAATAAGTGATATTCTATTCTATTCCTGAACCAGTTGGTTTACAGAACCTGCTCTCTCTTGACATCTAGCAAACTTTGGATTCTTAAACTGCAGCTCACTTTGAAAAGTGTTCCCAGTCTCTCTCACAAACTGACTCTCACTCAGACACAAAGTTTAGTATTACATGTTTCTAGGACATAGGCAGAAGTTATATTCCTTGCATGGTGAAAATGGTGTTAATAATAGTATCATGAGAATAATTAAGACGACTTGATCTTCAGGCCTGAACATCTATGATCTCATTGATAGAATTCCATATGACCAGACTGTTGTTGACACATGACTGAGAGAACATTATTATGTGATTTTAAGTTCTGAGGAAACATTCATGTTCTATTCCAGAGCAAAATCTAATCAATTGTGGTGATATCTCAGAAGTAGCCCCTTTGGGTTCTCCTAAATCCACAATTAAATCACACAAAAAGGTCTCTTTCATGCAATAGAATTTGAGTGGCACAGAGTAACCATGACTTTGATGTAAAGTGTGAATTCTGTCTTTGATGACAGTGTTAATCTAAATCAAGTGGAAAGATTGACCTACATGCTCATATCTAGTTTTATGGATTAGTTTTCTTGCTTATTGCAATGTCCAAAAATATCCCTGATTGCTGTCAGTTCATGAGGAAACATTTCAGGATTATAAAAGAAATGACTTTTCTCCCCCTGAGATAACAAATGGGTAATGCTATCCTGACACAGACAGTACTCAGCTTTCCACTTCATTAGCCATGAAGGGCAACACTGCACTGAACTGGGATATTCATTAGAATGGGTGGTAATCTGAGAAGTCATAATTCCACTACAGAAAATTCGTCCACACCCCAAATTAAATTTAGTAAGCTCTGACTACACCTTGTAGCTGAGTTTTGTGATATAAGATGCATTTTAAGTAAATTGTAAACTCTCTATATTCAGAAACTGTTCCTCTGGGAACTTCTTTGGTTTGGTATTTTATGGAGCTTAAATCAGGTCTTTTTAAGTAAATTAAAATTATTTCTATGACTCAAAAAATTGGAGATAGTGTTAAATAAAGTCTTTGTTCTCTACCAGTATCACCAATTCACTAATCAGAATGTAATGTTCCAATTTTAACCTTCTAACTTAGCTTCATGCATTGTTCTTTCATATACCTCCTTCAAGATAAATCAAATAATGACACTTTTAGTATCTGTATACAGATCTGCTTGTGTGTGTATGTGCATGTGTGAATATGAGAGGGAAGAACGAAGAGATTTAATTTAGTAACTACTATGCTAGCATTTATATCTGCTATTTATTTCTTTTATATACATCTTACACTTATTTGTTCTTCTTTTACTCTATTACTATCTATTGTGTTAAGCATATATTTTTCTATACCAGTTTAATTTCTTTCTTATACCCTTTATTGTTTTCCAAATCATTTTATTACTGGTTTCTCTAAGAATTACAATTAACATATTAATATCTGATTTATACTGATTTTATTTCAATTGTGTGTAAAAAATTGGATCCAATATAGCAACTCTCCTTCCCCATCCTTGTGCTATTATACTCATATTAATGACATATTTTTATATTATAAGCCCATCAAACACTTTTATATGTATTTTTTGCTTTACGCAGTTGTCTTTAACATCAAATAGGAGAAGAAAAATATAAATAATAATATACTTTATATTCACCTATGTAGTTACCTTTGCCAGTGGTCTTTATTTCTTTGAGTAGATTTGAATTATTTCTAGTGTCCTTCCTTTTCAGTCTGAAGGACTCCATTTAATAATTCTTGTAAGACAGTTCTGCTAAAAACAACTCAGTCTTTTTTTATCTGAGAATATCATATTTTCTCCATTTTTGAAGGATATTTATTCGGATATAGAATTCCTGGTTTATTATATTTTTTCAGTGGTTTTTAAATGCCATACCACTGTCTTTTGGCTTCTCTGTTTTCTAATGAAATGTCAGTGGTTAATTTTATTGAGGGTCCCCTATACTTGATGAATCACTTCTTTTGATATGCTTTCAATATTCTCTTTTTGTTTTTGGATTTTTAAACTTTAGTTATGATATGTCTGTGCGTGGGTCTTTCCTTTTTGGCATTTATTGAGTTTCTTTGATATACATACATAGAGATTCATGTCTCTCATCACATTTAAGAGATTTTGGAGATTAATTTTTTCAAATATTATTTGTCCTCTGCATTTGTTTTATAGGATTGTAGTAACAAAGTACCACAAATTGGGTGGCTTATAGCAACAGAAATTTAGTGTCTCAGTTCTGGAGGCTAAAAGTCTGAAATCAAGGTGTCAGCAGAGTCATGCTAACTAGGAAACCTGTATGAGAAGGATCCTTCCATACCTCTTCCAGTCTCTAATAACTTCAAACATTTCATGGCTTATGGAAGCATGATGCCAATTTTTTCCTCCGTCTTCAAAAGGCACTCCATCTTTGTTTTTTCATCTTCCCTGTATCTCTGGGTCCAAATTCCTCCATTTTATAAGGATGTCAGTTATATAGGATTAGAGCCCACACTAATAGCCTAATTTTAATTTGATTACATCAGTAAATATCCTATCTCTAAATAAGTTTACTTATTCTGAGGTACTTGGGATTAGGATTTCACCATATCATTTTTTAGGGTAACACAACCCATCCTATAACATGTCCCTTTCTCTATCATCACGGGGATTTCTATTAAGTGTATTCTGTGAATTTGTCCCATAAATTCTTGAATTTGTCCCACATATTTCTAAGGTTTTGTTCTTTTTTTCATTCTTTTTCTGTTTCACAGACTAGGTAAAGTCAATCAACCTATATTCAAATTTACCAAATCTTCAGCCTGCTTAAATCTGCTATGAAGCTCCTCTCATGAATATTTCATTTCAGTTATTTTTGTTTTAACATCAAAATATCTATTTGATTCTTTAAATTTTCTACCAATATTTTCTATTTGGTGACACGTAATTTTTATACTTTCTTGTAAGGTTTAATTTAGTTATATTTGTCTAGTGGACTTTCTTAGGGACCGTTTCTATTTATTACTTTTTATTTATTACTATTTATTACTTGTTCCCTCTGTATAAACCATATTTTCCTATTTCTTCATGCATCTCATACATTTTTAAAATAGAAATTTCATGTACTGTAATAGAGTATAATAGAGCCATTGGTGGAAATCAAAATTTTGTTTGTTTCTAATTTTTGTTATTGTTATTACTGATTATTTAGTGTTTCTTTGACTAATTATACAAACGCCTTATTCTTTGTGATTTGTGGCTGCTGAAGTATTTTAACTAACAATTGGACAGAGATTTCTTTATGCGTCTTGAATCAGTAAGTTTTTCAATCTTTGCCAATGGGCTCTGTGAGTATGTGGGAGCATACCTTAAATGATCTGGCACACAATTTAGAACATTGCTTTAATGTGTACTTCCTGCTTGTGTAGATCCTCAAGGTCAGTCTGAGGTGAGAGATTAGGACCTCCTCAGATTTTTCTTGGCCTCATGCACTGCCCTTCTTGTACACATGACCTTCTAGAGGGGTCCCCAAAATCTGTTACAGCATTATTTACAATAGGCAAGACATGGAAGCAAGCTAGGTGTCCATTGACAGCAATAAAAATATTATGCAGAAATAAGAAATGTTATGCAGGGGAATAAAACAAATTTAATCTTGCTATTTTTGTCCACATGAATGGATTAGAGGTATTATGCTAAGTGAAATAAGTCAAGCAGAGAAATACATATACCATAAATTTTAACTTATATGTAGACTCTAGAAACAAAAGTAACTAGCAAACAAACAAAACAAAAATAGGCTCATGAAAACAAGACCAAGGAATGGTTACCAGAATGGAGGAGGTAGGGGATGGGTAAAAGGGGGAATGGGAATATAGTCAATAATATTGGGATAACTTTGCACGATGACAGATGATTACTAGAATTAGTGGTGTGATCACACTGTATGGTATAAAAATGTTGAAAAACTATATGATAACCTGAAATTAATATAACCAATATAAGAGTACATACCAACAACAGTTAAATAAAAACAGAAACAATAGTAATATATTCTAAAAAATAAAGGTGACTTTCTTACCCCGCACACATAAATGTTATTTTTGACTATTGATCAGTAAATACTTGGTAAGGATTCATTATACTATATTAGACACCGTCTCATGCATTTACCTGATCACATTGTGACTTTTTGTTTTATGTGAGAGTGTATCATAAATAAGTAAAAGTAAATACTAACTAGTGAATTCCTGAGTAAAGTCATATGCATTCCCAATATTAGAAACAAATAAAGCACTGAGATAAGATTTCTAACTTGGTTCCTGGGCTCAGAAGTAGACCTTTCTGGAGAGGCACATGCAAAAATTGCCTTAGAGAAGTGAGAGATTAAAGTGGTATTATTTTTTGTATATCTATGCTATACCTAAATGGAAAGATGTCTAAGGAGACAATAGGAGTTTAAAATGTAGGGTAAAGCCTTCTGTATATGAATCCTATCTTAGAGCATCTCAAACCAAAATGTATTCTTCCTCATGATTCTTGCTTATTTTCTTCACAAATATTTACTATTGAAATGTACTTCCTCATTTCCAGCATTTCTGATCTTCTGCCTCTATTCTCATTTTTATTTTTACCTTTTCTACATTACTTATAATTTCATAAAATAGTTACATGGCTTTTTTATTATATTTTACCACTCTTCCTCTCTGTCCACTGTAATTTAAGCTCTACAAGGGGAGAGCTCTCTGTTTTCTTTGCTGATATAGGCCAAATACATGAGACAGTGTCTAATATATAATACATGCTTAGCAAGTGTTTACTGAATAAATAAATGGATGGATTTATTAAAATGGGTTTTCTTTCTTTTTTAAAGAATAGTTTATTGATTTTCAGAGAGAGAGGAAGGGAGAGAGAGAGAAACATTAATGTGAAACTGCAACATCGATTGGTTGCCTCCCTCAACCCAGGCATGTGCCCTTGCCAGGGAATAAAACCAGCAACTTCCTGGTACATGGGAAGAACCCAACCTACTGAACCACACTGGCTAGGGTAAAAAAGGGATTTCTTGTTATACCTTTGCCTGGATGCATTTTTGCTAATAGGAGCCAGTTTAGGATATAAATAGTTCCTAGCCAGTATGAGATGTATGTTTGTCATTCATTAAATCTTTGACAAATGAATGGATAATACTGATTGGCAGAAATAGGAGTCCTCATCTGAGTCTAATTTAGTGCATCTAAATGTATGTCTAAATTATCATGACAATTTTCACTGTCAGGGCTGCTACTTTATATTCTATCTGACTGGCCTACCGGTATCAAATACTAGCTCTTAGTTTAAATTTCTCATCTGCAGTCATCTGTTTTACCTTTAACTGATTTACCTCTCTATGACAGAGAACCTTTTTTATTGAGTTTATTGGGGTGACATTGATTAACAACACCATACAAAGTTCAAGTGTACAGCTCAACAAATCATCTGCACACTGTATTGTGAGCCCATCACCCAAAGTAAGAACCTTGAACTCTAAATAGCTTTGACCTTTGCCAACAATTGTGTCCCAGGCCATACTTTTCTGAGCTCCTATGTGAAAGTATTGCCTGACCATTTTTCTATGTACATTTTACAAAGAAATATCACAGTTTTTCTACTACTGTTACTTTGGTTTTTTCTGAGAAGTTAGACTTAGAATCTACCAATAAGTAGTTCCCTGACACTTTGTTTACAACCTGCTTTTCTCTACCATGTTTTCTAGTATTTCAGAAATATCTCCTATTTGTGTGGAAATGGGAAAAAAGAAATCATACTCTTTGGTTCCTTCTGTTTTTCAGTTGTCAGATTGACAAATTACTCCTTACATAAAAATTCCCAAGCAGTTGTGCCACTCAATTACACATCATAAAAGTTGCTATTGGTAACTCCTCTCCCAGAACAGGAAATTACAAGCATCAGACCACAAGTATTGGTGGAGGGTGTATTAATTCCCTGGAATTGCTTAAATATAAAATAATAAATAATTCTAAAATCAGAAATTAAATGTCATTTGGCATCTAGGGCCATCTTCAACCAAGCTTTTAAAATGTTTTAAACATGATGATTCTTGACACCTGATAATGATCACAAAAAGGTCTGGCTCCCTTTCTAAGTAGTAAAACAAATTTGTTTAACTACAAGTTGTGTACAGAATGAAGAGAGGGAGAGAGTGAAATATTGATGTGAGAGCAAAACATCAATTGGCTGCCTCCTGCATGCACCCAAAACGTGGGCATGTTCTCTCAACTCGGAATCAAACCAGCAAACTTTTGGTGCATGGGACAATGCCCAACCAACTGAGCCACACAGGCCAGGGCCAACAGTGATTCTTAATAAGGGCTATATTACCTCTTAGTGGGCTTTTGGGAAATATGTAGGGAGCATGTTTTGGTTGTTACAATGATGGGGGTTTCATGTTGCATTTAGTGTTTTGAGGTTAGGAAGTCTAGATGCCTTGCAATGTGTGGAATAGACAGCAAAGAATTGCTTTACAATCTGCATGATTTCCAATGATACTCATTTACTCATATAGGAAAAACCTGTTTAAAATTAATTTAACCTAGTACCTACTGATTTGGGGGGCATGGATTTAACATACATGGAATTTTCACAATTCAAATCTTGGTAAGGAGCAGTGCAAATCACCTTGAATAAAAAAAGAGTACTTTAAAGTAGCAAGGGAAAACTGATGATCTGTGCTGGTTTGTTCTGGCATATCACAGTTAGGCTACCAAGTTGAATTATTGATTTTTTATTAGAATGTAACTTTAAAATAATAAAAATAACTTTAAAGAAGATAAGGCAAACAGGATTTTACATTTGGACATACACAGAATAGAAAGTAATGAAAGTTAAGAAATATTTCAAATTGGGGCAATTGAAATGTGTCACCTTTCCTCTCCATTAACAAATGAGGAGTGATTGAGCTTTAGTCCATTTTTGGTTCCAGGCTGTTTAATCAGCACAAAGCTTTATAAAAGTGATCTCTTCCATCTCTCAATATCCATATTTCCTATGTCCATTACAGCAGCTACAACCTTTGCACTTCAAGAGAGTTAGGATGTTGGCCCACACTAAGTTCTCTGCTTTACCTCCCACAGCCTTTATTTGTAACAAACTTGTTAACACTTGACTACATCCTGCCTTGTCTTGTTTTCTTTTTTATTTATTGACTTATTTTAAAGAAAGGAAGGAAGAGAAAAACATTGATTTGTTGTTCCATTTATTTGTTGATCTCTTGTACGTGCTCTCACTAGGGTTCGAACTCGCAACCTTGAAGTGTCGGGATGACACTCTAACCAACTGAGGTACCCGGCCAAGGCTGTCTTGTTCTTCTAATGATTCGTATTTGTGTGTTTTTCCCTTATGCTTAAATAAACCCTCTTTAAAATAATGTGGCACATTATTTTCAAAGAAAATATTGATGTTACTTGTACTACCCAGAGGGCTTAAATAGGAATGTGAATATGTATATCAATATGTATGGATGTCCTGGAATCTGATACATTTGAGAAGTGAGACTAGCCACAGTTCTGTAGGAATTGTTCTGGGAAATTATCCAAGGTTGCAGAGCAGTTCTTAGGAAATTCCTAAGAAATCTTAGAGGAAACCAAAGGCAACAAAATCTCAGGCATCTCGTATAGCAATATGTTTACTGATACATCTCCTAGACTCTAGAGTAAAGGAAACTAAGGATAAAATAAACAAATGGGACTATATCAAAATAAAAGGTTTCTGCACAACAAAAGAAACAATCAACAAAGTGAGAAGAGAGCCCACTGCATGGGAGAACGTATTTGCCAATGTTATATCCGATAAGGGGTTATTTTCCAAAATAGATAAGGAACTCATACAACTTAATAAAAGGAAGACAAACAGTCCAATTAAAAAATGGGGAAAGGACCTAAATAGACACCTTTCCAAAGTAGACATACAGAAGGCCAAGAGACATATGAAAACATGCTCAAAGTCACTAATCATCTGAGAGATACAAATTAAAATGACAATGAGGTATCACTTCACACCTGTCAGAATGGCTATCATCAAAAAATCAATAAAAAATCAACAAATGACAAGTGCTGGTAAGGCTGTGCACTGCTGGTGGGAACGCAGACTGGTGCAGCCACCATAGAAAACAGTATGGAGTTTCCTCAAAAAAATTAAAATGGAACTCCCATTTGACCCAGTGATACCACTTCTTGGAATATATCCTAAGAAACCTGAAACACCAATCAGAAAGAATATATGCACTAGTGTGTTCAGAGCAGCACAATTTACAATAGCTAAGATTTGGAAACAGCCCAACTACCCATCAGCAGATGAGTGGATAATAAAGCTGTGGTACATTCACACAATGGAATACTATGCGGAGATAAAAAGAAGGAACTCTTACCATTTGCAACAGCATGGATGGACCTGGAGAGTATTATGCTAAGTCAAATAAGCTAGTCAGAGAAAGATAAGTATCACATGATCTCACTCATATGTGAAATTTAATGAACAAAATAAATTGATGAACAAAATAGATCTAGAGTCATAGAAGCATGTAACAGACTGAAGGATCAGAGGGAAGGTGTGGAGGGTATGGGGAATAGAGAGAGTAACTGGGGAACTTATATGCATATATGCATAGTCCATGGACACAGACAATAGTGAGGCTAAGACTTGGGAGAAGGGAGTTAATGGGGGAAAAAGCAAAAAAAAAAAAAAAAACCACAAAGGGACCATCTGTAATACTTTCAACAATAAAGATACATTTTTAAAAAAAGAATTCTGGATGTAAAAGGCAGTAATATTAATTAAGGTGGCTATCAGGTTTGATCTTTATCCTCTAGCAGCAGTTCTCAACCTGTGGGTCGAGAATGATGAAAATATATCCCGCATATCAGATATTTACATTACGATTCATAACAGTAGCGAAATTACAGTTATGAAGTAGCAACAAAAATAATTTTATGGTTGGGGGTCACCACAACATGAGGAACTGTATTAAAGGGTCGCGGCATTAGGAAGGTTGAGAACCACTGCACTTTATTTTACTTTATTGATGGAGGCTTGAATTATATTAGGGCAGTCATGTGCTAACCAACACATAAATGGGTAGGTTAAAATCTTAGAAACAAAATATATGTGATGATGGGATCTCAGGGATATAACTTTCCTACTGCTTTTTATATTATTTCAATGTGTACATTTGGGTGTTGCTATGTTTCTGCACCACTTCCTTAACCTTCCATTCTTATTATGTTTTTAATGTTTCTAAGTAGCAAATATATTTACTTATTGATATTCATTGGAAATTATGACACAAAACATGCATATTGTTATTGAGACCACCCAAGCAACACACAATTCATATTGTGTTAGTGAAAAAAAAGAATTACTAGAGATTTTCCTGGAAGCAGAAGAGGTAAGGAAAATCTGAATTTTGCTTCTGATCTCTGCTCCTTCCTGACATCCACTCACGGCTGGGTAGTTAAAACCTCAAATTGTCTTAAACTAAGTCTCTATTATTCCCTCTCAATTACAAACCAGCTATTTCTGCCCTCTTCCCAATATGTAGGTAACAAATACTTGTTATTTTGACAGTAACAATCCAGAAAATTAAAATGTAATATATTAATGATTATTCTATTGTTAATTTTTTCAGATCAAACTCTTAGTGTCTTCCTTTTCTTTTTCTCTCACACTACATATCCAAAGTGGCAGCAAATCCTGTCAGTTCTATCTTAAAAATATATTTAGAATTTAATTTCTTGCCACTGACAGAACCATAACCTTGATTCAAGCAACCATCATTAGTCACTTGGGTTATCCTATATAATAAAAGCCTAATATGTTAAGTGTCTGACTGTTCGAGTATTCGACCAGTCACTATGACACGTACTGACCATTAGGGGGCAGACGCTCCGACCTGTAGGTTAGCTTGCTGCTGGGGTCTGACTGTTCAGGACTGGGCGAGATGAGCCAGACACACCCTGGAGCTCTCTCACTGTCCCTCCCCAGACCCGATCATGCACCAGTGGGGTCCCTTGGCCTGGCCTAAGCCCTCTTGCAATCCAGAACCCCTCAGGAGATGTCAGAGAGCCGGTTTCAGCCTGTGATCCCCACAGGCCAGGCCAAGGGATCACACCAGTGCAAGAATCTGTGCACTGGGCCTCTAGTATTATAATTGTCTCCTAACTAATAGTCCTGCTTCTGACCTTGACCTCTTACCATCTATTCTCAACACAAAAACAACAACAAAGTAATCTTGTTAAAACATAAGATCATGATACTTCTCTGCTTAAAACTATTCAGTGGATTCCATCTCACCCATGTCATTCAGAGTGAAAGTCAGAGTACATATTAAGATTTATAAAGCCTTACATGATCTGGCTCCATTATCTCTCTGATTTTGTTTATTACTACTTTCTTCTTATTCATATTCAGTCATATTGTGATCCTTGCTGTGCCAAAAATACCCCAGGCATGCTCTCATCTCATAGCTATTGCACTTGCTATTCTTTCTACTAGAATGTTTTTCCCCCCAAATCAGACTGGGACAAAAGTAAGTTTACAGTTTTTTTTGTTGTTGTTGTTGTTTTATAAACTTTAAATAATATTCTTTTAAAAAATTTATTTATTTTTATTGTTTAATTTTAAATTTTATGTTATTGTTTAAAGTATTACAGATAGTACATACATATGTCTCCTTCCCCCCCCCATTGACCTTCCCCAGGCTCCCCTACCCCCTGGCACATGTCCTCACCCCCCCCCCCCCAGTGTCTTGTGTCCATTGGTTATGCTTATATGCATGCATATAAGTCCTTCGGTTGATCTCTTACCTACCCACCCAAACACTCCCCAGCCTTCACATCCATGCTGTTGCAAATGGTAAAAATTCCTTCTTTTTTACAGCAGCATAGTATTCCATTGTGTAGATATACCATAGTTTTCTAATCCACTCATCTGTTCATGGGCATTTAGGCTGTTTCCAAATCTTGGCTATTGTAAATTGTGCTGCTATGAACATAGAGGTGCATATATCCTTTCTGATTGGTGCTTCTGTTTTCTTGGGATATATTCCCAGAAGTGGTATTACTGGGTCAAATGGCAGTTCTATTTTTAAATTTTTGAGGAAAAGCCACACTGTTTTCCACAATGGCTGCACCAGTCTGCATTACCACCAACAGTGAAGGAGGGTTCCTTTTTCTCTGCATCCTCTGCAGCACTTGTAATTTGTTGATTTGTTGATGATAGCCATTCTGACAGGTGTGAGGTTGTACCTCATTGACGTTTTGATTTGCATCTCTCAGATGATTAGTGACTTTGAGCATATTTTCATCTGTGTCTTGGCTTTCTGAGTGTCCTCTTTTGAAAAGATTCTATTTAGGTCCTTTGCCCATTTTTTCATTGGATTGTTTATTTTTTTTTTGTTGAGTTGTATGAGGTCCCTGTAAATGCTGGAGATTAAACCCTTATTGGAGATAACATTGGCAAATATGTTCTCCCATGCAGTGGGCTTTCTTGTTTTTTTATTGATGGTTTCTTTTGCTGGGCAGAAGCTTTTTATTTTGATGTAATCCCATTTTTTTATTTTCTCCTTAGTCTCTCTTGCCCTAGGATCTGTGTCTGTAAAGATATTGCTATGACATATGTCTGCAATTTTGCTGCCTATAGAGTCTTGTAGGATTTTTATGGTTTCCTAACTTACATTAAAGTCCTTTAGCCATTTTGAGGTTGTTTTTGTGTATGGTATAAGTTGGTGATCTAGTTTCATTTTTTTTTTTTGCATGTATCTGACCAAATTACCCAGCACCATATATTAAAGAGGATGTTTTGACTCCATTGTATGCTCTTGCCTCCTTTCTTGAATATTAATTGAGTATAATGGCTTGGATCAATTTCTGGGTCTTCTATTCTGTTCCATTGGCCTATATGTTTGTTCTTGTGCCAGTACCAGGCAGTTTTGAGAACTGTGGCTTGGTAATATAGATTGATGTCTGGTAATGTGATCCCTCCTACTTTGTCCTTCCTTCTCAGGATAGCTGTGGCTATTCAGGGTGTTTTTTAATTGCACATGAATTTTTGGAGATATTGTTCTAGATCTTTGAAATATGCCATTTTTTAATAGGTATTGCATTGAATCTATAGATTGCTTTAGGTAGTATGGACATTTTAATGATATTGATTCTACCAATCCATGAAAATGGTATGTCCTTCCATTTGTTTATGTCTTCCTCTACCACTTTTTTTTCAATGTCCTATAATTTTCTTAGTAAAGGTCTCTTACATCCTTGGTTAAGTTTATTCCTAGATATCTTAATTTGGGTGGGGCAATGGTAAATGGGATTTTTTTTTCATTTCTTTTTCTGTGAGTTCATTATTGGTGTATACAAAAACCATATATTTCTGGGTGTTAATTTTGTATCCTGCTACATTGGCAAATTCATTTATTAGGTTTAGTAGTTTTTTGATGGAGTCTTTGGGGTTTTCTATGTATAATATCAGGTTGTCTGCAAATAAGGACAGTTTTACTTCTTCTTTTCCAATTTGGATGCCTTTTATTTCTTCTTCTTGTCTGATCGCTATGGCTAGTACTTCTAGTACTGTGTCGAACAGGAGTGGGGAAAGTGGGCATCCTTGACTTGTTCCTGTTCTTAGGGGAAATGGATTTACTTTTTGCCCATTGAGTAGGATGTTGGCTGTAGGTTTGTCATATAGGGCTTTTATTATGTTGAGGTATGATCCCTCTATTCCCACCTTGCTGAGAATTTTTTATCAAGAAAGGGTGTTGGATTTTGTCAAATGCTTTTTCTGCATCAATTGATATGATTATGTGATTTTTGTCTCTCAGTTTGTTAATGTGATGTATGACATTTATTGATTTGTGGATATTGAACCATCCTTGCATCCCTGGAAAAAATCCCACTTGGTCATGGTGTATGATCTTTCTATTGTATTGCTGAATCCAATTTGCTAGGATTTTGTTGAGGATTTTAGCATCTATGTTCATCAAGGTTATTGGCCTGTAGTTCTCTTTTTGGGGTGTCTTTATCTGATTTTGGGATTAGGGTAGTGCTGGATTCATAGAAAGAGCTTGGAAGTGTGCCTACCTCTTGAATTTTTTGGAATAGACTGAGGAGGATAGGTTTTAGTTCTTCTTTGAATGCTTGGTAGAACTCCCCTGTAAAGCCGTCCGGACCAGGGCTTTTGTTTGCTGAAAGGTTTTTTATCGCTGTTTCAATTTCTTTGGTAGTTATTGACCTATTCAGGTTTTTTGACTCTTCTTGGTTGAGTTTTGGGAGCTTGTATTTTTCTAAGAATATGTCCATTTCATGTAGGTTGTCTATTTTGTTGGAATAGAGTTGTTCATAGTAATTTTTCATAATCATTTGTATTTCTGTGGGGTTGGTTGTTATTTCACTTCTTTCATTTATGGTTTTGTTTATTTGGGTCCTCTCTCTTTGTTTATTGTTGAGCCTGGCTAGAGGTTTATCAATCTTGTTTATCCTTTCAAAGAACCAGCTCTTGGTTTTGTTGATCTTTTTTATTTTTATTTATTTTTTGTTCTCTATGTCATTTATCTCTGCTCTGATCATTATTATTTCATTCTGTCTGCTTACACTGTGCTTTTCTTGTTGCTCTCTAACCCTTTGAGTTGTAGGGTTAGATAATTTATTACCATTGTTTCTTATTTTTTGAGGTAGGCCTGTAGAGCTATGAACTTCCCTCTCAAGACTGCTTTCGCTGTGTCCCACAGGTTTTGGATTGTTGTGTTTTCATTGTTGTTTGTTGCCATGATATTTTTTATTTCTTCTTTGATCTCTCTGGTAACCCAATCATTGTTTAATAGCATGCTGTTTAGCCTCCAGGTGTTTGATTTTTCTTTTTTTTATTGTAGTTGATTTCTAGTTTTATGCCATTGTGTTCTGAGCTGGTACTTAATATGATTTCTATCTTCTTGTATTTGAAGAGACTTTGCCTGTGACCCAATATATGGTCTATCTTTGAAAATGACTCAGGTGCACTTGAGAAGAATGTATATTCTGTGGCTTTGGGGTGAAATGTTCTGAAGATGTCAATTAATTCCATATGATCTAGTGAGTCATTTAGGATTGATGTTTCTTTGCTGATATTTTGTTTAGAGGATTTGTCCAATGGTGATAGTGGGGTATTAAGTTCCCTACTATGACTGTATTGCTATCAATCTCTCCCTTGATATCCTCCAAAAGTTTTTTTTTATGTATTTTGGTGCTCCTGTATTGGGTGTGTATATGTTTACCAGAGTTATTTCTTCTTGTTGGATTGCTCCCTTTAGTATTATGAAGTGGCCTTCCTTATCTCTTGCTATGTCCTTCACTTTGAGATCTAATTTGTCTAATATAAGTATTGCTACTCCAGCTTTTTTTTCATTTCCATTCACCTGAAAAATGTTTTTCCATCCCTTCACTGTCAGTCTGTGTGAGTCCTTTTTTCTGAGTTGAGTTTCCTGTAGACAGCAGGTATATCGGCCATGTTTTCTTATCCACTCAGCTACCCTATGTCTTTTGATTGGAGCATTTAATCCATTAACATTTAAAGTTATTATTGATAGGTACTTGTTTGTCGCCATTTGTATTCTTTTTGCTTGTGTTCCTTCTTTGTTTCTTATTTCTTCTTTTTACATCACACGTTTTAGCATTTCTTGCATTGCAGGTGTGGTGGTAATAAACTCTCTTAGTCCTTTCTTGTCTGTGAAGCTCCTGATTTCACCCTCAATTTTGAGTGATAGCCTTGCTGGGTACAGTATTCTCGGATTCAGACCCTTCCTTTGCATGACTTTGTATATTTCATTCCATCCCCTTCTTGCCTGAAGTGTTTCTTTTGAAAAATCAGTCGCTAGTCTGATGTGGGATACTTTGTAAGTAACTTTCTGTCTCTCTCTGGCCACTTTTAAGATTCTTACTTTGTCATTGGTGTTTGCCTTTTTAATTATAATGTGCCTTGGCGTCGGTCTTTTGGGGTTCATTTTGTTTGGGATTCTGTGAGTTTCTTGGATTTGTGTGAGTTTTTTCTTCCCTATATCAGGGAAGTTTTCTGTCATTATTTCTTCAAACAGGTTTTCTATTCCTTGCTAAGTTTCCTCTTCTTCTGGCACCTCTATTATACGGATGTTGTTTCATTTCATGTTGTCCCAAAGTTCCCTTATGTTGTCCCCCTGCTTTTTAAGTTTTTTTTCTAGATGCCGCTCTGCTTGTGTATTTTTTCCTACCTTGTCTTCTACTCACTGATGTGGTCCTCTGCTTCTTCTAGTCTACTGTTGATGCTTTCTATTGAGTTCTTTATAGCAGTGATGTCATTTTTCATTTCTTCTTGGTTCTTCTTCTTTTCCTCTTGGTTCTTACACATATTGTTGAATCTGTTTTCCATTCTTTTCAGCCACCTTATGACCATTTCTCTGAATTCTTTCTCTGACATATTGCTTGCCTCCTTTTTGTTTACTTCCTTTTCTGGTGATGGCTCCTTTTCTTTCATTTGTGGGCTGTTTCTTTGTCTCCCCATGATCTCTCTTCTCCAGGTGTCTGGTTATGTAGCTCTCTCTCTCCTTTGTCTAGGTGACATCTGACCTTTCCATGAGGAGGAGCAGGGCTCGTCCGAGTCTACGTATTTTCACTGCTTGAGATCCCATGTTCCTGGATTCGTAGCTGGTCCCTGGGTGCCGTGATTGCAGGTCCATGGATGTATATGCTTCCGATAACAGCCACTCTCCTCTTCAAGATGGCGCGGTCTCCCAAGTTTACAGTTTTTTGTATGGAAAAAAATACAATAAATAATAATACAAGAATAAACTCTGTGTTTTATGTATTGACAACTGTAGACCTATTTTTGCTTCACCCTGCATATACATGACTAGCCCCCATATTTCTTCCAGAGTTTTACTCCAAAGTCATTTTCTCAATGATGACTACTGTAATTTCTCTATATATACTTTGGAACCCCTGTGACACTTCAATTACCCTTATAAAAAATTAAAATTAATTTTTCCTGCTTAGTGCTTAACACTCTCTAAAATACTATTTTTACTTATTTAACTTGTGAATTGTATTCCTTCACCCACTAAAATATAAGTTCCTGAAAGGCACATTTTTTTTTATACTGTGTCTTCATTACCTACAAGTTAACCTAACTCTTGATACATGACACTCAAATATATGTTAAATGAATAAGATAAAATACAACAATGGGGATGGGGAGATACCCTTGACCTGGGAAAGGAGAAGTGATGTCAGTGTGGGGTTCAATTAGGCCTTCCACTTTTTAGCAGGAAAGATAAAGCACAATGAGAATCCAGATAGAAATCAGAAGAAACAGAAGATTGAGGCAATCTGACCTTCAAGTATATTTTTACTGGTAATGAAAAATCTTACCCAAATTTTGTAGTGAGTTGAGTTGGAATTTAGGTACTTCCAGTACTTATGGCAGCATCATGAATTTATCATGCTATTCTTTTTGACTGAACTCAGATAAGGTTTCAGATTCCTTAATACAGCACTACAGAGCTCTCAATCAATTTGAAGATGTTGTATGAATTGAAACGTATTTCCACTCTTGAATGTTTTTTAGTATATTAGGAGTATATAATCAGATCTTAGGCTCCCTTACACTACTAGAAAATGCCAAAGTAAACAAGAGTAATTATTTAACAAATATTTTGATGACCTCTTCTGTGGCCAGGACTGTGAGAGTTTGCAAAGCAAAGCAATACAAAAGACCGACTCTATACTCAAAAGAATTTGTTTTCTGAAAAATGTATAGTAAGAGGAAAGGATAATGAGATGCTCCCCCCTTTAAGATCCACATTTACCAACACAAATATAGAAGTGAAAACTGAAATGCTAACACATTTCTTATTTTTTTAAAAAAATATTTATTGTTGAAAGTATTACATATGTCTCCTTTTCCCCTTTATGGAGTATAACCTTGCTGCTTTTCCTTTTGTCCACATAGAATTGGCTATCTCAAAAATATGTTAAATTAGGTAACATTACATTTTACAAATAAAATTAAAACTTCATGTAATTATTCCATTAAGTAATGAAAGAGAAAGCCCCAGAGTGGAAGAAGAGATTTGAAATACACATCTTAATACCAAACATGTAGAAATAACACTTAGAAATCAATAATAACATGACAGATAATGTGTGAGAAAAATTGGCAAGAGACTTGATCAAGCATTGCACATAAGAAGTAGACTCTTGCTGGGTAAAAGTTGAATATCTGAATAAGAAACAAACAAACACTATTTGTTTGAATATGCTAGAGATTTGTTGAGGCAAAAAGGAGATGAGGGGCCAGACAGGAAGATGAGAATTTGAATGTGTTGAATAGAACTTTTTACACACTGCTTTTCCTTCTGTTCATTTGCTAAATCACCACATGTGGAAAGAGACTGAGTAGTAGGGTAGAGGTGGCAGCTAAGAGGCAGAGTAGCCAGAAGATCTCACAGTCCCAGGAAGAAAAATATTAGAATCCAGGACTGACAAGGAAACTAGGGCTTGAAAAGTCAAGATGCTTGAGGTCAGCATAAATGAGACCAGCAATTAGCACCAGTTTTCCCTCTGAAGTATTTTCTAATTAAGTTATTGGGGCAGAAGCAGAAGATAAGCAAAAAGCTCTAAGAAAGCAAAGCAAAGATTTTGAAGTCTTTCTGTGCCAAGAAGAAAAACATCAAAATCAAGACACTCTAAGGAGGAGGTACCCCAAAGAGGGAGAAAGAATTGTCAGTTGGGGCTCCTGGAAGGTTAAACCTAAGGAGTATGTACAAACTGCAGGTAGACTAAGCCTTGCAAACACTGCAAACTAGCACTGAGTCAATTCAGTCTCAGATTATATTAAAGCTATCTGTCCCTCCACTTCATGCAAGAACAGCAGTTCTCATGTATTTTGGTCTCAGAATCACTTTACATTGTTAAAATTATTGAGAACTTCAAAAGCTTTGGTTTATATATCTATTGATATTTGCTACTTTTGAATAAAGTAGACATTTTAAAAACATTAATTCATTCAAAATATAATAAAATCTTATATTACATAATTAACATATTCTTATAAGAAATAACTTTCCTCAAAGAGCAAAAACTAATGAGAAATATGTCACTTTAACATTTTTGCAAATATCTTTATGTCGTCGGTGTTGATAGAAAACAGCTGAATTTTCATTTGGTCTATTGCAATTTTTTGTTTTGGATGAAATATTTGAAAAAATACATTCTCATGAAGATACATAGTTGGAAAAGGGAAGAGAATTGTATTAGTCCTTCCAGATAATTATTATATTGTTTGATCCTACACTAAAAGCCAAAAAGTGATATTTTATTAAAGGTTAATAATTGCAATGTGAATCTAAAAGTTTCTTAATTGAGAAATGGGAGAGATTATTTAAATAAATTGTAAATGAGCATGAACACTCCGAGTTTTAAAGTTTCTCATGTAAAGCAATTGTTTTGAGAAAAAAATCAATGAATTGTTTTTACTTTGTTAAATTAAAATCTATCCTGCATTTTAAGTATATCTTTTATCCACTCATAATATGCAATATCATGAATTGAATAAGGAAAATATAGATTCACCAAATTTTGCAGACCATTCACTTAGGACTACCTCACATTTACCTGTCCTGTGAAAATGATGTGATATAAATTAAGGTATGTAGAAGATATTTTAAAATAATATCACTAACACATGAATTTAAAAAAAAAATTCTGTAGGCATTCCATTTTGAACTCCCTTGTACAACAATACTATTTGAAAGCAGCAATTCAAGGATAGCCACATCAAACTTAAATCCATAAGGGCTCCTCACAGTCATGGTAAGTTTCTTCCTAGCCTGTGTTAACACCAAGAAGGCGATCAGAAAGGCTTTATAACATGTATATAGAATAAAGACTTGACAAAGTAGAAAACCTAGATATGTAAACCTGACCTTTAGAGAGATTGCCTCAATTTAAAAAAAAAGCACAATGAAGAACTGTGCAGAGTAACTCTGTACATTCAGTCATAACTACATCAGTCCCCTCAGATTACTTTGATGATGGGATGAATTTATATCACATGTCCTTGGGAATAAGACCTGAGATGATTAAAATAGCATTAGACAGGCATTAGGGAAAATCTACTCAAAATATCTTAATACTCATTGTTTAATAAGGAAGAATTTGTACAAGTCTGGCTAACTGATAAATCATGGAGTCAAATAATTCTGGAATATAAGGGCAAATGATATAGAATTCTATAAATAAAGAGAATTCTCCAAGAAAAAAAATGCAATTTGAAAAAGAAATATTCTTTGGACAATATCAGTTTCTTGACATCAATAAAACACCAGAAAAAAATTAACTGAATGTACACCAAGTGGTGAAATATGACATATTATTTAATACTAATATATAAATGATAACATTTGGCTGCAGAAACAATGGAGATAAGAAACTAATAATACCATAGCAGAATTCAAAATGGTATTAAAATAAGTAAATAGTATCAACATTGAAGCAAAAGAATCAGTGACATAGAGTACTAATATGAGCCTCTCTCAGAACTCAAATGAAAAGGTAAAGAAAATGAAAATGTTAACAAAAAGTAAATATAGAAGAAAGGGGAAAGAGATGAAAGTTATAAAAAGTCATAAAGAAAAGACAATAGCAAATAAAATTAATATGATAGAAGATAAAAAATTATACTGGTTTGAAAAATATGTGCCCCTATAAAATGATGGCAATCATTACATTTCAAGCAAAATTAATAATGATGCACACCTATAATTTTGTAAAATTATTTGATGGAGAAAAATACAAGTATCCAAGCAAAGAATAAATCTGATTAATTATAATAAAGAAACTAAGGTTAATCTTAAATGTTTTTGAAGATATTAAATGCAACAATAGACTAAAGTAAGAATAAAAGTTTTGAGAAAATAAGTTTACAACTACAGGATTGTATAACCCATCAAGTGAGTAAAGTTGCTATTTTTACTAATTTCATACATTAAATATTTTTTAACCTACCATTCCATGAAAAACAAGAGATATATAAAATAAAGTATTTGACAAAATTCAACATTTCTTCATGATAAAATCACTCAACAAATTGGGCATAGAAGGAACATACCACAACATAGTAAAGGCCATATATGGCAAATTGACAGCTAACATCATACTTAATGGTGAAAGGTTTAAATCTTTCCAAGATCAGGAAGAAGGAAAATATGCTCACTCTCACCACTTCTATTCAACAGAGTAGTGAAAGTCCTAGCCACAAAAGTTAGGCAAGAAAAAGGAATAAAATTCATCCATATTGGGAAGGAAGAAGTAAACTTATCTCTGTTTGCTGATGACATGATCTTGTATACAGAATATCCTAAGGACTCCACCAAAAAAACTACTAAACATAATAAACTAATTTAGGAAAGATACAACATCAGCATACAAAAACCATTTGCATTTCCACATAAAATGAACTATATGAAAAAGTAAAACACAAAATCCCATTTATAATAGCATAAAAAAACAATAAAATACTGAGGAATAAATTTAATCAAATAAGTAAAACTTATATACAATGAAAACCTATAAGAGATTGAAATAACTCAAAGAAGACAGAAATAAATTTAAAGATATCCAGTGATCATAAATCAGAAAAGTTAATATTGTTAAAATGTTCATACTTCCCAAAGACATGTGTAGATTCAGTGCAATCCCTATTAAAATTCTAATGGAATTTTGCACAGAAATAGAAAAACAATTCTAAAATTTTTATGGAACCACAAAAGACTCCAAATAGGCAAAGAAGTCTTGAGAAAGAACAAAGCTTGAGGCATTATTCTTCCTGATTTCAAACTGCATTACAAAGCTATAGTAATTAAAACTGTATGCTACCAACATAAAAGCAGGCATGGTACAGAATTGAGAGTCCAGAAATAAACCCCCATATGTATCATCAATTAATATTTGACAAGGGAGCAAAGAGTACTCATAGAAAAAGGATATTCTCTTCAATAAATGGCATGGGAAAACTCAATACCCACATAAAAAATAGAATAAATCTTCCCTATCTTACACCACTTGTAAAAATTAACTTGGACTATTAATTTAAATTTAAAACTTAAAATTCCTAGAAGAAAACATAGGGAAAAAAGCTTTGTGACCTTGGTCTTGACAATGATTTTTTTTTTGGGGGGGGGTATGATACCAAAAGCAAAGTCAACATCAAACTAAATTTTTCTGTACAGCAAAAATAAAAAAGGCAAAATGGAGCATATGGAACAGGAGAATATATTTGCTAACCACATATCAGATAAAGGGTTAACATCCAAAATATATAAGGAACAGATACAACTCAATAGCAAAGAAACAAACACCAATTAAAAGGGGAGAGCATTATGCTAAGCGAAATAAGTCAGTCAGAGAAAGATAAATATCACATGATCTCACTCATTTGTGAAGCATAATGTACAACATAAACTGGTGAACAAAAACAGATCCAGAGATAGAGAAGCACCAATCAGACTATCAAACCTCAGAGAGAAGGCAGGGGAGGGTCAGGGAAGGGGGAGAGATCAACCAAAGGACTTGTATGCATGCATATAAGCATAACCAATGGACACAGACACTAGGGGGGTGAGGGCACAAGCGGGGGGTGGCAATGGGGGGATAAGGACACATATGTAATACCTTAATCAATAAATAATAAAAAGGGGGCCAATGAACTGAATAGACATGTTTCCAAAGACATAAAAATGGCCAACAAGTACATAAAAAGGTACCTGATATCATTAATCAGCAGGGAAATGCAAATCAAAACCACAAGATCTCACCTCATGCCTGCTAGAATGGCTGTTATCAAAATGACAAGATATTACAAATGCTGGTAAGGATGTGGAAAAAATGAAATCCTGGTGTATGTTTGTGGGAATGTAAATTGGTATAGCCACTGTGAAAAACAGTATGGAGATTCCTCAAAAATTAATAATAGAACTACATATAATCCAGCCATCCCACTTATGAGTATATATCCAAAGAAGACAAAAGTACTGTCTAGATGATAGCTGCACTCCAATGTTCATTGCAGCATTATTCACAATAACTAATGTATGTAAACAACCTGAGTGTCCATCAAAAGATGAATAGGTAAACAAAATGTGGTATGTGTATACAATAAATTATTATTCAGCCATAAAAAGAAGGAAATCTTTTGTGACAAACATGGATGGACCTTGAAAGCATACTAGCAATGCTAATTGAAATAACTGAGACAAGAAAAATATGCATTATCTTACTTATATGTAGAATCTAAAATCATCAAATCCATAGAAACAGATATTGAAATGTTGGTTGCCAGGGGCTGATGGGCGGGGAAAATTGGGAGGTATTGGTAAAAAAAGTACAAACTTTCAGTGATAAGATGAATTAGTTTCATGGATTTAATGTAAATAATAGTGCCTATCTATACTAATAAAAGGGTAATATGCTAATTAGACCAGGAGACCTTCCGTACAAAGCCATGGAGGCAGGGCCGAGGCAGAGGTGGTTAGGGGTGACCAGGAGGGGAGGGCAGATGGGGGTGATCAGGCTGGTGGTGGGGGGACAGTTGGGGGAGAGCAGGTTGGCAGGGGGGAGCGGTTGGGAGCAAATAGGCCAGCAAGGGGTTCAGTTGAGGGTGAGCAGGCCAGCAGTGGGGGGAAGTTGGGGGCAATCAGGCCAGCAAGGGGGGGGTAGTTTGGGGTGATCAGGCAGGCAGGCAGGTGAG
Organism: Myotis lucifugus; assembly: GCF_000147115.1. Classification (NCBI taxonomy): domain Eukaryota; kingdom Metazoa; phylum Chordata; class Mammalia; order Chiroptera; family Vespertilionidae; genus Myotis; species Myotis lucifugus. The sequence continues at coordinate 15,054,106 of NW_005871050.1, read as the reverse complement.
CAGTTAGGAGCCAGCGGTCCCGGATTGTGAGAGGGATGTCTGCCAGTTTCAGCCCTAGAGGCGGGGCCAAGGCAGAGGTGGTTAGGGGCAATCAGGCCAGGAGGGGAGGGCAGTTGGGGGCCACTGGGCCAGTGGGGGAGGGCAGTTAGGGGCAACTAGGCTGGCAGGGGAGGGCAGTTGGGGGTGACTGGGCCAGCAGGGGAGGGCAGTTGAGGGTGATCAGGTTGGCAGGGGAGCAGTTAGGTGTCGTTCAGGCTGGCAGGCAGAAGCGGTTAGGGGCAATCAGGCAGGCAGGCAGGTGAGCAGTTGGGAGCCAGCAGTCCTGGATTGTGAGAGGGATGTTCGTCTGCCAGTTTAGGTCCAATCCCAAAGGGTATCCCCTGAGGGGTCCCAGATTGAAGAGGGTGCAGGTCGGGCTGAGGGATACCCCCCCCCTGCACACAAATTTCATGCACCGGGCCACTAGTCTCCACTAATAAAAGACAAATATGCTAATTGACCGTACATTCGCTATGCCCACCAGCCAATCAGAAGAGTATGCAAATTAACCCAACAAATATGGCGGTTAATTTGCATACACAGGTGCCCAGCAAAGACTGAAGACAGTGTAGAAGGAAGCCAAGCACTGCAGAAGGGAGCCAATTGGTGGAGAAGGGAACAGATCAGAGGTAGCAGAGATGGGAGCGGAGCTGAGGCAGCGGACATGGGAAGGAGCGAAATGGTGGAGAACAGAGGGAGCGAGGCGGCGGACACGGGAGGGAGGCGAAGCAGAGGACACAGGAGGGAGCCGAGGTGGCAGGGAAGGGAGGGAGCCGAGGCGGCAGGGAAGGGGGGGAGCCTAGGCAGCGGGGAAGGGAGGCAGGTGAAGCAGAGGTCATGGGAGGGAGCTGAGGTGGCGGAGAAGGGAGGAAGCAAAGCAGTGAAGAAGAGAGGGAGCCGAGGGTGAAGGGAGGGAGTGAGGCAGTGGAGAAGGGAGCGAAGCCCGCCTCGGTGGGCTTTGCTCCCTTCTCTGCTTCACTCTGGTCTCAAGAAGCCCTATTCTTGCAGGAATAGGCGTGAGGAAGCCCTATTCTTGCAGGAATCTTCCTGCAACGGGCCTCTAGTAGTTAATAATAATGCATTATGTATTTGATAGTTGCTATGAGAGTAGAGCTTTAATGTTCTTACCATAACTGTACATGGCAATTATGTGATTTGAAGAATTTATTTTGGTAAGCATTTTACAGTGCATACCTGTATCAAATCTTGTTTACACACCTGTGCCAATACATACCTGCATTAAAACCTTTATATACCTTAAACTTACAGAATGTGATATATCAATTATATCTCAATAAAGTGGAAACAAAAAATGAATCATTATGAAAACTTTAGTAGTAAAAAAAGTTTAAAGCTGAAGAATTGTATCAAAACAAAAGCTGTTAGTATAATTAGTAAACTAGATTTACATGACCAAAATTATTGAGAAACACTGTGGAAATAATTTAACAATAGTAGGTGAAACATGGGAAAAGAAAAATATAAATGCTAATTTTCTTTTCTTATGAAATAGAAGTGTATAGCTACTGTTTTATTTCTGATGTTGATAATTAAGATTTTGAAAGCTTATATGAACTTATATTTATCTCAAAAGAACAAGTAGAATAATTGAACTCAAACACCCTATGTTCAATTAAAGCAGAATATATTTTTTCACATAATTAAACATGCAATAAGAAAAACAACAAATACATTGTCAGCATACTAACAGAGAAAAGAAAGAGCAGAAAATATATTTAACTAAATTAAAAATCAAAATGGATAAAGGAAATTTGAAAATATAATTTGTGACATTGATTGCAAATAGTTGAATGTCCCTATTAAAATATAAACACTCAAGTAGGAGTTTTAAAAATTTACTCCACAAAATAGTACCTAAAACAAAGTGACTCAGTATGGCAAAAATTTACTACAACTAAACAAAGTAGAACCAGGGCATCATAAAATTAATGTCATAGAAAGTGGAGTTTATTATAAGAAGCATTAAATATGACAGAGGGTCATTGTTTACTAATGAGATATCAAAACAGAATCATTGAAACACTTAAAAAAAACAAAAGTAGGTCAAATATATGGTGATGGAAGGAGATTTGGCTTTGAGTGGTAAACACACAATGAAATATACAGATGATGAATTATAGAATTTTACATTAAAACATATATCACTTTATTAACAAATATAAATCCAATAAATTTAATTCAGATACATATTAAAAAGGCGAAAGATTTATGCGATCTGAAGAGAAACCAGAGTATCAGATACATATTAAACATAAAGGATAAAAATACAAAGATAAAATGACAAAAAAGCAGTAATAGCATATAATTTTTTAAATTTTATTTTATTTTTGCCATTACATTTATCCCCTCTATAACCTCTTCCACGACTACTTCCCCCTTCCCCCCAGAATCACCACACTGTTGTCTGTGTCCATGAGTTCTTTCTCTTTTTTTCCCATTGTTGCTCAATCCCTCCATGCTGCCTGCCTCCCTACCTCCCTGAGTGCTGTCAGCCTGCTCTCTATCTATGAATCTGTCTCTATTTTGCTTGTTAGTTCAGTTTGTTCATTAGATTCTACATATAACTGAAATAATATGGTACTTGTCTTTCTCTGATTGGCTTATTTCACTTAGTATAATGTTCTCCAGGTCCATCCATGTTGTAGAAAAGGGTAACATTTTCTTTTTTTTCAATGGCTGAGTAGAATTCCATTATGTAAATGTATCATATATGTTTATCCACTCATCCACAATGGACACTTGGGCTGATTCCAAATCTTGGCTACTGTAAAAAATGCTGCAATAAAAATAGGGGTGTGTGTTGCCAAGACGGGTTTGGCTCAGTGGATGGAGCGTCGGCCTGCGGACTGAAGGGTCCCAGGTTTGATTCCGGTCAAGGGCATGTACCTGGGTTGCGGGCACATCCCCAGTGGGAGATGTGCAGGAGGCAGCTGATCGATGTTTCTCTCTCATCGATGTTTCTAGCTCTCTATCTCTCTCCCTTCCTCTCTGTGAAAAATCAATAAAATATATTTTTAAAAAATAGGGGTGTATATATTCTTTCAAATTAGTGTTTTAGATTTCTTCTGATAAATTCCCAAAGTGGAATGGGGGGGGGCGGATTGACAAAATGAAAAGACAATCCATTGAATGGAAGAACCTATTTGCCAATATATCTGATAAGGATATCTTATCCAAAATTTATAAAGAACTTATAAAACTCAACACCAAAAAACCACAAACAATCACATTAAAAAATGGGCAAAGGGCCTGAATAGATACTTCTCCAAAGAGCACATACAGATGGCCAATAGACATATAAAAAGATGCTCAATTTCATTAATTATCAGAGAAATGCAAATTAAACTCCCAAGAAGATATCACCTCACACCTGTCAGAATGGCTATCATCAATAAATCAACAAACAAGTATTGGTGAGGATGTAGAGAAAGGGGAACCCTCATGCAATGTTGGTGGGAATACAGATTGCTGTAGCCACTGTGGAAAGCAGTATGGAGTTACCTCAAAAAATTAGAAAAGCAGCCCTATCTGGTTTTTCTCAGTAGTGTTAGACCATGGATCTGTGGACTGAAGGGTCATAGGTTCAATTCTGGTCAAGGGCACGCACATACCTGGGTTGCAGGCTCGATCCCTGGCCCTTATGGGGGGCAACCAATCAATGTGTTTCTCTCACATTGATGTTTCTCTCTCTCTCTCTCTCTCTCTCTCTCTCTCTCTCTCTTCCTCCCTCCCTCCCTCCTTTCCACTCTCTCTAAAAATCAATGGAAAATATATCCTCTAGTGAGGATTAACAAAAAATTAAAAAGCAGATGTTTTTTTTAATATTTTATCTTTCAATTTCACTTTACATTTAATATTGTTTTGTATTGTAGCATAATGGTTAAACAATCATATACTTTACAAAGTGTTCCCCCAACCTTTCTAGTACCAACCTGACACCATACATATTTATTAAAAGAGTATTGACTACATTTCCTATGCTCTACTTTATATCTCTGTGAGTATTTTGTAACTACCAATCTGTACTTCTTAATCCCTTCAACTTTTTCACCCAGTCCCCCAATTCCCCTTCATTCTGGCAAACATCATTTTTTCTCTGTATTTATGAGCCTGTTTCAATTTTATTTGATTTAAATACACAGTTTAAAGTTAAAGTATAACATTAAGAATGAAAAATGTAGAGGGGTTGAAATATAATTATTCACATTGTACATGTAAAATTTTTGCCCAAGAGAGTAAATATTATTTTCAAGTACATAGGGATATTTATATATTAATCATAAATTTAAAAAAGCAGAAATTATACAGTCCTCATCCATCTACAAATAATACTAAAATGACTCCAAGTCTAAAGCACAAACAACTTACTCAATAACATAAATAATTTTTTGATCAAAACATAAATCAAAATTTCAATTACCAACTCATTGAATAATACTGAAAGGCCCCTTGTTTCTTCCTTTTCTATTTACTTTGATTTATTCTCTTGTTTTCCCTTTCTTTCTCTTCCCTTCCCTCTACTTCTTTCCCTTTCTTTCCATTAGCAATTCAGTCCTAAAGCTACTAGGTGGGGTATAGCAAGATAGGTGTATCCAACAAGCACATGAAAAGATGTTCAATGTCATTAGTCATTGGGGAAAAGCAAATCAAAACTACAATGTTATACTACTTCACATTCAATAGGTTGGCTGTAAGAATAATTAAAAATTTAAAAATAACAGGTGTTGGAGAAGATGTGGAGAAATTGGAACAGTTATACATTTCCAATGTAAATATAAACTGATGCAGCATTGTGGGAAAAAGTTTGGTGGTTCTCAAAAAAGTTAAATACAGGAATTCCACTTAACACAGAAATTCTACAAATATATACATATACTAGAAACCTGGTGCACAAATTCATGCACCAGTGGAGTCCCCTGACTTGACCTGCAGGATTGGGCCCAAACCAGGTCTCTGACTTCCCCTGAGAGGTCCCGGATTGTGAGAGAGTACACGCCAGGCTGAGGGACCCCACCAGTGCATGATTTGGGCCAGGAAGGGACACGAGAGGTTGGCCAACTTGGGAGGGACCATAGGAGGGCTCCAGGGCATGTCCAGCCCATCTTGCTCAGTCCTGATCAGCCGGACCCCAGCAGCAAGCTAACCTACTGGTCAGAGCATCTGCACCCTGGTGGTCAGTGCACGTCATAGTGAGTGGTTGTGCGGCCTTAGCATATCATTAGCATATTATGCTTTGATTGGGTTGAACTGACAACCAGACACTTAGCACAGTGATCAGCAAACTGCAGCTCGCGAGCCACATGCTGGCTCTTTGGCCCCTTGAGTGTGGCTCTTCCACAAAATACTGACTTTTGCGCATGAGTCACGAAGTTTCAATTGCACTGTATATGCGCGCCCACACGTGGTATTTTGTGGAAGAGCCACACTCAAGGGGCCAAAGAGCCGCATGTGGCTTGCGAGCCGCAGTTTGCCGACCACTGACTTAGCATATTAGTCTTTTATTATATAGTCTATTATTATATAGCCAAAAGGATTGAAAACAGATGTTCAAATGAATACTTTTACATGAATGTTCATAGCAGTAATATTTATAATAGCTAAAAGTTCAATTAATATTCAAATGTTCAACTAATGAATGAGTAAATAAATATGATTTATATATACAATGGAATATTTTTAAATCATGCAAAGGACTGAAATACTGAAATATAATACAATATGGATGAACTTTGAAAACATTATGCTAAGTGGGCCAATAGACATATGAAGAGATGCTCAATGTCACTAATCATCAGAGAGATGAGAATTGAAACCACAATAAGATATCACCTCTCCCTGTCAGAATGGCTATCATCAATAAATCAACAAACAACAAGTGTTGTTGAGGATGTGGACAAAGGGAACATTTGTACATTGTTGGTGGGAATGAAGATTGGTTCAGCCACTGTGGAAAACAATATGAAGTTACCTCATGAAATTAAAAATGGAACCAGCAATTCTACTTCTAGGAATTAATCCTAAGAAACCTGCAATGCTAATTTAAAAGAATGTATGCACCCCTATTTTAATTGCAGCATTATTTACAACTAGAGGCATGATGCATGAAGATTCATGCAAGAATGGGCCTTCCTTCCCCTGGCTGCCAGCACCACCTTCGCTCCAGCCGGAGCTGCCTTTCCGCCTTTGCTCTGGCCCAGAGCTGCCTTTCTGCCTTCCCATGCTGCCCAGAGGCCCGGAGCAGCTGGGGCGGTGCGGGACACCTGCTCAGCGCCTGTGTATGCAAATTAACCCACCATCTTTGTTGGGCTAATTTGCATACTCACTCCTGATTGGCTGGTGGGCATTGCAAAGGTATGGTCAATTTGCATCTTTCTCTTTTATTAGTGTAGATAGCCAAGATATGGAAGCAGCCCAAATGACCATCAGTAAATAAGTGGATAAAAAATCCCATCGTATATTTAATCAATGGAATATTACTTGGCCATAAAAAGAAGGAAATCTTACCTTTTGAGGCAACATGGATGGACTTGGAGCATGTTATCCTAAGTGAAATAAACCAGTCATAGAAAGAGAAGTACTATATGATTTAACTTATATGTGGAATCTAATGAACAAAATAAACTAACAAACAAAATAGAAACAGACTCATAGATACATCGAACATACTGATAGATGATAGAGGGGAAAGGGTTTGGGAGGCTGGATGAAAAAGGTGAAGATATTAAGCAGAGAAAGGAAAGTCATATACACAGACAATATGGAGATTATCAGAGGGAAGGAGGTGTGGGTGGAGGTGGAAGAGGACAAAGGGGAATAAATGGTGATGGAAGAAGACTTGACTTGGGGTGGTGAACACACAATACATTATTTAGAGGATGTATTATAGAAATGTACACCTGAAGCCTATGTGATTTTATTAACCAATTTCACTGCAATAAATGCAATAAAAATAATTAAATAAATGATTAAGTAAAATATAGCATATCAAAATGATGGAATACCATTCATAATTATTTTATTGTATGTTATTTAACAACATGTAGAAGTATTTATGTGATAAGTACAAAAACTTTATGTATAGTTTTCATTATATAACTCTAATAACATACACAAAGTTACTACACTATGATGTGAATGCACATCCATATACTTGTGAGAATTCACACAAAAAAGTCATAAAGCTAAATACCAAAATACAAATTTCAATTATGTCTTGCTTGTGGCATTAAAGGAACTATAATTTCACTCTGATTGTTTTGCTATTTCTTCTGATTTTTCAATAATGATAATAAATTACTTTTATAATTAGAAAAATATTAAGATTTTTATTTAAGTAAAAAGAATAGTTTGAAGCCTTTATAGCTACCAATCTTCATGTAATACAGTTAATTTTCCATTTATGGACACAGTTGGTTAGTGTTTTTCTCTAACATTTTTGCAAAGTTATCTTTAAAGGTGTTAAATATCTGATCAGATTATTTGGCCCAACCCTAGAAATAAGCAATGCCATTCAAATATATCCCTCCTCCATGATCTGATGGTGTTTAAAATTTTCAGTTAGCATATCATCTTTTTTTCTTAATGAGAATGATCTTAGTTTTATTTTTTTTAATTATTTATTGTTTAAAATATTACATATAGTATTACATATGTCTCTTTTTTCCCCCATTGACATCTTCCCGGCCACCCCACCCCCCAGCACATGACATCAACCCCCTAGTGTCTATGTCCATTGGTTATGCTTATATGCATGCATACAAGTCCTTTGGTTGATCTCTTACCCCCCACCCCATGCTCTCCTGCTTTCCCTCTGAGGTTTGACGGTTTGTTCGATGCTTTTCTGTCTCTGGATCTAAATTTTTCATTAGTTTATGTTGTTCATTATATTCCACAAATGAGTGAGATCATGTGATATTTATCTTTCTCTGACTAGCTTATTTCGCTTAGCATAATGCTCTCCAGTTCCATCCATGCTGTTGCAAATGGTAAGTGTTCCTTCTTTTTTACAGCAGCATAGTATTCCATCATGTAGATGTACCACCATTGCTAATCCACTCATCTGCTGATGGGCACTTAGGCTGTTTCCAAATCTTATCTATTGTAAATTGTGCTGCTATGAACACAGGGGTGCATATATCCTTTCTGATTGGTGTTTCTGAATTCTTGGGATATATTCCTAGAAGTGGGATCACTGGGTCAAATGGGAGTTTCACTTTTAATTTTTTGAGGAAACTCCATACTGTTTTCCATAGTGGCTGCACCAGTCTGCATTTCCACCAGCAGTGCAAGAGGGTTCCTTTTACTTCACATCCTCCCAGCACTTGTCATTTGTTGATTTGTTGATGATAGCCATTCTGACAGGTGTGAGATGGTATCTCATTGTTGTTTTGATTTGCATCTCTCGGATGATTAGTGACTTTGAGCATGTTTTCATATGTCTCTTGGTGTTCTGTATGTCCACTTTCAAAAAGTGTCTATTTAAGTCCTTTGACCATTTTTTGATTGGATTGTTTATCTTCCTTTTGATAAGATGTATGAGTTCCATATAAATTTTGGAGAGCAGGCCCTTATTTGATATAACATTGGCAAATATGTTCTCCCATGCAGTGGGCTTTCTTGTTGTTTGACTGGTGGTTTCTTTTGCTGTGCAGAGCTTTTTATTTTAATGTAGTCCCATTTGTTTATTTTCTCCTTAGTTTCCATTGCCCTAGGAGCTGTATCTTTAAAGATATTGCTACAACATATATCTGATATTTTTCTGCCTATGGCTTCTTCTAAGATTTTTATGGTTTCCCATCTTACGTTGAAGTCCTTTATCCATTTTGAGTTTATTTTTGTGTATGGTGTCAGTTGGTTTTCTAGTTTCCTTTTTTTGCATGCATCTGTCCAATTTTCCCAACACCATTTATTGAAGATACTGTCTTGACTCCATTGTATGCTCTTGCCTTCTTTGTCAAATATTAATTGAGCAAAATATCTTGGGTTGATTTCTGGGTATCATCTTAAGAACTGTGTACAAATATATTCCTTAGGAAAAGTAGGAAGTTCTCTAATTTTATTTTTGCTGTTGGTGCTTTGGTTTTATTAAAATCATCATCCATTGTCACTCAGAAGATAACCAAGACTATATTGAGTCCATCTTTCCAGAACTAAGAAGAAAACTCTGGAACCTGTAGGACTTCTATGGATAGCTTTCAGGTGGGGTATCATTGTTACTAAGTACTTAAATGGTGTAGGTACTTGTCATTTAACAACCATTCTTTAGTTCATTCTATTTTTTCTTGGATAGAAATCTTAAGCAGTATCATGTGCTTAATTTCATGGAATCAGCACTGGCTTCCACTGGCTTAAAAGTATCCTCATATCAGCTTCACTTGCTTAGAATACTGGGTTGCTATTTTTGCCTTTCTCTTCCATTAGATAATTTGACTCCTGGCTATTTACCTTATTGCTACTAACGAGGTGGCCCCAGTAATTCTCTCCATAGCTTTACAAAATTCATACCAATTTCCATCACATCCTCCATCCTCTTTATTAAGGGAGGAGGCCAAATAACTTCAAATAACTTAAAAGACCTTGGGCACATAGAAGTTAGAAACAAAACCAAGGAATAATGCCTCAAAAGATAGCTATTACCTATTTTCAATATTGAGCTGGTCACCAGTTCTTTGAAGAAAAATAAGAGCCTTGACTGATAGCAATTTCCTATTTTATTGTATATACTAGTGGCCCAGTGCATGAAATTTGTGCAAGGTGTGGGGTGTCCCTCAGCCCGGCCTGCCCCCTCTCCAATCTGGGACCCCTCCGGGAATGTTCAACTGCTGGTAGTTGGACATCCCTTTGCAATCTTGGACCACTGGCTCTTAACTGCTCACCTGCCTGATAACCCCTAACCACTATGTCTGCCAGCCCTGCTCACCCCCAA
>NW_005871050.1:15022749-15044021 GCF_000147115.1 Myotis lucifugus | reverse complement strand
CCACCACCAGGGCTTTGTCCGAAGTAGGCCAGAAAGTCTCCCAGTCTAACATATTACCCTTTTATTAGTATAGATGTGTACAATTTAAGCTACCAGTATGACATCACTGAAAATTGAGAAGTAACAATTGGCTCTCCCTATGGTTACTTTGAGACAACCTCATAAATTATTACATGTTTTTCAACTTGCTTATCTTTTTTTATTTATTTTATTTTAGTAAAATCTTAGGTCAGTGTTTCTCTAACCATGATATGATCCTTATATGACCATCATCAAACTGGGAAATTTTTATAATGTAGGATCTGGGTTACATCCCAGACTTAGAAGTGTGCCTTAGAATCCATAATTTTAACTTCTCTCCAGGTAATTCTGATGTATGCTAAAATTTGCCATTCATTGTCATAAATTCTCAGGACCATTTAATTACCATGAGTGAGTATAACTGGGAACTGAAGCAGCAAAAAACAGTTAAGATTCGATCCTCCCAAAGAACAGATATATCAGTTACTACCATGTCTCCAATAGGTCTGTCTGCATCAAAACTTAGTGAAAACATTCAACTATCTCTGATTTAGACTTGAGTTAGAATCAATCTCTCCATATTCATTTGCTAGGGCTTCCATAACAAAGTACCATAGACTAGGTATCTTAAACAACATAAATTTAAATTTATCTTCTCACAGTTCTGGAGGCTGAAGTCCAATATCTATGTGTCAGCACTTTTGGTTTCATCCTGAGACCTCTCTTCTTGATTTGTAGATAGCCATGTTCTCCTTTGTCATCACATGGTCTTACCTCTGTGTATGTCTGTATCCTAATTCCCCCTTCTTATAAGAAAACCAATTGTAATAAATTAGGGCCCACACTAATGACCTAATTTAACCTAAATTACCTCTTTGAAGTTCCTGTCTCAAAATAAAGTCATATTCTGAGGCCCTAGGGGTTATAACTTCAACATATGAATTTGGAGGGCACAGAATTCAGCCCACAAAAATTCCTAAATAAATTATAACTAAAAAATGCACATAGAAATTTATACTTGGCCACTAAATATGACACACAGATTCAAGCCTTGGAACATTTAAGCATTTTAACTTAAATATATCTGGCATCAAAATTTCAGCATCTCTGTCACAATGAGCCATCAGCTTGCAAAATATCTGACATAAATCCAAACACACAGACCTTTAGATTCTATGGAACAATGCATTCACTTAAAAAAAATGGAGAGTAATTCATAAACATCTTGAGGAAAGCTGAAGGTGAAATGATACTTATTCTTCAGTTGATCAACATTTGATTCATAATTTGGGGAACTTCGAGGGAAAATCTATCTCTGAAGAATCTGAAACCTGTTCTTTCTATTGCAGTACTATCCATAATAGGTACAAGTTGTACACAAAACACATTTAAAAAAACACATTTGATATTTTCCAAGAAAGAGATATTGAAAGTTTTTGTAAATTGTTTTTCCCACATACCTTTAAATGCAGTGTTCAATTTTGTATGGATCTTCTATGTAAGCTACATCAACTGCCCTGTACCATAACATATAAAATATTTTGTGCAAGGTAAATAATTCCAAATAATTCCAAATTCCTTATATACTTAGATGCATAGCCCATGGACATTTGCAATAGGGTAGTGAAGAACTGGAGGGGAGGTAGAGGCTGGGAGGAGTGGGGTAAAGAGAGGGAAAATGGAAGATATCTGTAATATATCTACTTATATAAAAAACCTGGGTGGTGTTCATCATGACCATCAGAACCGCGACCAAGCGGAAGGAAGTCAGTCCTTCAGGGGTTGTCTTGACAACGGCTGCACCCTCCCCCGAGCTGTTTCCTGGAGCTGTTTCCTGTAAGGGCGGGGTTTGAGGCAGGAACCTGCCCTGGGAGCATGGTGGCATCTCTTTATAAAGTGTGCCGCGCCAGCACAGCCAAGGGTGAACCTGAGTGGGGGCAGCTGAAAGGCTTAAAAAAGACAGACAAGAGAATGAAAGCTGGGTCTTGGTGGGACGCTGCTTCTCTGAGAGACAGCAACCATGCCCACAGCCATGCCTTTATTTTATAGCAGAAGCTACAAGGCAAAGTAAGGGCGTGACCAAGATGTTTACAACGTTCTCCTGGGTTTCAATCCTACTCAACTACATGCACCTGAACTCTATCAAGCCTACATCCCTCAGGCATGTGGGGCCACGTGTTCCGACCATAGGTTCAAGCTTACAACTACAGCTGTTGGCTATAATTGTGCTGGGAGGGCCCTGCCCTCCAAGCTGGGACTTGCACGTGGCAATGAGAGGACTGTGCCCTCTCATCAGTCCAAGGCTTGAATCTGTCCAAAACACTGTAGCAGCTCCCCACAATAAAGTTTTAGTTCTGTTTCTTTGTTACTAATGTTGTGGCCCCACCCCATAACAAAGAAACAATTTCCGGAGGATGAGGCCCAGGAATCAGGATATTTAAAAGATTCCCAGGTGATTCTAATGTGCAGACAAGGTGGAGAACCACTGCTATAGATAATATTAAAAATATATCTAAATGTGCACTTCTTTGTCCAAAAAATGAGCATGTTCAAAAATTAAATGAAGAAAATTTGGATATACTCGATGGAGATTTTCACACATATTTGAGTGATGATTCCATTGATTCCACAGATGATGCTGAAAAGGAAAATTTTCCCATCAAATTTCTTAATAGTATTACTCCTTCGGGAATGCCGTGTCATAAATTAAAATTGAAAGTGGGTGCAATCATCATGCTATTGAGAAATCTCAATAGTAAATGGGGTCTTTGTAATGGTACCAGATTTATTATCAAAAGATTATGACCTAACATTATCAAAGTTGAAGTATTAACAGGATCTGCAGAGGGAGAGGTTGTTCTGATTCCAAGAATTAATTTGTCCCCATTTGACACTGACCTCCCATTTAAATTGATTCGATGATGGTTTCCCGTAATGCCAGCATTTGTGATAACTATTAATAAATCACAAGGACAAACTCTAGACAAAGTAGGCATACTCCTACCTGAACCTGTTTTTGCATATGGTCAGTTATATGTTGCTTTCTCTGGAGTTTCAAGAGCATGTGATGTTACAGTTAAAGTTCTAAGTACTTCATCACAAGGGAAATTAGTCAAGCACTCTGAAAGTGTTTTCACTCTTAATGTGGTGTACAGGGAGATATTAGAATAAGTTTAATCACTTTATCAGTCATTGTTTGCATCACTGTTGTTTTTATATCATGTTTTGTTGTTTTCATATCATGTTTTTGTTGTTTTCATATCATGTTTTTGTCGTTTTTATATCATGCCTCTGTTGTTGTTATATCTTTTTGTTACTGTTTATTTATTAATAAATTTATATATTATTTTCATATACATTTTACTAATTTCCTTTCATCTCTCACATTTCTATTATAGAGAAAGGGCAAATAGCAATATTAAAATATCTCTGCTAATTAATTCCCTTTTAAAAAATATATTTTATTGATTTTTTACAGAGAGGAAAGGAGAGGGATAGAGAGAAACATTGATGAGAGAGAAACATCGATCAGCTGCCTCCTGCACACTCCCCACTGGGGATGTGCCTGCAACCAAGGTACATGCCCTTGACCGGAATCAAACCTGGGGCCCTTGAGTCCGCAGGCCGATGCTCTATCCACTGAGCCAAACCGGTTAGGGCAATTAATTCCCTTTAATGTGCACGGATTTTGTGCATCGGGCTACTAGTATATATATATATATATATATATATATATATATATATATATATTTAATATGCAAATGAGGTTGAGACTCCATCTTGGTCACAACCAGCTCAGGAGGAGGGGCCGGGCTCGCCTTGAGCCTGAGAGAACAACATGCAGGCATGGCCTGAGCCAGAGAGATCAACACAGAGGGGCGCCTGCTCTGAGCCTCTGCAGCGCGGATGGGGACAGGCCCCCAGCAGACACACACACACACACGTGGCACCTCCTCCCAGCCTCTGACGCAGCTGGGGGCAGACCCCCAGCGGACACACACACACACACATACGGGGTGCCTACCCCAAGCCTCCGCGGCCAGACTGCGGCTTGTCCCTATGGGGAGTGGGCCTAAGCCATCAGTAGGACATCCCCTGAGGTCTCCCGGACTGTGAGAGGGGTTAGGCTGGGCTGAGGGACCCCCAAATTTTGTGCACCGGGCCTCTAGTACTATCAATAATAAAAAATATATATTTTAAAAGGAGAGGGTATAAAAGATGGAGTCAAGGGCAATTTCCCAAAATAAAAATCAAATATTCAATAAGATAGGGACTATAAAAATAGAGATAGTAAATACATTGAATCAAGTCAGGAGGTCCAATATCTAATAAGAGTCACAGAAGTTCAATAACATAAGACAAAATTCTAAAGAAATAATTCAAAAAAAATTGCCTGACCTGAAAAAAGACGTGCCTTCAAATTAAAAAGGCTCATTGAATGCCATAAAGGATGCATGAAAAATAAAAACATACTTAAACACAATATGGTGAAATTACAGTAGACTAATACAAAAAAAAAAGAGTTCCTAAAATTTGCTTAAGCAGGAAAAATGTTCAACTAAAAGGAAACAATAATTAAACTAGCATATGATTTCTCTATGAATAAAAATGGATTGCAGCATAAATTATAGCATGCCTTCAACATTTTTAGCAAATTTACACTGAATCATAAATCAACCATGAGAAATTAATAAAGCTATTTTCAGATATTTAGCTACTCATAAAATTTTTTATTCACTTACCATTTATAAAAGAATTATGAATGTACTTTTGCAATAACAGCACAAGTAATATAATAAAAAAGAGAAATATTGGAAATATTCCAAATAATTAGAAAATGAAATAATAAAAAATACAATTTTCAGTATAATCAAAAGCATGAAATATTTAGGACTAAATCAACTGAAAGGAATGCAAGGCCTCTGTTCTGAAAATTGAAAAACACTGCTGAGGCAAATTATAAAAAAGAACATAAATCAAAAGGTAAATCATGCTCATGAATTAGAAGCTTTCATAGTTTTAAGCTGTCATTCTCCATCAATCAATATGTAGATGCAAAATCAAATGTACATCATAATGCCAGCAAACTTATTTTAAAAATTGACAAACTGATTCTAAAATGTATATGGAAATGCAAAACACATAGCATTGCTAAAATTCTTTTTTAAAATGTTGGATTACTCACACTTGGAACTTCAAAACATAAAAATATAGTAATCAAGATAAGTAATATTGGTATATGTGGGAAACCTGATCAGAGTACCCAGATGTTCAAGGCCAATTGGAGTGTGGGGGCCATGTCCAGAGTGTTTAAGGCTAATTTACCTTCTGCAGGTGCAAGGACACAGCAGTTTCACTGTATGTACTGTGCAAGTGTGCCTTTCTATAACCCAAAAGACTGATGTCACTATTTTGGCAAGAAGCCTCTTTTGTCTAAGTTAGTACAAACTATGTTACTGAACAGCCAGTGCAGGGCTGCATTGTGGGTAAGATGGATTACTGACCAGCCAGTGTTGGCTATTTTTACTATGATGGTGCCTGTGTTTGCTACTGTATTAGCAGAGACTGTTTTTACATAGGACAAGACTGCTTTATCTGATGGGTCCTTAGTAGCAATGGCTACTTGGGCTATAATAAAGACTCTCTTATATGCCTATGACTTCTCATATTGTCTTCTCCGTCCAATACCCGGTGAACAAGGAGGTCCAACCCCTGGCAGAGGGACTCAGACCTAAAAGTATATAAGGATAAACAACTAGATTAATAAAACAGAACAATATATGGCACTGAAACAACTGTATATGTGAAACATTGACCCCTTTTCATACTATACACTAGAGGCCCAATGCACGAAATTCGTGCAATGGGCTCGGCCCTCACAGCCCCGGCTTCATCCAGAAGGTTGTCCGGAAGGACGTCTGGAAGGTCATTTACTGTCTGGTCTAATTAGCATATTACACTTTTATTATTATAAATAAAATTGAATTATAGTTTATAAATCTAAATATAAAATTAAAAATATAAAGTTTTTAGGAGATAACATAGGAGAATACATTTATTGCCTTGGGGTTAGCAAAATGGATTAACCATAAAGGACAGGATAAATTGGACTTGATTAAAAATTGTGCTTATAATAATGATGTTATGCATGTGAATAGCCATGACACAGTTAAAATATATGTCAAGCATCTGACAAAGTCTTTATCCAGAATATATGAAAAGTCCTCCAATCTTTACTAATAAAAGGGTAATATGCTAATTAGACTGGATAGACTGCATGTCTTCCGAACATCATTCCAGACATCCTTCCTGACAAAGCTGGAGCCTGGGCAAAGCTGTCCAGGGTCCTGGGTGCCTGCCCAGGTGCAGCTGGCCCGGGTCTCGGGTGCCTGCAGCCAGCCCAGGCGAAGCTGGCCTGGGTTCCAAATGCCTGCAGCTGGCTGGAGGGAGGGAAGTCCAGATCCCAGGTGCCTGTGGGCAGCCAGAGGGAGGGAAGCCTGGGTCCCGGGTGCAGGGGTCGAGGCAGAGGCAGTTAGAGGTGATCAGGCAGGCAGGTGAGTGGTTAGGGGTGATCAGGCAGGCAGGCAGAGGCAGTAAGGGGTGATTAGACAGGCAGGTGAGAAGTTAGGGGCATCAGGCAGTCAGGCAGAGGTGGTTAGGGGTGATCAGGCAGGCAGGTAAGCAGTAAGGGGCAATCAGGCAGGCAGGCAGGCAGGCAAGTGGTTAGGAGCCAGTAGTCCTGGATTGCGAGAGGGATGTTCTACTGCTGGTTTAGGCCCGATCCCCCGAGGTGTCCTGGATTGTGAGAGAGTGCAGGCCGGGCTGAGAGACCCCCCCGCCCAATGCATGAATTTCATGCACTGGGCCACTAGTTCAATAACAAAAAGAGAATTGACAAATGAACAACAGTCTTGAACAGACAGTTCACAAAAGAAGATACTATATGAAAACACAATAAGTGTAGAGGTATCTCATTGTCATTTCAGTTTGGATTTTCTTAATGACTAATCAAAGGAAGCACATTTTTATGTGTGTATTTTGATATCCTTATATCTTCTTTCATGAAGTGTCCAAATATTTTGCCACTTAAAAAAATCAGCATGTGTGTTTTATATAAAATAAAAGTGTCATATCTTCTAAATTCAAGTCTTTTATCAGTTTCTTTGCAGATTTTCTCCCAATGGCTTGTGTTTTCATTTTCTTAACATCTTTCAAAGAACAGAAGGTTTTTTTTTATGAAGTCCAATTAATAACCATTTTCTTTTCTAATATGGTTTTTGTGTCCTATCTCAGAAATCTTTTCTTAGTCTCAACACATAATTAATTTGCCTATGTTTTCTCCAAGAAGCCTTATACAGTTTGCTCTCACATGATTTATTCTGTGTTAATCTTTGTATATGGTCTGAAGAAAGGGTCAAGGTTCATGATTATGCAAATGTATATCCAAATATTCCAACACTATTTGTTGAAAAGACTATCTTTCTCCCCACTCAATTACCTTTGTTGCAAATCAATTAGCCAAACATGTGTAGGTCTATTTTGGAACTCTATTTTTTTCAATTATGCTATACATCTATTCTAATACCAATTCCACATTATCTTAATTACTTTAGCAGCTTTAGAGTAACGTTGTGAAAGCAATCAGGGAGTCCTCCAACTTTATTATTTTTCAGAATTATTTTTGCTATTTTAAGTTATTTTTATTTCTCTTTAATTATTGGTATCTAGTTGTCAATATCTACAAAAATACTTCTGGAGTGACATCAGCAAGATGACAGAATAGGAGATACTTGGCTTTATTACTTATCACAGAAGGACCAACAAACTATTCACAGAACAAGAACACCTTGGGAAAATACCAGAACCCAAGGGTTAAGCTCAATGAACCCCTTGGAACATACACACACAAAATAGAAAAGTTGTATTACAAGGGTAAGAGGAGCAGTTTAGCAGTTTTATTAACCACATGACTCTTCCCCCAGGCCACACAGCGTCACAATGAGAGGATTCCCCTGGGCCAATGATTTCTCCATAGTGGAAAAAAGAACCTGAGGCAGACATCCAGTTTCTCCAGCTTTCTTGGGAAGCCATTTCTTTCTAACTTCATGGGGAACTCTGGGAGAGTCAGCAGGGCTAGATTTCCAGGGATCATCTAGAAACAAAGAAAGGGGCAGGGCTCAAGCAACCAACAGCAAACCCTACCTGCTCACAGTTGCTACCAGCTGGTCTGCTAGTCCAGAATCCCAGGATGTGCTGACTGGTGAAGGTCTTTCCTTGCTGAAATGAATCTGGAGAAGATGAAGGGGAGATTCTTACTTCAAATGATCAGGCTTCTCTAATAATCCAAGTGTGAGAAAAGGATGCAAATACCAGTGCTATCTAGATAGGAAAGAAGCTGAGGACATTTGGGAGGGAAAATTATGAAGTCAGTTTTTACATGTTAAATTGGCTTTCAGTGACTACTAAATGGAAATGTTCGACAGGCAATTGGAAAGCTAGGCTGGTGACTCAAGAGAGATTTTAATGCTGGGGACCAAATTTGGGACCCAAAACTACTTAAAGATTGATACATACTGGAGAATTGTAACTATGTGAATGAATGTGAATACCAAGGGGGATATTTAAGAGTGAATAAAAATTGAAAAAGGTAAAGGAAACAGAAATCTTAGAAAGTAAGATTTATAGACTTAGTGCTCTAAAAGTTGATTATAAGAAATATTTGACACAGGTATCAATTAAGTCCAAAGAATTCCACAAAACTACCAAGGAGATTTTATTTTCATCACAATCAGAAATAAATCTTTTATAACCTTTGTTTTTTAACTCTTAGATTTATTCAATTGTTTTAAATTTCAACAAATCCTAATATATAAAAACCCTGGGTCTGTCATGACAGGAGGTTCAACCAACCAGAAATCAGTCCTGCAGTCAGTGCTGGGTTGCTGTGGCAACGCAGCACTGACTGCTGAGGGGGCTGCAAATCAGGCCGGGAGAGAGGCCTGAAGAGAGAAGCAGGGTCTGATCCATAGCCTCTGTGGCAGCTGTTGATCAGCACTTGCCTCTCTCTTTCTCTCCAGCAGCTGTGCCTCCATTTCTCTCCAGGCCTCCACCAGGGCTGCTGATCAGCCCTGCCTTTTTGATCAGGCCCAATTGATAGGCCCAGAGACACTGACTGGCATAGCAACTGACCAATAAGAACCAAATCTGGGTCAACTGTGAGGAACCAATGGCTTCCTAGGAGGCGGAGCTTTTGACACTGACTGGCATAGAAACCAACCAATCAGAACAAAATTGGCCAGCAGAGGAGGGCAGTTGGGGGTGAGATCAGGCCGGCAGGGGAGGGCATCTGGGGGTGATTGGGATGGCAGGGGAGCAGTTAGGTGTTAATCAGGCTGGCAGGGGAGTGGTTAGGGGGTTATCAGGCTGGCAGGCAGAAGTGGTTAGGGGAAATCAGGCAGGCAGGAAGGCGAGCAGTTAGGAGCCAGCAGTCCCGGATTTTGAGAGGGATGTCTGACTGCCCACAGATTGGAGAGTCTGCAGGCTGGGTAAGGGACACCCCCCCCCCAGTGCACAAATTTCATGCACCGGGCCTCTAGTCTATAATAATAAAAGCATAATATGCTAATTAGACTGGAAGTCCTTCTGGACGTCCTTCCTTCGGGACAAAGCCACAGTAAGTGGGGGCCATGGCAGAGGCGGCAGAGCCCCCGGCCACAGCAGCAGCAGGTGGGGGTTTGGGCCAAGGCCTTTCACAAATATTGTGCACCGGGCCTTTATCATTATAGTATATTTAAACTCTCATGGAATTAACTTTGCCATTATTTTATTCTAATTCTTTCTCAGTGAACCTGTTCCATTATGATACTCTTCTTTCTATTCATGCCTTTGTCTGATCCCTATCTCAGGACTTTCTGCTTTCTACTATTGATCCTAATTGGTTCCTTTTTTCTCTTTTTAGCTCTCTCTAAACTACATCAGAATTCATTAGACATTTATATCCTTAATTGAGTTTATAGGAAAGGCATCATTATACTTATCCAACTATATCTTCTATTATTTCTCAATCTGAATATATTGTTTTTAGGAAAATAATTTGCCATCAGTGGCCCAAGAATATCTTCTACAAATTAAAGTAGTTTTTCTTTTATTTATTATTGTTCCTCCTGCCTAGAACACACACTACTGTTCTTTTTTCATCTTTCCTTTTAAATTGACTCTACAATTATGGTCCACATCCACCACATAAAAAGAATTTTCCTTATTACACTAGCCCATTCTCTGACCTTGTCTTTTCTCAATTTCTTGTTTTAACTACCAGTTTTCACATTTAATCATATATTGTCTCATTTTGCTATTTAATCATTTTATGTGTTAATTGCACAAACTTGTAATTTCTTTGGTGCAAGAACCAATGCTTTTCTAGTTTGCTTAATCCATCATGAAGTGATAAGCACATCAATTGTTAAATACACATTTTTTGTTTTACATTATTAATATATATTTTGCAGTTGAGTTGGGAAAATGTGAAATGCTTTTCTTTATTTCAATAAGAAGAATATAAGGCCCCTAAATTTTAATGACGCACCTCAAATCAATTATGCAGAAAGTAGTAAATTTAGGATTAGAATCCAGGACTATGTTGCTCCAAAACCCAAGCTCCTTCAACTGTTTCCCAATATAAGACACTTTTTAAAAACGTTTTTGAACACTCATAGTATATTAGTCACTATGCTCAGCATCATGGTATAGTCCAATAAGATAATTCTGCCCTCACTTTGCTCACAGTCTTGTACAAGAATTAAAAAGATGCACAGATGCAACAGTTTCAATTAAAGCTTCTTCCATATGTGTGCTTTGGAGTTTAGGTGGCAGAGCCAAAGGATATGCTATGAGTGAACAGTAAAAAATAAGTGACCCAACATGCCAACTGAAATACTAGTTTTTTTTTGGTATAAAGGGACTTGATATTAATCTTCTATGGGAATCTAGAAGCATAAAAATCAGTGTGGCCCTAGCTGGTTTGGCTCAGTGGATAGAGCATTGGCCTGCGGACTGAAGGGTCCCGGGTTCAATTCCAATCAAGGGCACATGCCTGGATTGTGGATTTGATCCCCAGCATGGGGGTGCAAGAGGCAGCTGATCAATGATTTTCTCTCATCAATGATGTTTCTATCTCTCTCTCCCTCTCCCTTACTCTCTAAAATCAATAAAAATATATTTTTAAAAAATCAGTGTGATAGAAGAAGCATATTTATATCTTTACCACCCTTTTGGACATGCAATATGCTTTTTTATCGAAATAAAACTCTTGTTGCAGAATCAAGCTATATCATTTACTAGCACGGTTAAGTACTTAAAATAGCTGTATTAAGAATTGATGTATTTGACAACAAGAAAACCCACTGCATGGGAGGACGAACATATTTGTCAATGTTATCTCCGATAAGGGTTTAATCTACAACATTTACAAGGAACTCATACAACTTAACAAAAGGAAGATAAACAATCCAATCAAAAAAATGGGCAAAGGACCTAAATAAACACTTTTTAAAAGAGGACGTTCAGAAAGCCAAGAGACATATGAAAACATGCTCAAAGTCACTAATTATCTGAGAGATGCAAATCAAAATGTCAATGAGGTACCATCTCACACCAGTCAGAATGGCTATCATCAACAAATGACAAGTGCTGGAGAAGATGCGGAGAAAAAGGAACCCTTCTTCACTGATGGTGGGAATGCAGACTGGTGCAGCCACTATGGAAAACAGTATGGCGTTTCTTCAAAAAATTAAAAATGGAACTTCCATTTGACCCAGTGATCCCACTTCTAGGAATATATCCCAAGAAAACAGAAACACCAATCAGAAAGGATATATGCACCCCTATGTTCATAGCAGCACAATTTACCATAGATAAGATTTGGAAACAGCCTAAGTGCCCATCAGCAGATGAATGGATTAGAAAACTGTGGTACATCTACACAATGGAATACTACGCTGTTGTAAAAAAGAAGGAATTCTTACCATTTGCAACAGCATGGATGGAACTGGAGAGCATTATGCTAAGTGCAATAAGCTAGTCAGTGAAAGATAAAGATAAATACCACATGATTTCACTCATTTATGGATAATAAAGAACATTACAAACTGTTGAACAAAAATAGACAGAGGTAAAGGAACATCAAACAGCCTGTCAACCTACAGCAGGAAGGTAGGGGAGAGTTACGGGGGGTAAGAGATCAACTGAAGGACTTGTATGCATGCATATAAGCACAACCAACAGACAAAAGACACTGGGAGAGGGAGGATGAGGGAAAATGCCAGGGGATAGGGGAGGCCAGGGGAGGTCAGTGGGGGAAAAAAGGAGACATATGTACTACTATTTGTAATACCTTAAACAATAAAATAAAATAAAATTTAAAAAATTGATGTATTTGATTTAAATCTGTTTTAGTTTAAGATTTTTAAAACTATAAAATTAGATATAACTGGTAGGAGACAGAAGAAAAAGTCACAGTAATTAACAATATGGCACCCTCAGGCACAATGAAGACATTGTAGATTTTGAAATGGTATTTTTAACCAACAGAGATAAACAACTGTCATCAGTAACTATAGGATTTAATTTGCAAATAGTTCAAGTTGTATCTTTGACAGTTGTCAGTGCCTGAACATAGTTAATCCATGTGTCATTTTTTCTCTCCTTCTCTGGCATGCAGAAGGGTGTGAGAAAACATGTCCTAGGTGGCTCTCACTAAAAACTCCATTCCTCACTCTGAAATTGTTTATAGACATTTCATGTTTCCGTGCTTTCTTTAGGGAAGACTATGATGTGAGAACAGGATGAGTTCATATTCCTACCTGTAGTGAATATACTTCTTGTAATAGCCCTTTGTTTTAGCCATCCTAGAATTCATCCAACATTCCCACATTCATTCATTCATTTTCATTAAATCATTGTTAGCCCCTTCTATTATAAGACAGAATATTACACATGGATAATGGAAAATTGAATAAGACATGCTCCATACTCTCAAGACAATGACTGCTTAGAAGAGGAATATTATATTTATAACCTCAAATACCCAAGATTTCATCAGCTCTTGAATAAAAAGAAAGGCCAGCAAAATCAATGCAATATGTTATCTTATTACCTCATTCCTGCTTAATTATTTACTACTCTTACATTTCTTCCATTTTCTAGTATCTCAGAAAAATTCAAGGGAGGGTCTGTTTGTTCATCCAAGCCAGTTCTAGTCAATACTTGTGCTCTTGACATCATTCTATTATAAATTATAAATCCTAGTACTCAGACTACTTCAAAGCTGATAATTTTCTCTAAATTATGGTCACAATACTCCTTTTGGTCTACTGTATGAACCATTGCTCCTTACATTAAGTTAAATACTCACTAATGTTATTCAAGCTAATGCCCCTATCTTTCACAGGCCTTCTAGTCTTCCACTAAAATTATGTAGAAAGATATCCTCACCCAATTTCCTTCAATGTTATACTAATAGTAGATATGATAGCATAATTTCTTGGGTTCAGAGATTTAGGGCTTTAAAAATTTTTAAATACCCATTTATTCCAATGTATATACACACCGAATGTCAGGGTAGTAGGTTGAGGTAAGTCATAATTCTCTTTCTGGTAGGTTTAGGTAAAATGCCTCAACTGTGTCCAGAACCACTACTCACCTTTGAAAATCAGAGTCTGTTTTTGACTCATGTGAGACTCTATCACTTAGGGTCAGTTTCCTTTCTGAAATTGGACTACTGTGACTCCACTCATCTCAATTCATATTCAATTTAACATGTCCATATATGTCTGAACAGCCAGATATGGTTCATGCATTATTACAAATGTAAATAAAAGCATTAATGTGTCCTTTAACTTCACATACATGACACATTCATACTTCACTTCAGGCAATCAATGACACCTTCAATAAATATAAACATATAAGTGTAACTGTACGCTAAAATAGCTTGATATAAAACAAAATGGAATGGAGATAATGTAAATTCTATGATGAAGGATTATGTACAACAAAATGAACATAGAGGAAGTGATCTGGAAGATGCCTGTTGAATGATTTCACTAGAACATGAGGCATAGAGAAAGGTAGCATATTCTAGGTAGATGAAGCATCATGAGTAAAGGCAGAGGTTATTGAAAGAGCATGTCATGCGGGCTCTTTCAATCATCTGTGAGTTGTTCAGTACAGATAGAGGGGGGAAAGAATGATGAGACTTTAGATATGATGAGTTTGAAGTAACTGGAGCATCGAGGGGGAAAATAATAAGCAGTTGAAGCTAAGGATATGTCTTGGCTAAATATAGAGACTTAACAGTCATAATCATACATGGTAAATAAAGCAATGGGAGAGGATGGATACCCAAGAAGCATATTTGAATAAAGAAAAAAAATAGGGTAAGAAGTAAACTTCCAAAATCCAGCATTTAAGGTAAAACATTAGTGACAATTTGGTAGCAAGGACAGGATCCTCCCAAAGTTAACAAGAGAGTATTCGTTATAAGGATACAGTGATAATAAAGAACAAAAGACTGAAAATTTAGCCCCTTATCAGGTACTAGGGTTTCTGCAGTGTCCCGTTTTTCTAAATGTTGACTTCATTGCTATCTTTTTAATTTTTTTGTTTCAACATACACATGGAAGTGGTCCCAATTCTGGACCACTTTCCACTTCAAGTTTCTAACAAAATGAATTCAGTATCAAGTTTAAACTTAAAGCAGTGGCTCATTGGCTTTTTTTAGATCAAACCACTTGTAGGGATTGATATATGAAACACACATACACAAATACTTGCATATAAAAATATTTGAGCACACTGGAAAGACATCAATAACTTGTGGATCTAAACTTCTAGAGAGAGAAAAAGTCCATGGAGGAGAGTTCAACATTTGCATTTGCTTTTCTACTGATTTGCTGATTTGAAATTGGCAGCTAAGCAATTGAGAAGCTGACAGCCATTTCAGGAATATCTTGTGGTGCAGGATAAGCATTGGAATCCAGGGGTCACCAAAGGGGAGGGAACCATAGAAAACATTGCAGGTTTTCAATGGGACCCTGATAAACCACACCTTGGGTAAAAAGGATAATCCACACCAAAGACCAAAGATTAGAAGCTAACTTTTTAATCACCTCCACCCTTGTTGGATTAAGGTGCTCTACCTTCAACTGCCTGACAAAAGCAAGAGTAAATCATTACTGCTCATGGAAGATAATATCAAGTAAAACCAGAAAGTATCTCCACAAATTATTATGTACAGTGTTACATAGTCCATCAAAAATAACAAGGTCTAAAAATAGCAATAAATGACCAAATGAACAAATTAAAAAACATACAAAAGAAACAGATTGGTAGGTGACCCAAATATGATATTGAATTTATCAGGGACAGACTTTTTAAAATATGTCTCTGCCCTGGCCAGTGGCTCAGTTGGTTGAAGCGTCCTCCCATACACAAAAAGGTGGCAAGTTCAATTCTTGGTCAGGGCACATACCTAGATTGATGGTTTGATTCCTGGTTGGGGCAGGTACGGGAGACAATCAATTGATGTTCTCTCCCACATCGAGGTTTATATATATCTCTCTCTCTCAAATGAAAAAAACAGAACCTTGGTGAACCTCTGCACGCTATGGCCTATAGGGCAAGTCCAGCCTGCTGCCTGATTTGGTAAACACATTTTCTTGCGAAATAACTATGCTAATTTGTTTACGTAATGTTTATAGCTATTTTCATGCTAATATAAGCAGAGTTAAGTAATATCAACCAAGACCATATGTTTGTTAAAGCTAAAAATATTTAGTATGTGGTTATTTACCTTAAAAGTTTGCCAACCACTTCTTTAATTGTTATTAATATATCCAAGAAATTAAATAAATAATTGAGATTATTGACAGAGAACTGCAAACATAAAAATTACTAGAATATAAAATTTTAAACTGAAAAAAATAGAAAAACTAAAATTAAATCTCAAGAGATGGGTTTAATAGATTTAACATAGCTAAAATATAATTACATGAACTTGAATATAGAACATAAGAAAATGCATAAACTTAAACATAGAGAACAAAAGTATGTAAAACAGAAAAGAGCTTAAATGCATATAAAAAAGTGAAACAATGAATCATTCATATAACTGACATCAGAGAAAAATTACAGAGTGATGAAACACAAGTAATATTTGAAGTAATAATGGCTGAAAATTTTCCCAAACCATTAAAAGATATCAAATTACACATTCATAAATATTAAAAAACCAAAACAAGATAAGCATTTAGAAACCACACTTGAGATCTTAGTAAAACTGCCAAAAATAAAAGACAAAGATAAAATCTTAAAAACCGTTAAAAAGCAGTCATATTTTATCTAAAGGTTCAACAATTAGAATGATAGCTCAGGCCTTGGCTGGGTAGCTCAGTTGGTTAGAGTGTTTCCCCAATACACCAAGGTTGTGACTTCAATCCCCTGTCAGGGACACATACAAGAATCAACCAGCCCTAACTGGTTTGGCTCAGTGGATAGAGCGTCTGCGTGAGGACTGAAGGTCCCAGGTTTGATTCCGGTCAAGGGCATGTACCTTGGTTGCAGGCACATCCCCAGTAGGGAGTGTGCAGGAGGCAGCTGAATTGATCTTTCTCTCTTATCAATGTTTCTAACTCTTTATCCCTCTCCCTTTCTCTCTGTAAAAAATAAAAAAAAAAAGAATCAACCAATGAACCAATGGACACAGACAACAGGGGGGTGAGGGCATGAGTGGGGGGGATGGGGGTAATGTGGGGATAAGGACACATATGTAATAACTTAATCAATAAAATTTTTTTTTAAAAAAGAATCAACCAATGAATGCATAAGTGGAACAACAAATTGATGTTTCTCTGTTCTCTCTCTCTCTCTCTCTCTCTCTCTCTCTCTCTCTCTCGTCTTTGTCTCTCAAATCAATAAAAAATAGCTGAATGCTCAAAAGAAATACTGTAAGTTAACTTCAAACTGACTACATTGACTGCAAGAGCCCAATCAGAGAGTAAGAAGAGAATACGTCATAGGTCTGGGGAAACTCCAAGCCTAAAGTAGGAAGATGCCATAAATAGGAGGGTTTTCAATAAAGTAACTTGTTGGTGCACTTCAGTGAGTGCAATCAGGAGAGCTGACATTTCTCCACAGGTTTTGTTTTCACTACTTTGTTCTATATATTTTGTAAATTTAGTTTATATACTTTTTTAACATAAAGCTCATTTTTATTTTTTTATTCTTTTAACATAAAGCTTATTTTTAAATGAGAATGTAGATTTAAAAAAATAAGATGAATTTCTAATTTTATTGCATCGTGATCCACAAATATGCCCTGTGTAATTTCTGCTTTGGGGTAAAAAAAAGTTGCAATTTTGTTTGTGGCCAATTTACATGGAGAAGCTTTGTCAACATATCAAACACTTTAAAAGAATATTTGTTTTTCAGTTGAGTATACAGTTTATATATTATAAAAAGCTTTTTAGTTATGATATTACAGTATTCTATACCCTCTTATATTTTGAATTTGGATTTGTTAATTTATTTTTGTATTTCTATCATTTTATTTTGCTTTCTATACTTTGAAAGTGTGTTAAAAGATGTATAGAAATCTCTAGAAGAATAGTAAAAGAATTTATAACCTTCAAACTAATAAAGGAATACAATGAAACAATAAAATTATTAATTCAAACTAATTATTTTTACCATTAGAAAACAAACACTAAGAAGGTAAATAAACACAAATATATTAGTAATTAAATTACTGATCTTAATACTCTAATTAAAAGGCAAATGTTATCAGAATAAATCAAAGTGTTGAGCACAAACCATGGGCTCCTTATCAATCTCTCAATGACATAATTTTGTGTCCCTCTCAGTTTGAGTGCTTCCAGTATTGAAATATTTTCCACTTTCATATTTTGGGTGGAATATCACGGTTTTTGACAGAAGATAAGGCTTACTGCACAGGAATCATATGATGTAATTTCAAAGTGCCTTTCCATACAAAACCCTTGAACAATGGGAATTGAGAGGTTTTAAGCAGGTAAATTATTCACCTCCTCCCTCTCCATACACTACTTTAAGTTGTACTTCCTCCTTGAAACACTGATATAAATATCTTACATAAGTGAACAAGCTTGTTGAACAATTTTCTGGTCTTTTTTCTTATTTATTTATTTATTTATTTATTTATTTATTTATTTATTTTTTATTTATTTATAGAATTTATTGTAGAGACATTGGTTCACAAAAACATACAAGTTTCAAGTGTACAACTTAATAAAACATCATTTGTACACTGCATTGTGTACCCATCTCCCCAAGTAGTCTCTTTCCATCCCCATTTCCCCCTACTTTGCCCACTTCCACCTATCCTCCATCCTCCTTTCCCTTTGGCTATCACCACATGGTTGCCTGTGTCTATGTGTTTTATATATATGGGATTTTTGTTTAATTCCTTCATCTTCTTTCATCCAGCCCCCCAATCAACTCTCCTCTGACAGCTGTAAGTCTGTTCATGTATCCATGCCTCTGTTTCTATTTTGTTTGTCAATTTATTTTGTTCATTAGATTCCACATTAAGTGAGATAATATACTTGTCTTTCTCTGACAGGCTTATTTCACTTAGACAAGTGGTCGGCAAACTGCGGCTCGTGAGCCACATGTGGCTCTTTGGCCCCTGGCTCTTCCACAAAATACCGACTTCTGTGCATGGGCTACGAAGTTTCAATCACACTGTACATGCGCGCCCGCACGTGGTATTTTGTGGAAGAGCCACACTCAAGGGGCCAAAGAGTCACATGTGGCTTGCGAGCCGCAGTTTGCCGACCACTGATCTTAGCCTAATATTCTCCAGGTCCATCCATGCTGTCACAAAGGGTAAGAGTTCCTTCTTTTTTTAATAGATGTGTAGTACACATTCCATTGTGTAAATGTACCACAGCTTTTAAAAAAAAAACAACAACAGCATTACTGGGTAGAATTTATATAGCATACAATTCATCCATTATAAGTGTACAATTCAATGATTTAATATAGTTACAGAATTATATAACCACTAGTAGCCCTGTGCATGAATCCATGCACCAGTAGCTCTCTGTGGGGGCCTGGCCACTCCACACCCGCTGCCCAGAGGCTCTCCATGGCCCAGAGGCCCATCTGCAGCCAGGCACAGAACGCTTGCTTCATCACCGGGGCAATGCAAGTGTTCTGGCCCTGGCCTGGGCAGAGGCCCATCTGCGGCTGGGAAATGCAAACGACTTCCCTCCCTATTCTCAGGAACTCTGATAAAGGGCTTCCTTCCTCTTTCTCGTCCAGCTTTCACCCCTGTGCCTCTGCCACCAGCCCCTCCTGTCACACTATCCTCCACCCCCTCCACCTTCTAGCTGCCTGGACTTGACCTTGCCGGGGAGTTGGGGGCCACTCGACTCTGCTCAGCTCACTGGTTCCTTCTCTTCTTAAGCAAACATTCTGCCAGGCCGCTCACACTGCCTGCTCTCAGTGGCTGCCCGCCCCCCTCGGGACTGGGGGACTCCAACTGGGCTGAGATGACTGGGCGCCGCCATCTTGTGGCTATGGGCACCATCATTTTGTGACAGAGTGATGGCTAATTTGCATATTACCCTTTTATTAGATAGGATAATCACAATATAATTTTACCACAGCTTTTTTTATCCACTCATCTAGTTATGGCCACTAGGGCCATTTCCACATCTTAGCTATAATAAATAGCACTACAATGAACATTGGGGTGCATATATTCTTTTGAATTAGTGTTCCCGTGTTCTTTGGATATATTCCCAGAAATGGGATCATTGGGTCAAAAGGCAGCTTCATTTTTAACTTTTTTTATGAAACTCCATACTCTTTTTCCACAGTGGCTGGCTGCACCAGTGTACATTCCCACCAGCAGTGTACTAGGGTTCCCTTTTCTCCACATCCTCGCCAGCACTTGTTGTTTGTTGATTTATTGATGGTAGCCAATCTAAAAGGTATGAGGTGATATTTCATTATACTTTGAATTTGCATCTCTCTGATGACTAATGACATTAAGCATTTTTTTCATGTGTCTCTTTGGCAATCTGCATGTCCTCTTTGGAGAAGTGTCTATGTAGGTTCTTTGCCCATTTTTTTTTTATTGGATTGTTTGTCTTCCTTTTGTTAAGTTGTATGAGTTCTTTATATTTTTTGGAAATTAACCTCATATCAGATGTGTCATTGGCAAATATTTCTTCCATTTAGTGGGTTCCTTTTTCATTTTTGTTGATAATTTCTTTTGCTGTGCTAATTCCTTTTAATTTAATGTAGTCTCATTTGTTTATTTTTTCCTTTGTTTCCCTTGCCTAAGGAGATATATCAGCAAAAATTTTGTTAAGAGAAATGACTGAAATGACTGCCATTGTTTCCTTATAGGATTTTAATGGTTTTGCCACTTACATTTAAGTCTTTAATCCATTTTGAGTTTATTCTTGTATATGGTTCGTTTGGAAGTGATGGCCAGCATCATAACACATTTTATAGAATTGCTTTACATTTTTCCTTGCCTTAGTTTCCCATTTTCCTTAAAGTAACTGACCTAGACTAAAGCTAAAATTGGTAAGCATAAATGAAAGAAACAATTTCTTGGGAAAAAACATCACTTAAAGAACCCAACACAAGAATAAATAGATGTTACTCTGAATAGACATACACCTAAAATAAAGAAATTGGATCCAGAATTTAAAATCTTATGAAAACACTTCTAAGCTCAGAGTATTTCACTAATGAGTTCTAGTAAACATTTAAGGATAAAATTAAAACCAATAATATACAAATTTTTAAGAGAAAAAGAGGTAATACTACCCACTTCTTATTAGGAGGCCATTTTAACACAAGAAAATAAAATTTTAAGCCAATCTTTCTCATGTGCATGAGTGCAAAAACACACAAAATGTTTGGTTAGCAAACTACATTTGTGAATTAAAAACATGGTATGACAGTCTGTTCAATTGTCAAATCTCAGAGGGAAGGCAGGGGAAATCTCAGAGGGAAGGCAGGGGAGGGTGGTAGGTGGGAAGAGATCAACCAAAGAACTTGTATGCATATATGCATAACCCATGGACTGGAGTGGGGTGGGACACGCTGGAGACATCAATTTGGGAAAAATGGACATATGTAATATTTCAACAATATTAAAAAAAAAAACTAGAGGCCCAGTGCACGAGATTCAT